>NW_012144633.1:3098274-3106060 GCF_000956105.1 Propithecus coquereli | reverse complement strand
ACCATCAAATTGGTATTAACTGATCAACACATAAGTGCACATATAAGAATAACATCTATTGGATGTCGGGCAGGGGGGAGGCTGAGGGGGGAGGAGGGTACGGGTATTTGCATACACAAAGAGTGCGATGAGCACCATCCAGGTGATGGACACGCTTGAAGCTTGGACTGGGGGTGGGGAGGGGGGCAAGGACAACATACATAACCTAAACATCTGTACTCACATAATATGCTGAAATAAAATAATTATTTTAAAAAAGAGTTATTTCACCATCGTTCCACAACTATATTAGAACGGTAGCTCTTTTCACCATTTAAAAACTGAAACAGGAATCACACTTTTCACCCTCATCTTAGGAATCATTTGATTCATCAGCTTGAATTCGCCAACGGTTTTGTCAGACAAATCTCTCTTCAGGCCGAGGTAACTGGATATTTCCAAGGAGTAGGTAGCAGAACTTTTGAAATAACGATCATTTCACCAGTATTTCACCATTTTTAAAGGACCGTTGCTCTTTTTGCCATCATTTTAAGATGATTTGTTTCATCAGCTCAGAGCATAAATTGGTTTGGCAGACAAATTCTTGTTAAGGCCCAGCTAACTGTATATTTCTAAGAAGTTGGTACTACAGTCTTCAAAATAACCATTATTTTAAGAATTATTTCAGCATCGTTTCACCATATTTTTACGAACGGTACCACGTTTCACCATTGTTTTAAGAATCATTTGTTAAGTTGCTTTTTGTGACAGGTGGAAAGTGCAGGTCCTGTGTCAGTCTGTTGCTTGATTGATTATTTTCAGAGAAGAGAAGTGCGCATTTTTGTGAGGTTAAAATTGTAGATCAGTTTCCTGTCTAAAGATTGGAACAGGATGTGCACTTTTCACCATCATCTTAGGAAACATTTGATTCATCACCTCGTCATCGAAAATGGTTTTGGCAGACGAATTTATGTTGAGGCTAAGCTAACTGGACATTTCCAAGAAGTCAGTACTAGAGCCTTTAAATTAACCATCATTTTAAGAGTTATTTCAATGTTTAGACTGAAACATATCTGCAGTTTTCACCTCTCGCAAAAAGGGGCACTTCTCATCTCTGAGGATAATCAACTCCAGCAACAGACTGACACAGGACCTGCACTCTCACAAAAATCAACTCAAAAAAATTCTTAAATAATGTTGAAAAGAGGTACCATTCTTAAAATAATGGTGAAACGATTGCGAAATACCTCTTAAAATAGTGGTTATTTTAAAGGTTCCATTATCAAAATCTTGGAAATATCCAGTTAGCTGAACCTCAACATAGATTTGTCTGCCAAAACCATTTGAGGCTCTGAGCTGATGAAATAAATCATGTTAAAATGATGGCGAAAAGAGCTACTGTCCTTTCAAAATGCAGAAATAATCTTGAAATAATTCTTCAAATCATGGGATTTTGAAAAGTTCTGTTACGTACTCCTTGGAAATATCCAGTTACCTGGGCCTAAACATAGATTGTGTGTCAAAACCGTTTTCGATTCCGAGCTGATGGATCAAATAATCAAATATTTTCAGATGAGATCTCCCTATGTTGCCCAGGCTGGAATGCAGTATTTATTTTTATTCACAGGCGAAATCATAGTTTACTATAGACTTGAACACCTGACCTCAAAAGATCCTTCTACCTCAGCCCCCCAAGTAGCTGGGACTACAGGCACGTCCACTGTGCCAGGCCCAATCCCACTTTTGAGGATCTGTTTCCTGCAATCCCCCCTGATATAAAATGCTGCAGCACTTAGTGTTCACAGAGGAAATAAAAACCTACTCTAGGTATTTCAACCTAGAGGAATTTAATACAGGAAATATGTTATAAAATTGTTGAGAGAGGACTGGAAGAGAAAGAAAAAAAGGCAATTACCTTCTATCTGGAAGCCTCTAACCTCCCTATGGAGAGACACTCTTCATGTACTTCTGTGACTTTACATTTTGGGAACCACTACTTCAGGATACCACAAACATCAGCTGCTGCCACCCCAGGAGTCTGTTTCTGCTGCTGCCGCCACTGCCATGAGATTCGGAAAAAGACAATTTCTTCTTTGTTTCTTCTTTCTTTTTTTAGTCTGTCGTGGGTGACTCCTATAGGGAGAATCTCAAATGGAAGCCTGCTGGCAAGCGAGTCTGGGAAATAAGGATTCCAGGCGTTCAGCCACTGTGATGTGGGGAGAACGTAGAAGGATAGAGATGGTACCAAAATCCAACACAAAATATCTGATACACCTTCACTTTGAAAAGTGGGAAAGGATTACTTGTGAAAAGGAAGGAGAGAAAGGAGTTATTGAGAAGATCAATTTTAAGAACTAGTATATATAAATCGAGGATCTGGATAGATACTCCCTAAAACTATCTGTGTTACAAATCACTTGGAAATATTGCCGGGTGGTCGTATATCCTAGTTTGAAAACTATTGATCTACATACTGATATTGCCAGGGAACGCACGCCCTCCAGCCAGCTTCCTCAGGGCACACATGACTGTCTTGTTCCTCAGGCTATAGATGATGGGGTTCAGCAGAGGGTCACAACACAGAACAGCACAGAGACCAAGATGTCCATGCCTAGGGAGGGGCATTCTCTGGGCCTGTCAAGTTGGCTGTTCCAAAGAGGACCTCCACCACAGTGAGGCGGGATGCACAGGTAGAGAAGATCTTGCTCCTGCCCTGAGCAGAGGGAATTGTTAGGATGGCAGAGATGATGAGTATGTAGGACACTGCAGTAAACAGGTAGAGTCTCAGGCCAGTGGTGGCACTGGCCACGTGGAACACAAACTCATTGACAGAGGTGTCTGAGCAGCAGAGCTTCAGAGCAGCGGGATGTCACAAAGGGACAGATCTGGTTGGGCCCACACAGAGTGAGTGTGGCTGTCAGCACTGCGTGTGTCACAGAATTCACCAGCCTACACAGCCTAGACCCAGCCGCCAAACACACAGACCTTCACACTCATGAAGACTGGATATTGAAGAGGATGGCAAATGGCCCCAGAGCGCTCATAAGCCACAGCAGCAAACAAGACACCTCAGTGCCACAGCATGTCACAAGGAAGAAGATCTGGGAGAAGCAGCCCTGTTAGGATGTGGTCTTCTTTTCTCAGACTAAGTTCACTAGACTGATTGGGATGGTGGTAGATGAGCAGAAGATGTCCCAGAAGCTCAGGTTACTGAGGACTGACCCTGGTGGCCATTACTATGAGCATGTTCCCCAGGAGAGTCATCAGGTAAATGACCAGGAAAACCAGGAAAAATGAACCCTGTGTGTTGAATGGCTGGAAAATCCAAAGAAGACGAATTGAGTGACGTTTATATGATTGTTCATTTCAAGTGGCCACAGCTACAAAAAAATAAGAAAGAAGAAACCATAGTAAGAACATAATGACAGCACCCAGGATGGGTTTGTAGATTTGCAGGGCCACGTCAAATAATTTTGTATACAGAGCAGCCTGGACTGTGGAGAGAGGTGTGTAGGAGTGTCTCTCCGGAGATCACAACTTCTCACATATTTTTGCATGGCTGCTGGTTGGTAATAAATGGAGACTTTGTTAAAACCTATAAAAAGCTACTAACCCCTGTGTTACTGGCCCTGCAATACCTCTCTCCAAACATTTGCACTTCACTCTGTTCTTTTTTGTGAATATCTTATTTTTTAAGTAACAAAATTTCATTGTGAAAAATTAAGAAAATACAGAAAGATGTAAAGAAGGATAAAACCATCCACAGAATCAACCTTCAATGTATTCCATTCTAGTTTTTTTTTTCTGTATAAGAATCTTGATGTCTAACAGGTTTAAAATATCAGGAGCACAGATTCCAAAGGTTGCATTGTATTTTATAATACAAGTAAATTTAATATTTCTTCTTTGATTGAACATTTAGATGGCTTCTATTCCTTTTGCTATTATATTATAAATACTGGAATGAAAATTTTCCTACAGAAGTATCTGTAAACATCTCTGATTATTTCTGTTGAATTAGATTTTAAGTCAGCCTATTTTTAAATAAATTGATCTCATTTTTCTCAATAGGAATTTTGTTTTAGGATTTATAAGATATAAGAAATTTTAATCCATCCTATATACTGTACTTAGGTATTTTTCCTTTTTTCCTTATTAAGGTAAACTTTAGAAGTCCACGATTTAACCTCAGCAAATATTACGTTTCCTGAAATGATAATTGAAAAAATTACCAATTTTCTATTAAGTTATGCACTCTAATTTCAGAACAACTGTTGTGAACTGCAATTTCCATTTCTTTTATAACTATCATAACTTTTGTTGAAAGCCAGACATATTATATAGGACAGCAGATACTGAGGTAATTTTTTTTTTTGCTTGGACATGATTTTCCTTCTGCTAGACCCTTATTGTGTAAGTTAGTCTAGTCAGAAGTTTGGCTGAGTTTGAAGTTTGTTCCTATGGTCACCCTGAGTGTAGACTTCAAATTCCTCAAATAATAGTTTGATTTTAGGGAGTGAGCTTTGTGTCCACTTATCAGCTCCCTGCTTAGCTTTGGGTGTTCCATTTTCACTGTTCTCCAGAGATAATCTGTTTCTTGAAGATTTCTCAGCTGTAGCTGCTGTTATTTTTACTCGATGCTAGTTAATGGACTGGTGGGGAACTGGGGAGACGCAATCTCTGATGTTTGGTGTAAGCCTCAGTCTTGAATGCTGTGGACCCGGTCTTGAGGTGTGACTTCCACAAGTGGTCCTGCTGCTTCTCCAGCTATAGTTCTGGGTTAGCACATTCCTACCCCTCTCTGAGGGTAAGTCTTTGTTCGCCTCTGTTCCCTTCCTTAGCTGCAATGGGTTTCACCAGGACCCTGAAGTGACAGTTTTCGTTGCTCTTGTTTCTGCAGATTACAGCTCTTGTTCTGCAGGAAAAATATAGGAAATGGATCTGGGAGGAGTTTTGGCCATTGCTGCTGCCTTTCCCTACCTGTTTCTCTCAAACAACACCATTACAGAAGCACTCTCAGAATACTTCCTGGTCTTGCTATGAGCTGGTGGAAGAAAAGCAAGAAGGTACAACTCTTTCATGTATATGGCTCTCAGGGACTTCACACTCTCCTGGTAGCCTACACTTAGTCTTTAGCAACTCATTAAACATTTTTATCTTAGTCTTCCTATCAGCTTACATGGCACCTGGTGGCTTCTGCCCAGGGGGGGATAAAAGCATGGGTCCTTGAAGTTGTTGCTGCTGTGATTGCTTTGGGGGTGGGTCTTCTTCATAAATTCTTTACCTAGGGGTAGGGGCCCTTTTTCAATGCAATTTTCATCTTAGGATTGTTCAGAGCCAGACCTAAATATTTTTTAGGTTACTAAGACAATTATTTTTCCCCATTTTTTCATCTCTCTTCTTCTTCTCTACCTCAGTTATAGTTCAGTACATATCACCTTTGAGAAATCTATATCAAGTCATTTCCTGACAATGATCTATTTGGAGGAGGGAATGTGACTAGTGGGCACATGGGCCCTGGACCCCAGATGCAAAGCCATATTTACAAGGGTTGTATGTGTATTTGTATGTGTGTGTGTGTGTGTGTGTGTGTGTGTGTGTGTTTTATTGTGGGAGGCCATGTCTGACAATACTGTCCCATAGGTAATGGGATGGCAAGTTGGCATCCCAGGGAACACTGGTGGCAGAAATCTCAAGTAAAATAGCATGGATCCATCCAGCCCAGGTCAAGCAAGCTCAGAGGACTTGGGTTGTCCAAATTGCTATGAGAGAAAGGACTCTGAGGTCTCTGGGACACTGGGAGCTGCATTACTACTAGAGAAGGGAAAGCTGCCAGATTCCAAGTTCTGGAAGCCTGTTATCCTACATCTGCATGCCCTGTCCCTGGGGATTCCTGTTAGGTTGCAAGGAGCTAATGAGACAATCCTAGATCACTGCTGCCAAGCTCTAGAAGATTAATTCTGAGGAGCCTGGTGATTTTTACTTCAAGCACAACCTCATTAGCTGCCCCAGAGGAGATGGTAGATAATTGGCTACCTCTGTGGCACAGGACTAGGCTGTGTGAAGCTGTGTCAGGCCTGCCTTTCTGGACAAAATCCTTAGGGGCAAAAGTAACTGAGTGCTCCTGTAATAGAGACCTCAGAAAATATCCCCCATCTACCCATGGGCCAGCAGGAAGCCCAGATTTCTTCCTGGGAGCAAAACTTTGGTGTGAGAATAGTCAGGAATGGTTGCAGAGTATCAATAATAGGGAAACATATACCCCATTGTAGGTGAAAGAAGGCTGGAAACAGGGAATATTTGGAGGGAAATAGCTTGGGTTTTAGAAAATCAGCTTTGAGAAACTGAGAAACTATAGATCTAAAAAGTGTGCATATACCTATGCACAGAATTTTGCATGCAATTGCAAGGGTGAGGGGTGTCATATTATTGTAAAACCCATCCCAGAGTCCCTCATAGTTCCCTTGTCTCAGGTTAAAACACCTTTGTTTCGTCCGGGGGAGTAGTTTGAGTGCTAAAACCAGATCAAAATAAAATGGCCTGTAACTAAAGATATGATTTTTGGAGCTTGGACAAAATCTTTGAAGCAGTAGTTTACTGAGAAGCAGCCATGTTTAGAACATTTTAAAGTCCGTGGATAACGAGAACATTGTGAGGACACTGAATCAGTTTGGGTAGGCTGGCTGCGACCATTAATTAAAACAGGAAATAGATGAGGTATAGCAGGTTTAGGGGGAGGAGAGAGTGAGTTAGCTTTGAGTAATGTTGAATGTTAGATAACTGTAGGATATCCATGTAGAAAGCCCATTGGGCAGATTTGTCCTCAGAAGGTGGGCTTGAATTAAAGATCTAGATTAAGGAGTCATTGTCTTGAAGAAATGGGTGTAGATGAAGTCCAGCAAGGAGAATAAATAGAGTGGGTGGAGAAGAAGGTTACCATGGGAATCTTGTGGTCCTCAATGTTTACAGGAGATGTAGTGAAGAAGTATTCAGGAAGGATTTGAAAATGCTCACCACCCTATTTGGGTTGGCTGTAAACATCGCTTTCTCTAAGTAATTTCTCTAAATAATGAGCGTTTAGCTTATTAGCATTCATTTACAGTAAGTCAACATTGGAATTGAGCTGGGAATCTGCATGTACTCTTAGAAATTTCTTATGTTACGTGTGTGTTGTTGTCTGTTTTCTCTATCAACTGCACAGATGAACTCAAAGTGATTAGAAAATCAGTGACATGCATTTCTTTAATTCCCCACGTCAAAAATGTTGACATTCTCTTTTACAGGTAGATATCTAGATATATTCATAGAAAGGAATGAAATTCTTCTCATGGAAGGTGGTTCCATGAGAGTTTACTCTGTGAAACTGATGCATAATCTGTGGATATCTAAATTGGGAAACTGAATATAAATGTCCAGGGAATTAATAAATATGATTTCTGAGGTTGCACGCACTGCTGATTGCAAATATCTTTTTTTTTATTTCAGCATATTATGAGGGTACAAACATTTTGTTTCCATTTTATGTCTTTGCCTCACCCAAGCGAGGATTAGAGGCATGACCTTCCCCTCTACCATGCTCACCGCATCCATTAGTTGTGAGTTTACCCTCCCCCTAATCCCCTAATCCCTGGAGAATATTACTGCTGTGTGAGCAGTATAATGTTGACCAGTCAGTGCCAATTTGATGGCGAGTACATGTGAAGCCTATTCTTCCCATCTGTGATACCTCACTTCAGGTTATGGGCTCAAGCTCTATCCAGGAAAATAGAAGAGGTACTAGATCACTGTCGTTTCTTATTATTGAGTA
>NW_012144633.1:3094026-3096952 GCF_000956105.1 Propithecus coquereli | reverse complement strand
TTCATATATTATATCTAAGCCTTTTATATATGTATTAACTCCTTTGTTCCACACCAAAATCTATAAGACAACCTACTATCTCTATTTTGCAGATTTTGCAGATAAAGAAACTGAGGCACAGAGAGTTTGTAATACAATAATTATTATAAACAGTGATACTGTATGTTACTTGATAATAATCTTTTGTTTTTAAACTGCTTTTATAATTTGCAAATCCCATGCATTCTTATCTTCAGCTCTGGGAATTCAAGGCACATGATTAACAGGCCAGTACAACTTTCATTAAAAATTACAAATCTCAGGGCCTTGAGGAGATTAAAGTAGTTAAAGTTCAATAGGAAGTTAGTACTGAAACTAGGCATAAACAATTTTTAAATCTAAATATAAACTGTGGAAAATAAACAAACCTAGAGGTCTCAAAAGAAGAAATTTTTTTTTTGCTTTGGCAATACATGAAATGTTTTGTTGACTGAAATTCAGGGGTTTATTTCCTCAAAGGAAACGAAATGGGCATAAACTAAACTAGGGTAACTGGTGTGATTGTGAAAACATCTACAGCACATCAGGGAAACATTTATTCATATTTAATTTCAATAACATGAAGCAATGATTAAAATTTTTAAATCTAGTTTTCATGTAGCCCTGTAAATTGTGGGTATACTTAAACCTCACACACACACTTAACACCAGTATGCAGGACAATTTCTCTAAAAGAAAGTCCCAATGTTTTCAGGTACTTGTGACAAACTTAATTTATTGCTGTGAATATATGAGTTATTTTTGCCTGGCCCAGATTCCTATTTGTACACTTCCCCGTGATACAGATGCCTAGGATCAGTTGGAATAGTTAGAGGTCATCTTGCAAGCCAGTGTTTCTCAAACTTTCATGTGCATGGACATCACCTGCATTGCCAATAAGCTCCCAGGTGACACCAGTGCTGGTGGTACAGGGGCCACACTTGAGTGACAAGTCTAGGCTGTTCCCGCCTAACATGTAGAGCTGCACTTACCCCTAAAACTACTAGGTTAAAGTCTTTTCTTAACAAATTCACCAAGGTAAATTCTCCACCCTGTCTCAGAAATTCATTCCAGCATTTTACATTTCTTTCAGCTTTTTCTATCTCACCTGTGCTTTTCCCAGTGTAAAGGGGAAAGAGAGGACAAATTACTGCCTCTTATGACATGCAAGAGCCTTCCAGCTATACAATTCTTCAAGCTATGAAGTTCTCATTTTCTTTCAGCATCTTCCAGCTCTTGGTAGTGGCTAGTTTCACTACTATCCAATTCAGTTCCTCCATAGGATCCAATACAGCCCTGTGATAGCCCTGTGTCAAGAAACCCAAAGGGGAGTAAGACCTGATCCATCTTCCATAAACTAACAAGTTATTGGGAAGGTAGACTACCATGAGTGGCAGAAAGCCCTGTAACATCGTGTTTCCTTTTCAAGTTATTATTGTTGGTTTTACTAATCTTTGGTTAGCCTGTGTTTGAACACCTTTTGGAACAGGACACTCAGTACTTGCTCCTCATTTCGTCTTGAACACAAGCTCCTTGAAGTCACAGTCTGGGCCTTTCATCCCTCTGCTTAAAACTAGCCCAGAACCTCAGGTATAGTGTGCATTTGATAAATGTTTGATGAATAAAGAAGGGCCTTGGAGAACATCCATGGGAGTAGACATAGCAAAAATTTCTTTAAAGACTTAGCATTTTGGTGCACGTTGAAGATTTGGACAGAGATGTGGGGATATGCATTTGAGCCAGAGAGAACAGGGGGCAAATGCCCAGAGACTGGATGCCCAGAGTTGGCTCTTGCCTTCTGAACTGGTCCAAATTTTGCCCCTATCACCTTTGTCCCAAATCACACATCCCTTTAAAAATATCAAGAGAGTAAACCTAGAGAATTACTTCTGTTGGAATATGATTTAGGCTTTTATTTCATTATTTCCTAAACAAAGATCCAGATTGGTTGATATCTGAGGGCCCTTCCATCTCTGCCCCCTTTGGTGATGAGGATAAGATAACCTTTTTGTTCTCACTTATTGAGCATTGGGCACCTTCCTGGAAAATGTGTGATTAGCCAGTCAAAGCCACCTCCAAGTAGGGCACTGTGTTTTCCTATCTTCTTGTACGTATTACTAATGCCTTCACTATACCTCCCAGTTAAAACTTGTTGAGCACATGGTATGTGCCAGGCAGTCTTCATGAATTACACTCAAAACAACTTAAAAGTGTAAATATTGTTATTAACTTCATTTCGCAGATGAGAAAACTGAGGTTTCAAGAGGTTATCCTGGTATTCTGAATTCAGAGCCTCAGTTTTGACCACTAAGAAACACTCCCTCCTCATAATAATGTGTGAATATTTAGGTACTGCCTTACAACTATGCTTACTTGCTTCATTCCAAGAATTTCTTGGTAACACACTTGGGATATTGAATTTAAATCTCTTTACCTTTCTCCTTAATTGAAGTGTGTAAATATAAATATAGAAGCCCGATGTCTATCCCTTCTTTGCTTTTTAACCTTGCAACCTCTTTTTTCATTAATAGAATTTAAGCTAGATAAGCAAGCATTTTATATTGTAATATATAGAGAGTAATGAGATCCTGCCACTGGAGATGCTCAAACAAAGGCTAGATTGCTACATCTCCTGCAAATAGGATTAATTCAAGTCTCAAGTGAAAATCATTTGAGTTTATTCTCGTAGTTCTTTTTAGTCCCAAAATTACATTATCCTATCGATGTGAAAACATGGCATTTTTAAGACGATGAAAATTTCACATTTCATATGATTAGATCAGACCCAATATATCAATGCATCTCTTAGTATTCACCTACCTTGAGGATATCCCCTTTTAGTATTTACGAACATTTTCCTGGATGATAAATATTTCACGTGACCAAAAGCTCCCTTGGCTTTAATATA
>NW_012144633.1:3093505-3093976 GCF_000956105.1 Propithecus coquereli | reverse complement strand
ATATTCATGGGACATTAGAAAAAACTCTATATATGTCTATATATCCATACCTATGTATCATGTTTTCATTAGTTTGGCTAATCTAATTTTCTGTGAGCCAGAGAAATGAGGTGGGGTGAATTGTGAGTGATGTCTAGTCCATCTTTCTTATCCCTGATGCTCATTCTGTTGGTATAGGGCAGCTATGTTGAATTATTATCACAATCATCATCATCACCACCACCACCACCATCACCATCATCATCAAAATCCATCATTAACAGTCATCATATATGGATACTTTGTGTGATATGATAGATACTCTCTCTGTAGAATTTACATGCTGCTTCCTAGAAACAGACAACCTCAACAGTAAACCCTCTACTGTGTAATAATGACCTTATTCTCCATGATCACATGGGGGTAGATTTCATAGAAAAAATAACTTGAGGGTGAGTTTTCTTAGGCTGGTTCTGTACATAAAAATGTCTG
>NW_012144633.1:3087624-3089977 GCF_000956105.1 Propithecus coquereli | reverse complement strand
CATGCCCGGCTAATTTTTTCTATATATATTTTTAGTTGTCCAGATAGTTTCTTTCTGTTTTTAGTAGAGACGGGGTCTCACTCTTGCTCAGGCTTGTCTTGAACTCCTGACCTTGAGCGATCCACCCGCCTCGGCCTCCCAGAGCGCTAGGATTGCAAGCGTGAGCCACTGCACCCGGCCTTACATTTTTAAAATGAAAAATGTATGAGGAGTTTTAATTTCAAAAGTAGAACATGCTCACTGAAAAATTTCACATAAATCAAATCAAAAGTACATAAAGTATAAATGTAATATATTTCCTTTTGTACAACACTGCCCAGCATCATTGTTCAGTTTTGTGTGTGTCCTTCCAGTCCTTTGTTCATATGCATCACGATTGATCAAATAACAGAAGCCAGCTTAGCAAACATTCTCAGCTTCCTTTGCAGCTTTGCATAGGCGTGTCCAAAAGCCCTGTGATTGACAGTAACAGTGGCCTCAAATGTAAGAGTAACTGCTGTTTATTGAGTACTTATGATATACCAAAAAATATGACGGGTGTTTTGCACATACAATCTCACGTATATAACACAAAAACTTTATATCAAGGTATTTATTAGGATTTGCAAGTGAGGAAACTGATGCTTAAGATCACATATCTACTACATCAAAGCCTGGAATTTAACTCACGTCCATCTGACTCTAAAGGCCATACTCTTTCCAATTCGCTGTCCTACAAAGAAGACTCCATTGAGTAAGAAAAAAAAAAAGAAAGAACCAAATATGGAAAATATCTACCTTTTTTCCATTTCCTGAGAGTTAGTCAAATAAGAAAAAAAAAGTTAATGGTAACACCAAACAAATTTCTTGGAATTAAAAAAAGCATCAAATTATTGACTATTTACTTTTCCACCGATTATATTTACCATTTTAGCCCCAACATCAGAGCATGTAGTGTTTTTCAGGCAGGGATTTCTCAACATCAGTCTCCGTCTCAAACAGGACATAGATCAGTATTTCTTAACCAGTGTATTCAGGTTTGAGAAGAGGGTGAATCTATAAGGGTCTCACTGGAAATTGTACCCTTCCCCCAGCCTAAGCCATGGACAGCACAGAGCCACCATCAGATTCTGAGCCCCCTCTCATGAATGTGCAAGCCAGAGTGGACAAGGACTGGCCTCCAATGACCACTCCATGACAGGATGCCCCAGGTCCTTGACCCTGGCATCATGGAGCCTGATATGCCCCATGGCATCTGATCTCCCTGTCTATTGAAGCTGATCAGGAAGCCAAAGCTTGGGCACAGACTGTTCACAGACAACCCAGCTTGAAGTCAGTGGAACAGGAAAGATACAAAATTCAGCACTTAATTGACCTAGAGAAAAAGAAAAGATTAAGAAGGGACATCTTAGCTGAACTCTGGAGAACATTTCTGTTCAGCAGTTCTGGTGCAAACACCTTACAGACCTGAGAAAAAGAACAGCCCATGGAGGCATAAATGTGGTATCATGGCCCCTTGATCTGTGGTGGTCTTAGCCTTCTCCTTTCACCCAAGAACCATGATTCCAATGGAGACCACGTAGCACATTCTGCTCAGTTCTCAAGCAGCAGCTCCGCTTCTTTCTTTCCCAGTCACTAAATAATCTCTTAAGGCAATTGATTGGGAATGAAATTATTTAGGAATAACCTCGAGATTTCTTTAAAAAATGATTGTGAGGGAAGGAAAGCACTCACAAACATTAGAGCTTTATTACAGTTAAGTTGTTTACAATGCACCTTCCAAGCATTTTGCAACGTAAGGATGAGAACCCTTAGTTAGTGAATAAATATATTTCCAAACATAAGTTTTCTGCAAATTTAATTATATTTATATAAACAAATACTCTGTGTGCACCTATTGTCATACCGTAATGTAGCATTGTGGAAATTTGTTCTTATTTTGTCCCTGAAAATTATTCCTTTCTGCCCTGCTTGCCAAAAATGGAGGACTAATACTTTGCATTATATATTTTTTGCCATGAACAAATTGTTTTATTCATTAAGGAGTTTTATCTCACTTAAGGAGTTTAGGCATCCCTCAGGTTTTGGAGGAGATAATCTCTAAAGTAAATTCTACTCTGATTTTATAAGTAGTGTTGCAGAAAATTATAGAAACACAGAAAATATATTAAAAATATGTCATTATATAAATGTCATAAAAATGTAATAAAATATACACAATATTCTATAATATGTTCTTGGGGGGTAGGTATATCTTGTCACTAGACACAGTTTTTCTTTTAATTGTGGTGGTAAATAGACTACTAACCACTGACTCTAGCCAAAAGCCTTGTATTTCTGGTTTTGGTGGTGGGACTTGTGCTCCCCACACTAG
>NW_012144633.1:3076060-3087574 GCF_000956105.1 Propithecus coquereli | reverse complement strand
TGTTGCAGAAAATTATAGAAACACAGAAAATATATTAAAAATATGTCATTATATAAATGTCATAAAAATGGTAATAAAATATACACAATATTCTATAATATGTTCTTGGGGGGGTAGGTATATCTTGTCACTAGACACAGTTTTTCTTAATTGTGGTGGTAAATAGACTACTAACCACTGACTCTAGCCAAAAGCCTTGTATTTCTGGTTTTGGTGGTGGGACTTGTGCTCCCCACACTAGAATGGAAAGGATAGTCTTAGGTAAAACTGGCTGCTGACCTCTATGTATCATGAGGGGGACCCGCCATTCCAGCAGCTGCCTAGAGCATACTCACTGCCTAATCCAGGAGCCAAAAATCCTCTTTGATTGCTCCACAATTCATTTTTCTAGGATGGCCATTTATGAAGACTGGATATTGAAGAGCCTGTGGACTGTCCTTTTGGGAGTATCCATCTAATCTCTCTCTAAGCAGCTGTTCTGGGACTTCCCAGAGTACAAACACAACTCAAGGGCAACAGCCTGAATAGAAACTGCAGAATGAAGAGCAATTAATTCTCTCTTGGATTCATTAAGGTCATGGCAATCATCTTTTCCCAGCATGCAATGAGGAGATCAGCTTCCTATCTCTTTGGGGGCATTTGTCAGCGGAGTTTAGGACTAGATTTGCTGTTAGGAATTGTGGTGGCTAAAGCCTGAAAGACTGTCTTTTCCTCTCCCCGTTCGTGAGTGAAGGGGTATGCATGGGTATGGGCTTGTTTGGTTGGATTGTACAATGCATGAGGGTTTTTTCTCCATTTTTTCTGGTGGCCATGGCCATGGGCCTCAGACCTAGCATCTTTATGTTGCATGCCCTGCCGGTTTAATGTGTCTCCGGAGCCACAGTACTAAGAGTATACCTGCTATCTTAGCTTTAAGCCACTCCTAGTTAGGACTGATTGCCTGGATGTGGAGCTTCCTTCCTTTCCCGCCAGCACCCCTTGTGCCTTCATGCCCCCTGATTTCTGGTCTTGCCATTGCTCATGACCTGGTGATTACGCTGCTTGCTGCAAAGCAGCAATGCATCAAACAGCTCTGTAGCATACACATGGGGAGAAGGTATAAGTTTGAAAATCACAGTAATTTACTACATCAAAATTAAGATAAAAATAATAGACAGTGTCAAGAGTTAAGTCTCAAAAAGAGTTAAGCTCAAAAATCTCCTTAACAACACAGATTTTTCCATATGTGAAGGAGCACCAAAAACGGTGCTTATTAAAGGCCTTAGAATTATTAGCTATCAGGAAATACAAATCAATACAATGCGATGCCATTTTACCCCCTAGGATGGCCCTGATGGAAAAGACAGATACCAAGTGCTGATGAGGATGTGGAAAAACTGGGAACCTCATTCACTGCTGGTAAGAATGTAAAATTGTGCAACCATTGGAAAACAATCTGGCAGTTCTTCAAAAGATTCAGCACATAGCTACCATATGATCCAGCATTCCTACTCCTAGTTACATATCCAAGAGAAATGAAAATATAAATTCACTAAAAACTTATATACAAATGTTCTTAGCAGCATTATATGCATTCCTAATAGCCAAAAAGTAGAAACAACTACATTTCTATTAACTGATGAACAGACAAATAAAATGTGGTACACCCATACAATGGAATATTATTTGCCATAAAAGGAATGAAATACTGATGCATGTTGCAACATGGGTAAAGCTTGAAAACAGAAAGAAGCTACACACAAAAAATGACATATTGGCTGCCGGGTCAGGGAGGGAGATAGAAACCTAGGTGATCTCCCATACCCCAAGGTCAAGTTTCACCGCTGCAGGTATGGGCCACTGCAGAACCGAGGAGTGTTTGAACCATGAGCCCTACACCTGCCAGCTTGCCCAAGAACTGCCTGCCTGGCTGCTCCCATAGGGGAGGAATACCCCTCCTGGAGGCTGGATGACAGCAGAAATGCAGTTCTGCATGAGTGTTCTGCAGGCAGCCCAGGGCCAGCCTGCCTCTCCCTGGTATGGTCAGCATTTGAAACTGGGGCCTGAGGAATTGTCCATGGTCCTGGTCCTGCACTCCTAGGCTGATCACATCATTCAGAGGCATGGAGAGGGGATTTGTGAAGTGATCTTGAGTAGGGAGGGAGCTGTTGTGGGCAGAACCAAGAAGAGAGTGTAGTGTTGGTTTCCGGTTATGCTGCTTGAGTGGGGCACTCCTCCCCCAACAGGAAGAGCTGGGCAACTGTGCTTTTGGTCCTTGGTGGGGAGCCTCCAAACCTGTGCCAGATTTGCTACCTGAGTACAGTCACCTTTTGACTGGCCTGGCTGGTTTGGCCTGCTCTGAGTGGCCAGGCACCAGAGGGAGATCAGCTGGGTCAGGGGAGTGGGAGCAAAATGAACCTCACTCTACCTGGTGGACTGTGAATACTGGACTTCCCCTTCCCCATGAGCAAGTTCTTTGGCATAGTGAGGGCATCTCTGCCCCCCAACCCCAAGAAGCTTCCTGCAGTCGCCTGGGAACTGACTCCAAACCTCATTGGTATGGTGCTTGTACCTGCCTTTGGGGAGCCTAGACACAGACTAGCCTGATCTAGCCCCACCCAGCTTCATCCCCTCTATCTGCCTCGGAGGCGACAAGAAGGGGCCCCAGGGGAGGTCAAAAGCCCTGCCCAGTGGCTGAGATGTCTGAATGTTTCTCCTGATTGATTAGAACTGAATACAAGTCCCACAAACACCACTGCAGCTGGCTCTCTCCTGCAAACGCCACCTACTGTCAAGGAGATCAACGTGTACAGTACATTATAACATTTGCTGATTCAATTGCACAGGGCTTGGTGGACTATTACCGACAAGCGCCACCTATTGGCCTAGAGACTAAACTGGACAACCCAATGTTATTCACACTGTTAGAAGTGCACAGGGCTGGGAAAAGAGAAAAGATTCTAGAGACCTCCATCTCCCCTTTTCGACAGGAGGCAGAGAACTTGCCCACATATATAGTACATCATCACTACAGTCTTCAAATAACTAGCATTTGAGAAAACCACCACACTGAGGCTATCTATAACCAAGAAACTCATTCAGAGGCTTGGTCCCTGAAATTACCCATAAGCAAAACCGAAAGACCTTGGCCAACATATGCCACGGTCACACCCTTAAGAATGTGACTAACACTCATCTAAACAAAAGTAATTTCAAAATTACTTTTGAAAGAAGTGACAGCTTCTCTGGGTGAGAAGGAATCAGCACGAAAACACTGACAGTATGAAAAAAGAGAGTGTAACAATTCTGTGCCCCAAAGAATCACATCAACTCTCTAGCAAAACATCCCCACCAAAACAAAAATACTGAAATGATGGATAAAGAATTCAAAATATAGACTTTAAGGAAGCTGAATGAAATCCAAGAGAAAATGGAAAACCAACTCAAAGAAACCAGAAAAATAACTTAGGAAATGAATGAAAAATTTACTAAAGAGATGAAAATATTTTTTTAAAAAAGAAACAGAACTTCTGGAAAATGAAAAATTCATTTATGGAAATATAAAACACAATGGAAAGTTTTAAGAATAGACTAGACCAAGCAGAAGAAAGAATTTCAGAGTTTGAAGACAAGTCCTTTGAATTAACCCAGTTAGTCAAAAAAACAAACAACAAAAACAAAAAGAATCAAAAGAAATGAACAAATTTTCAATATGGTATTATGTAGAATGCCCAAACATAAGAATCACAGGTATCACTGAGGGAAAAGAAAAAGCAAAAAGGTTGGAAAACCTATTTGAGGGAATAAGAGAGGAAAACTTCCCTGGTCTTGCTAGAGATTTAGACATCCAGATACAAGAATTTCAACAAACTGCTGGGAGATTCATTGCAAAAAGAACATCAGCAAGGCACTCAATCATCAGGCTGGCCAAAGTCAATGTGAAGCAGAAAATCCCGCAAGAAGTGAGAGGAAAACATCAAGTACCTTATAAAGGAAAATCCATCAGATTAGCAGCATACTTCTCACCAGAAACCATACAAGCCAGAAGGATTGAGGTTCTATCTTTAGTCTTCTTAAACAGAATAACTGTCAGCCAAGAATACTGTATCATGCAAAACTCAATTTCATAAATGAAGGAAAAATAAAGTCTCTCCTGGATAAGCAAATGCTAAGGGAATTTTTCACCACTGGACCAGCCCTACAAGAAATGGTCAAAGGAGTTCTAAACATCAAAACAAATGGTGGATACTCACCAGTGTAAAAACACTTGCGAGTGAAAAACTCACAACTCTTATAAAACAGTAACACATGGAGAATAAAAAGCAATTAGGTAACAATCATCACGATGACTGGAATAGTATCTCACCCATCAATATTAACATTGATTGTAAATGGTCCAAATGCCCTTCTTAAAAGATATGGATTGGTGGAATGGATAAAAAGTCACAGCCCAAATATCTGGTGCCTTCAAGAGACCTATCTAACTCAAAGATTCTCATAGACTCAAGGCAAAGTGGTCGAAAAAATAACCTATGCAAATGAAAACCAAAATCAAGCGGGAGTAGCTATTCTTATATCAGATAAAACAGACTTTAAATAAACAACAGTAAAAAAAGACAAAGAAGGTCTTTATATAATGATAAAAGGATAAATTCAACAAGAAGATATAACTATGCTTAATATATATGCATGTAGATTCGTAAAACAAATGCTACTGGACCTAAGAAAAGAGATAGACAACTCCACTGACAGAACTACATGAATTATCAAGGCAGAAAATCAACGAAGAAACATTGGACTTAAACTGGACTCTGGAACAAACAGACCTAACAGACATTTAGAGAACATTCTACTCTAAAACTGCGGAATATACAATCTTCCCATCATCATATGGAACATTTCCCAAGATAGACCATATGTTAGGCCACATAACAAGTCCAAACAAATTTTAAAAAATCAAAATCATCTAAGTATCTTCTCAGACCACAGTGGAATAAAAGAAACCTAGAAATAAATTCCAAGGGGAACTCTCAAAACTATACAAATACATGCAAATTAAACAGCCTGCTGCTGAATGACCTTTGTGTCAATGATGAAATCAAGATGGAAATTTAAATATTTTTCAAAATGATTAATAACAGTGGCACAAGTTATCAAAATCTATAGGACACACAGCGAAACGGTGCTAAGAGGGAATTTCATAGCATTAAGTGCCTACATCAAAAAGACAGAGTGATCACAATTTAACAACCTAATGTTACTCCTCAAGGAAGTGTAAAAAGAGCCACGAACCAAACCCAAAGCTAGCAGAACACAATAAATGACAAAGATCAGAGCAGAACTAAATGAAATTGAGACAAACGAAAAAAAAATACAAAGGACCAAAGTAAAAAAAGTTGGTTTTTTGAAAAAAAAAAACAGAATAGATAGACCACTAGCTAGATTAACAAAGAAAAGAAGAGAGAGGATTAAAATAAACTCAATCAGAAATGAAAAAGGAGACATTACAACTGATACCACAGAAACACAAAAGATCATCCAAGACTACTATGAACGCTTCTATGTATACAGACTAGAAAATCTAGAGGGAAATGGATAAATTCCTGGAAACATACAGCCCCCTGAGCTTGAATCAGGAAGAAATAGAAATCCCGAACAGATCAATAAAGAGTAGTGAGATTGAATCAGTAATAAAAAATATTCCAAGTAAAAAAAAAAAAAGCCTTAAGACCAGACAGATTCACAGCCAAATTCTACCAAACATACAAAGAACTGGAACCAATCTTATTGAAACTGTTCCAAAAGATTGAGAAGGAGGGAATCCTCCCTAACTCATTCTACAATGCCAGCATCACTCTGATACCAAAGTCAGTCAAGGACTAAACAAAAAAAGAAAACTACAGACCAAGATCAATATCCCTGATGAATATACATACGAAAATCCTTAACAAAATTCTAGCAATCCAAATCCAACAGCCCATCAAAAAGATAATTCACCATGATCAATTGAGTTTCATCCCAGGGATGCAAGGGTGGTTCGACATACACAAATCAATTAATGTGACACCATATAAGCATAATTAAAAACAAAAACCCACATGAATATCTGAATACACATATACACACACAACACACCATAGAATGCAACTCAGCCATAAAAAATGAAATGATGTCTTTTTCAGCAACTTGCACGGAACTGGAGGCCATTATCCTAAGTGAGATAACTCAGGAATGGAAAACCAAATGACACATGTTCTCACTTATAAGTGGGAGCTAAGATACGGGTACGCATGGTCGTACAGAGTAACATAATAGATGTCAATGACTCAGACGGGGGAGGATGGGAGTGGAATGAAGGTTAAAAAATTACCTATTGGGTAAAATGTACAATATTCAGGTGATGGGTACACTAAAAGCCCAGATTCAGCACTATATAATTCATTCACGTAACAAAAAACCATTTGTACCCTTTAAATCTATGCCTATGTAAAAAAGTGGTCTTTTGGATCATTTGCTCTGGGGCGAAGGAGTATTTCATACTGTGAGCAGACTGGTGGATAGGCCACAAAGACCTGAGGCATCTAGCCAACAGCCAGTGAGAAATTCAGGCCTGTAAACCAGTGAATGAGCTTGGAAGTAGATTCTCTAGCCCCAGTTAAGTCTTGAGTCCACTGTAGCTGTAGCTGATAGGTTTACTGCAACCTTGTGAGAGACCTTGAACCAGAACCACCAAACTAAGCCACTTCCAGATTTCTGGCCCCCAGAAACTGCAACATCATAAATGTTTGTTGTATTAAGCTATATAATGAATATAGGCAGGAATATCAGAAAAAAAGATAACGTATTGTACATTTCTATTTATGTCAAATGCTCAGAATGGGTAAATCCATAGAAACATAAAGTAGATTAATAGCTGCCTAGAGTTGGAGGTTTTCAGGGAGAATGATAAGTGGCTGCTAAGAGCTATGGGGCTTTTTTTGGAATGATGAAAATGTTCTAAAATACCAGTTCATTGGAGAGAACAAAATGCACATGAGATTATGATGTGTGAAAATCTCAGCACAGGCGTAATTGTTTGTTCTGGTGAAACGGAGCACTAGAGTTGTCAAAAGAATGACCCTCCCTTCCTGCATCTTCTGCCCATATCTAATTCTTCAGCAAATTCTGTCAATTCTCTCTCAAGTATATTTCAAAGTTACATGTCTATTTTCATCTTCATGACCAAATACACACATGAACACTCTCTACATGGCTGATTCCCTCTCATTCTTTGGAAACAGCCTTTTAGCCATAGCTACCTTGGCAGCAGTGGGCAGAAGAGGAGAAGAGGAGGAGAAGGCCTCAAATTGCGGGAAGCATTTCCATGGGAGGGGCAAAAGAACTTTGGATCATGAGCCAGGGGCTTTCTGGTGCAGGAGAGTGTGCTTTCCACCTTCCTCTGTCCTAAAAAGCATTCCTAGTCCCCTTAGTGCAGTCCACCCCGTGGGTCAGAACTTCAGAAACATTGCTACCCTGCTGTGTCTCCCTATTCCTCTGTGGTTGTGACAGTCCAAGAGGGTGTTGAGGGATGTGTGTGTGTGTGCAATTCAGTGACAGGGAGCCTGAGGGGCTGTGACTTGCCCAACCAGATATAGGCACCCGATATATGCGCTCAAGTCCATGGTGGGGGGAAGCAACCCTGTGTAGGCCTGCAGCCTGGTGCTCTGTTTCCAAGAGGCTCTCAGTTTGCTGATGGCAGTAGTGCCTGGATTTGTTAAGAGTAGATGGCTCTCCATCACTTCAGGAGCTTGCATAGTGCCACAGGTGTGAGGGAAGGAAAAGTCAACACTCCCACCTACCCTTTCTGTTGGGCTCCAAATCCCTTGGGGGGGGTCTGTCTCAGCCAAAACTTCTTGTTCTGCTCTGTCACTCCTTCCTGTTGGATGTCTGGTAAGGGTAGGTTCTGGCTCCTTCCCCTCAGTATTTCACGTGGGCTATGCTTTCTCACCTGCAACTTCTATTTGGGATAATCCGGCAACTGATATCTCTAGTAAGCTACCTATTTAGTTTTGCCCAATTTACTTACGATTTGCCTGGTGTAGTTTTTTTCTGTGCCTTGTTTAGGGTTTGTTAAGCTGCTTGGACCTTTGGGCTTATTATGTTTCATCAAATTTAGGAAAATTTTGGCCACTGTTTTTCCATATTTTCTGTCCCTTCCTCTTTCTCAGACTCCAAGGCATATTAAGGCATTTGGGGTTATCTCAAAGCTCATTGATGTTCTGCTCATTTATTTTCAGTCCTTTTCTTCTTGTTTCATTTTGGATAGTTTCTATTACTATGCCTTCATTTTCACTAATCTTTTTCTATGTCTAATCTGCTGGCGATCTCATTCAGTGTATATTTTATTAGAGACATTATATTTTTCATTTTAAAAGTTCATTTTTTTATATCTTCCACATCTCTCTTTATCATAGGCATGGTTTCCTCTACTTTCTTGAACATATAAATACATTTATAATAGCTGTTTTAACATCTTTGTCTAATAAGTCTATCATCTATGTCATTACTGAGTCTACATTTAATTATTTTTTTCTTTTTAATATAGGTTATATTTCCTGCCTCTTTGTATGTCTGATAATTTTGGATTGGTACCAGACATCGTGAATTTTACATAGATGATTGATGAATTTTTAAGTATTCCTTTAAGTATTTTTGGTCTTTATTCTTAAACACAGTTAAGTTATTCAGAAATGATTTGATCCTTTTAAGACTAGCTTTTAATTTTGATAGGTGGGTCCGGAATGAGCTTTTGCTCTAGTGTTAATTTTGCTTCTCTAGTAAGACAGTACCCAACTGATGAGTCTACTTTATTTGTGTTAGAAGTTCTTTGCACACTGATTGGTGGAACATAAACTATTCCCAGTCTTGTGTGAGCACTGGAAATAATTCCACTTGATTCTCTCTAGTGATCTCTCCCTGGGCTCTCACGTGTGATTAGCATTCTGCTGAAGGGTGGAGCGGGAGCTTCTCTCTTTATGTGCTCATCTCTTTTGCTCTATCTCTTCTCACTCTAGCTGGAGAAATTTGTCTGCTTTTAAGGGCTCGAGTGACCAGATTTGGCTGACCTAGATAATCTTAGATAATTTCCCTGTATTAATATCCATAGCCTTAAATACATTTGCAAAGTCCATTTTGCATATAACGAACGTAGTCTCAGGATCCAGAGATTAGGGCATGGACCTCTTGAGAGGGGTATTAGTTTATCTACCACATCAGTGTTCAGGCTAAAATCCTCACCCTGTCCTTGACCTTTATACTCCATGAAGACAGATAAGTAAACAACTGTCCTATTCCTGGGAGATATTTGACTTTCTCATCCTTGCTCTGTTATATGGTTTCATCTTGGAGACTGGGAAATATACAAATACCAAATAGCAATTCTACACATATAAATTTGACAACCTAAATGGACCCAGAAATAGACTTACACCTGTACAAATAACCAATTTGTGACAAAAGTGTGAAAGCAATTTAGTGGAAGAAGAATAGTTTTTCAAATAAATGGTGCTGGAGAAATTAAATATTCATGAAGAAAAAGAAAAACTGAACCTTGACATAAATTTTATATCTTATACAAAAAAATTAAATTGAAATGCATTATGTATTTAAATTTAAATCATAAAACTATAAAACTTTTAAGAAAAAGCATAAGAGAAAATATATGGGACATATGATTTGGAGAAGACTTTTCAAGTATGATACCAAAAGCCCGATCCATTGGAAAAAAAAAAAAAACCAATAAATTGACTTTATCAAAATTTAAAACTTTTACTCTGCGGAAGATCAGAGGATAAAAACCAAGCTACAGATATAAAGAAAATATTTTTAAGCCATACATCTGATAAAGAACTCATCTAGAATATATAAGGTAGTCTCAAACTTAACAATAAAAAATAATTTAATTAGAAAATGGGCAAAATACACAGAGACATTTCATAAAAGTTACAATAATGTTCAACATCACTAGCCACTAGGAAAAAACAAAATAAGACCATGAGATACCATAGGCTACCTAGTAGAATATCTCAAATAAAAAGAAATAATACCAAATACTGGCAAGGATGTGGAAAAAATTTATCTTGCTTGTATTCCTGGTGGGCGTATAAAATGATACAACCACTCTGGAAAACAGTTGGATAGTTTCTTTAAAAGCTAAACAGGCATTTACCATACCGTCCTTCAATTTTTCACCATGTCATTTATCCCAGAGAAATGAATATTGATATCCACACTAAGGCCTATACATGATTGTTTAGACCAGCTTTACTTGTAATAGTCAAAAACTGGAAACAATCAAGAGGTCCCACAATCCATGAATGGTTAAACAAACTATGGTACATCCATATCATGAAATACTATCCAGCTATAAAAAGGAATGAACTACTGATGAATGTAGCAATTTGGATGGATCTTAATGGCACTATGTTGAATGAAAAAGGTCAGTTTCAAAAGGTCATACACTATCTGATTCTATTTATGTAACATTCTTCAAAGGACAAAATTATAGAGATGAAGAACAGATTGGTTTTTTCCAGGGGTTAGGAATGTTTGTGAGGAAGAGAAGGAATATGGCCATTGAGGAGTAGCATGAGGGAGATCTTTGAGGTGATGGCATAGTTTTGTAACTTGATTGTGGTTGTGGTTACACAAATCTATATATTTGATAACATAACATAGAACTCTATACATACTGTACACAAATGTCAGTTTTCTGTTTTTGATATTGCAGTATAATTATGTAAGATCTAACCAATGAAGGAAAGTTGTTGAAGGGTACACAAGACCTCTCTACTATCATTACAATTTCTTTTTCATGTATAACTATTTCAAAATAAGAAGTTAAAAAAATACACATGAAGTAGAAATGAAGACATTTCCAGATAAACAAGACAGAGATAATTTATCACCAACAGTCCTACCCTACAGGAAATATTAAAGGATACCCTTCAGACTTAAAAGAAAGAATGCTAGAGAGTAACTCAAGTGCACATGAAAAGATAAAGAACAATGGTAAACGTAACTAAATAGATAAGTATAAAAAACATTATAAACATATTTTAAATTCTTTTTTCTCCTAACTGATTTTAAAAACCACTGTATAAAATAATAATTTTAAATCTGTGTTGATGAGTTTATATTATAATAGAAAAGGAATGGAATTATATGAGAACAAAATTTCTGTATAATATTGGAATTAAGTTAGTATTAATCTGAACTAGTTTAGTTTAAATTAAGACACATTGCAATACCCATAGCAAACACTAATCAAAAACTTTAAAATATATAGTTAAAAACCTGAATATAAAGAAGTCTCTGTACCTTCTGCTCAATTTTGCTGTGAACCTAAAACTACTCTAAAAAATAAAGTCTATTTTTTTTAAAAAAATGCAAGTTACAAAAACAAAACAAATCAAAAACTAATAAAGGAGTTTAAATGGTACACTTGAAAATGTCTATTTAACACAAAAGCTAGCAGTAATATATAATATATATGTG
>NW_012144633.1:3061497-3075462 GCF_000956105.1 Propithecus coquereli | reverse complement strand
AGGATACATATGATGTTTTGATACAGGGAAATCAATACAAAGTGAACTAATAGAATCAGGGTAATTGGGGTATCCATCACCTTAGGCATTTATCATTTCTTTGTGTTAGGAGTATTCCAATTCCACTCTTTTAGATATTTTAAAGTATACCCTAACTTTTTGTTGATTATAGTCACTTTGTTGTGCTGTCAAATATTGTTCATTCTCTTTGACGATCTATATTTTTGCACCATTAACCATCCCCACTTTATCCCCTCCTCCCTGCTACCCATCTCAGCCTCTGGTAACCACCGCTCTACTTTCTGACTCCATAAGATCAATTGTTTTAAATATTTACCTCCCACATATGAGTGAGAACATGAAATATTTGTCTTTCTGTGCTTGGCTTATTTCATTTAACATGTTCTCCAGTTCCATCCATATTGTTGCAAATGCCAGGACTTATATCTAGATACAAATATAAGAGACATTTACAGTCCAATTATAAAACAAATAACCAAATGTTAAAATGGCCAAACATTTGAACAGATACTTTACCAAAGAAGATGCATGGGCAGAAAATAGGCTCAAAATCATTAGTCATTAAGGTCATACAAATTAAAACCAAAATGAGATACCGGTATACCTCCTGTAGAATAGCTAAAATTTAAAAGACCACGCCAAGTGTTGACAAGGATGTGGAGCAACTGGAACTTTCACACACTGTTAGCAGTAATGTAAAATAACAACCTTTTAAGAAAAGTTTGGTAACGTCTTAAAAAGTTAAACATATACCCATCACATGACCCATTAAACCCACTTATAGTTATTTACCCAAGAGAAAGAAAAGTATACGTCCATCCAAAGACTACTCTGTGAATATTTATAACATCTTCATTTGTAAAGCCCCAAACTGAAAACAACTCAATTGTTTATTAACAGTAAATGGTTAAACAAAGCGCGGTATATACGTAGAATAGAATGCTAATATGAAAAAGAAAAAAAAATAAAAGAACAAAAAAGTATGAACTATTGATATATACAACAACATAGATAAATCTCAGAATAATTACATTGAATGTGAGAAGCCAGATTTCTTTTTTAAAAAGAATACTGTATGATTCTATTTATACAAAATTATAAAAAATGAAAAAAACTAATACATAGTGACAAAGAGATCAGTGGTTGCCTAGGGATTGGGGGAATGATAGGAGTACAGGAAATCTTCTGGAGGTGATGGAAATATTCACTATCTTGATGTAATTATGGTTTCACTAGTGTATATATATGTCAAAATGCATTTAATTGTACACTTTAACTGTATATGATTTCTTATATTTAGAACTGTATACAGTTTCTTATATTTCACTCATATGTCATAAAGCTATTAAACAAATAAAAATCTTGTATTTAAAAAATTTTTTAAATTGACATAATTGTGCATATTCATGGAGTACATAGTGATGTTTCAATACATGTTATGTACAATGATCAGATCAAGGTAATCAGTATATTCATCATCTCAAACATTTAGCATTTCTTGTGTTGGGAACATTCAATATCCTCTTTCTAGCTATTTGAAACTACATAAAACATTATTGTTATCTATAGTCATACTACAATAGTATAGAACACTAGAACACTTTCCTCTTATCTAGCTATAATTTTGTATCCTTTAACAAATCTCTCTCTATCCCCCCCTTTCCCTGTAAGCTTCCCAGTCTCTACTATCTTGTTTTCCTTTTTATTTCTATGATATCCACTTTTTTTAGCTTCCACATATGAGTGAGAACGTGTAGTGTTTCTGTTCCTGGCTTATTCAATGTAACATGATGTCCTCCAGTTCCATTCGCATTGCTGCAAATGACAGGATTTCATTCTTCTTTATGGCTGACTAGTATTCCATCATGTATACATACCACTATTTCTTTTTTTTTTTTATTTCAGCATATTATGGGGGTACAGATGTTTAGGTTCATACCACTATTTCTTTAACCATTCATCCATTGATGTACACTTAGGTTGGTTCCAAATTTTGGCTATTGTGAATAGTGCTGCAATAAGCATAGGAATGCAGATGTCTCTCCAATATAGTCATTTCCCTTCCTTTGGACAAATTCCCAGTCATGGTATCGCTGGATCATATGGTAGTTCTATTTGTAGTTTTTTGAGGGGCCTCCATACTGTTCTCCACCGTGACTGTACTACTTTACATTCCCACCAAAAGTGTATAAGAATTCCCTTTTCTTCACGTCCTTGCCAGCATTTATTGTTTGTCTTTTTGATAATAGCCATTCTAACTAGGGTGAGAGGATAGCTCGTTGGTTTTGATTGCACTTCCATGACGATCATTGTTAAGCATTTTTTAATATATTTTTTGGCCATTTGTATGTCTTTTGAGAAATGTCTGCTGTGGTGATACATATAAAGTAGAAAATAATCTTGCCATGGAATGCCTTCTTGCCCAGGGACAGAGAAAGATCTAGCATAGAAGAATTACTAGAGGCAGGATGCACTTTCAGAGTAATGTAAGTTTCCACGAAAATACTGGGCCCAGAAAAACTGTATTCATGGCTTAAGCCAGACAAAAGCACACAGGACTGGCTGAATATGGAAACAGAAAAAGTACTTATCCATGCTGTGTGATTTGAAATGCACCAATCCCTTAAATATCTCCATAACCAACCTGTCTTTATGGCCTACATATTCCCAATGGGTCAGAGACCCAAGTTTAAAGCTCCTCTCAGGAAAACCGTTGTTAAGGTGTACCTGTGTTGACTGGGAACTTAGATTTCTTTAACCTTTTCTATAACCCTTATTTCATCAAGTGTGCCCAATGTCACCTCAGAGTTTAAAAAACCAGTCAGTAACTAAGTACTGTATTCTATGGGAAATCAGTAAAAAAAGATAATGATAAATTTCCATTTTATAGAATATAAAGAATGGAAATTGAGAAATCTCTAGCCCACTTCTGTTATTTGTTGTCTTAAACTATGTGTTATGATTCTAAAGATTTGTAACTATAATTTTCACTTAGAAGAACTCCAGTGGGAAATCAACATATTGCAGACTGCTGTGTTTCCATTCTAAAACAAGATGGTTGGTGTATCTCAATTGCTCAACACATTTCCAAAAGTAGCCTACTGGGGCAAGAGCAACAAGATTTCTGCAGAACAAAACCATGTCTTACAAATTTATTATTCTCTGAGTAAGGAATGAGGAAAATATTACAGATAAGAGAAACCCATGATTCAGCCAATCGAAATGCAGTAATCATCTAATATGTCCCTGGCAATTAGAACAAGAAAACTACTCCAATTCTAAAAATATATTTGAAATGTTTTTATGTTAAAGATTACTAAAAACTGAACTACTTTAGAACAGTTGTCACTCTGACACTGGCAAGGTATAAGTAAAGGAACTTCTCAGGAACCTGTGCTTGGGCTGATCTCATTTAACATCTTTAGATTTATTCTAAAGATTTTGTGTTTAGATTTATAACACAATAAATGGTACACAATTAAGTAAGTCTAAGAATGGAATGAAACTCTATCAGAAAGGGAAGAATAAGTCAAAATATAAAGATAGACTCCAGGAACATCTCATAGGTTCTTGCCAGTGTGTAGATGAGTCAGTAGCGTATTACTCTTTATGATTGGGTCCCTGATAGTAGGTATGGTCCAAGAAAATTTTTCAGGAGCAATTGGGAGTTATTCTCTAAGGACTAATTCCATCTATTGTTTTGATTTTTACAAGAAATAAACAAAATATTGGTTATTAACATAAATGGAACTGGAAATAAAGTGGAGTACTCTGAGAGACTATAGCTCCTGGAACAGTGTGTGAAATTCCGATTGCTGATCCTCAATTATGAGAAAATGGAATAAGTAAAGGACAAGAAAAATGAGCATCAGAATGAGTAAACTGAAAAGATGGAAAAGATTAAGCAAGAAGAAATATGACTGAAAACTATCAAAGTATGAAGCATAAATAAGGTAATTACAGACTCATTTAACCTTCATGTCCTACGGAAATCCCTTAAAGAAGACAAACTAAGTATTACTAACTCTAGTTTGCAAATAAGAGAATTCAGGCTTAGAGAAGTTAAATTAGTAGGTTCATACAATCATCAAATAACAGAGTCATATTTTCTGCTACAGAGTGCTTTTTACATTATACACTCATTACCCCCAATGAAGCCATACTTAAAGGAAGGATAGGTAGACAGAATAAAAAAGAGTTAGACAAATTGATGAAAAATTGGGCCCTAAATGTTTCCCTGCAATAACCGTGGTACATTAACTGAATAAGGTAGAAATGAAGTAGAACAAAAGAGAAGTGCAGTATAATAGGAACTCTGAGTTGAGTACCAAGGAATAAAGGTAAGGTGCCATCAAGATAGAAAAGAGTCAAAAAAGGAAAATAGGACACCAAAGACACATCTTCACAATTTCGCATAGAGCTGATTGTCCGTATGTAAAAGGCGTAGCATAAGAGTCCCCAGATCCAGTGGGGGGGTGGGGGGAAAGCAAAGCAGATACGTTAAGAAGCTACACACCAATTGCAGCACAATAGGGCTCAAACTAGTCTGGATTCTCTCTTTCAAAGGTTTTACAGAGACTATAACCCATTCTCTGAAATACTGGGAAAATACAATTTCTGGTAAATGGTTGACTTTTTGAAATATCCCAAAGTTATTTGAAATAAAAAAGTTGTTTTTGGAACAAAGTCTGTGAAGCACATGCACAATAAAGTTAGGTTCTGTGACTTGTGTTCTTGTGTGGCTAGGAAGTTGGCTTGAAGGGAAACAGGGCCAAAGCTAAGCTTCTCTTCAAGACCTGCTGATTGGGATTGTGGTCCCAGTCCTTCACACCATCTCCCTCCCACAGCGACCCAACTGCTGGGTAGATTTTATTGGAGGGGTTTGGGTGTTTCATGATTCCCTTCATTGGAGTGAATAATTGAAAGTGGAGAGTGATGTGTTAGTGCTTCCTTGAAGGATGTAATTAGGTAATATCATGCAAGAAGGAAACTGTCACAAAGCTAATAAAATGCAAATGAGAAGGAACTACAGCACTGCTCATCTGCATCATCTTATTTGCGGAGTTCAAGATGAAACAATAAAGAGGAACCAAGAAGTTATATACATTCATCAGAATTGCTGGAGAGTCCTGACCTCTGGCTATCAATCAAAAGGGAACATCCACTACTGAAAGTTTGTCTTCACTGTACTTTGATCTGAAATAGGAAGAAGAATAAAAACTGGTATCCTGAATGGATTGGAGATAATATTTTGATTATATCAATAGTTCTGAGACTTTTCTCACTCATGAGCTGTTTGGGAACATTTGAGCGTATGGTCTATTCACACCTAAATTCTCCTGCCCACACAGATGTCAAGAAAATACTTTTATTTCCCCTTAATTCTAGGAGCGGAATATATTTCAAAGTCATTGATGACTGTATTGTCACAATTTTCTAAATGCTTTGAAATGCATTTATATTTCCTGTCATACTTACCTCTTTGCCTAATGAATTTATTTTATGAGTTTCAAAAATTGCCATCTCCCTGTCCCATGACTTTGAGGTTAGTGAATAAGCAAATTTCTGTTCACCTTACCCATACTACCTATAATCATGTAGACTTAATTACTTCTAATTAGATTCCTTATTTCCAGACTCAAAGTCCCAACCTAACCTTAAATAAACAAACAAAAAATCCTTTTTAAAGTTCCTAATGCCTCCAATTATTTTGGTCTGTTCTCCTTTAGATCTTTTCAAGTTACCGCAAATGTGTTTTTGAGGGATAACAGCAAAAATTATTTAAATCCTTTCAAGCAGAGACATACCAGGATAAAGCTTTCTTTCTAACATAGTTCTTAATAGTTTTCTTCATTTTCTAGGCCTTTTTGGCTGACACAGAATATTTGGCACATATTCTGGGGTCAATCTATAATGACTCTGGGTATTTTTCTGGAGCAGAATCTGAAAAGGAATAGAGATTTTCATTTTATAGGTATATTTTAGATTATTTTTCCTAATTTTATTACTTTTTCATCACATGCATTATAACATTTCTTAAGGCTCTGCTCAGTGACACAGACTCTTAAGATTATTCTATAATCTCTTTCCTTCTGGGGTAGCTTTCCACCATCTGGAGAGATTTGTGTATCTTGGAGCATGAGACATCACTGTGCACTCCTTCTCATCATTATTTATAAACCTATTCAGTAGACTCTGCCCCAGAATGAATTCTTGAGTAATCTTGAATAATTAAATGAGTATCCAAAGACACTGGTTTCAAGAGATTAAGGTTGTTGAGTATGGGTGTTATTAATAATCTCTAAAACCAAATATGACCAAAACCTATGTCTTGAGATGCTCTTAACAGAAGGGCTACAATGGAGTGTGACAATTGCCTGCACTGTCCCTCTAGGTTGAAAAATCAAGAAGTTTACATTCACTGGATTTTATTCCCTTATTTACCTATTTATTTACTCAAAGACATGTTGCCATAGTTGAAATAGGTTATTTTTGTTTTAGTCTTGAATCATCTCACTTTGCTCAACTTGCCCAGTATGGAGTGGAGATTGACCAATTGGCTTCCATTGGGACCAATTATAAGTGAGGGTCACATCTGTAATTCTCTGACCTCATCGTCCAGAAGTAAACCACATCTCCCATTTTCATCCTTGGAGTCCTATGGAATTTACAGATGCACAGATGGGTGTTATTTAGTATTAGAAAGGTATCTTCGTCTGCTTTGCTAATTTGACTACAAATAAGACTAAGTTGAATGTCCTTAGAACACCTTAGATACATATTCCATACAGCTTAATCCACTGTTTCCTGCATTGCTCATCCCTTTATAGAGAGAGTGTTGGCGGAGGGGGAGCTTTTTAGATTTCTGTGCGGTTATAAGGCTAAAAGAAGTGGCTGTCGTCTGTCTACTTTGAGAACTTATTAATAGTTGTTTATTGAACATCTACCTTGCTGGGCACAGAAATAATCACATTCTTTCCTGAGAATTCTGAATCCATGGTCAAGTATAGGTGTGAAAATATGGTGATAGAATTAATATCAGTGGGAAAAGGGGCACAGAGAACTGAGAAAAGTGGCCAGTAGGGGGGACCGTGGGAGGGAGGGAGACAACCTAGAGAGACAGTGCAGGCAATGGTCACACTCCACTGCAGCCCTTTTGTTACTCCCTTGGAGCATCTCGAGCCCTAGGTTTTGGTCACATGAGGTTTTAGAGATTATTAGTAACTACCTATAGCCAAGAATCTTGCTGTCCTCAAACCACAAATGTTCTGTTTACAACTTTATATTTTCATCACTTCTTCTTTTGCGATGTACCAGAAATTAGAAAATCCAATGTACTTTCTTTGACACCAGTCTTGTTTCAGCTCTTTAATGAGGGAACTATTATCTGAGACTGTCCCTCAGTCTTACCCTGGGTTGATCAACCAAGGTCAAGATTTGTGCACATACACGTGGCAGCAGAACTTTTCCAAGAATTATCAAGGAGCCATGGTGCAAAGCCTTGTGGACCTAGACTTCATGTTAAAACACAACAATCGGCCTCCTGGCCCGACATGAGCCCAGGGAGCACCATGTCGCAGCACTACATGATATATACTAAAAATGAACACATTTTATATCCCAATTACTCTGATTTGATCTTTACGAATTATACAAATGTATTAAATTATCACATGTAACATACCCAAAAATATGTTCATCTATTATATACCAATAACAAGAAAGGAACACATTTTCATCTTTTTTTTTTTTTTTTGGCAGAGCCATGACACCTGTGGGGCAATTTATCTACAGAAGCTGATATTTACTCAGGACGAGGAAAACTATCATTACTAAGTAAGATATACAGGAGACAATTCACAGTAAGCAAGATTTTTGCAGCTTGTACTGCTATAGATTCATATTACCAACTGAATTGGGAACAACTATGTGTAAATTCTACAAAGCAGACATAGCAGTGCCCTTTTCAAGTGCTCGTCATACTTATCTCGGCTTCTAGAATTCCACCATTAATCTGAAAAGGTAACTGAAATGGCACTTATAGGAACCATACATTAATTGGAAAAGTTAATTACCCATATTTGTTAATAATAGAAATAATAATAGTTAATATTTATGGTGTTCCTCCCATGTACCAGGCTTTATGCTGAGTCCTTTGTATGCTTTATATCATTTAATCCTAACAGTAATATTATAAGGTAGATACTATTATTATCCCCAATATATAGTCATGTGCCGCATAATGACATTTCTGTCAATGATGGGCCACATATAGGATGGTGATCCCATAAGATTATAATAGAGCTGAAAAATTCTTATTGCCTCATGATGTGTGACCATTGTAATGTAGCCCAATGCATTCCTCACGTGTTTGTGGCGATGCTGGTGTAAACAAACCTACCTCACTACCAGTCATATAAAAGTATAGTACATACAATCATATACAGTACATAATACATGATAATGATGACAAATGACTATGTTACTGATTTGTGTATTTATTATGCTATAGTTTTTATCGTTATTTTAGAGTGTACTCCTTATGCTTATATTTTAAAAAGTTAACTGTAAACAGCTTCAGGCATCTCCTTCAGGAGGTATTCCAGAAGAAGCCATTGTCATCATAGAAGATGACAACTCCATGCATGTTGCTGCTTCTGAAGACCTTCCAGTGGGACAAGATGTGGTTTGTGTCTTAGTTTTTAACTAAAGAGTTTAAAAAGCAAAAAAAAAAAAAAAAATTGGGAAATTTAAACATAGAAAAAGCTATAGGCTAAGGCTATAAAAAAATATTTTTGTACAACTGTACAATGTGTTTGTGTCTTAAGTTGTGTTATTAAAAAGAGTCAAAAAGTTAAAAATATTACAAAGTGGATAAAGTGAAAAAGTTATAGTAAGCTAAGATTAATTTATTATTGAAAAAAGAAAATTTTGTTTATAAATTTAGTGTAGCCTAAGTGTACAATGTTTATAAATCTGTAGTAGTGTACAGTAATGTCTGAGAAAAGTAAAATCCAAAGCCCTCCAACTGACTGAACAGACCCCGTCTGGCCAAGTGAACCCTGGAGAAACCTTGAAAACTGAGTTCCCAGCCATGATGGAACGGGAGGTCAGACACTCCTCATGATACTTGCTCCCTCGCTAACCACTATTGGACTTTCTTTCCTAAGGGTTAAACAAAAACCAGTCCTTTTGAAAGCCTTGCTTCACTGCTGATTTCAAACCACTGCTTGACACTGACCCTCCCTTTTGTGATTTTGACACAATAACTGATCGTCATTCCTTCCTGTTAAAGGACCACCTGACTGTGGACTGGTTCTGGCCTGTTTATGGAGGCTGCAAACCGAGTGCCTTCATGTCCTCTGCTTCGCCTTTTGACACTTAGGGCCTGATTGCAAAACAGTTCAATGTTAAGTCTCCACCCTGAGGCGAACATGGGATATATAACATACATGTTAGCTTATTACATATGCACGTACCAACTCTTGTGAATATTCACGCTTCTCCTATAACCTGTTAAATATATATATTTAGCCAACCAGTTCAGCGTAAATTCTGGTCCTAATTTTCCTTCTTCAAAGTGCCTGCTTTTCAGTTTCAGCCAGAGGCTCTGCTTCCCACCTACAGGTTTTGATACCTGCTTTTAGAAATAAAGCTGTCCTTTCTAAATATATAGATTTTGTGACTTTTTCAGTCAACATTCACTGACCACTCACTCATTCACTGATTCGCCCAGAGCAACTTCCAGTTTTGCAAGCTTCATTCATGGTAAGTGTCTTCTACAGCTGTACCCTTTTTTTTTACACTATATTTTTACTGTACCTTTGCTATGTTTAAATATGTTTAGAAACACAAATAATTGTGTTGCAATTACAGTTATAATTACTGTACTGTACTCAGTACAGCAACATGCTTCACAGGTTTATAGCCTAGGAATATCAAAGGAAAAGAACACAAACTCTGTAAAATAATTTAAAAAGGTTTATTCTGAACTGAACATGTGTGTTCATGGCCTAGAGAGCCACACCCAAGAAGCCTTGAGCAAGCGCTCTCTCCGAGGTTGGTTTACAGTTTGGTTTTATACGTTTCAGGGAGACAGGAATTACCTGTAAAGTTATAAATCAATACATGGAAGGCGTACATTGGTTTGGCCTTAAAAGGCAGGACATCTTAAAACAGAAATTACAGGTTATAAGTGGCTTTAAAGATTCTTAGATTTGCAATTGGTTAAAGAAATGAAGCTTTGTCTAAAGCCTTGGAATATTTTAAATTAAGGTAAGGAAATCTGCTAATCAGGGACAAGACACCAGACATATAATCTATACTCACACTCATGTCATCTGTTAAGTATGATAAAGTGATGGCCTGCAGGTGTGGTCTAAGCTCTGTCTTGCACAGCCTTGCACCTGTTAATGAGTTACAAAGGATATTTCCAAGAAAGGAGGGGGCATGATGAGGCGCATCTGACCTTCCTCCTCATGGCCAGCAACTCAGCTTTAGGGTATTTCTGGGGTCCCCTTGGCCAAGAAGGAGTCCATTCAGTCAGCTGGGGAGCTTAAGATTTTATTTTAGTTCATAGGAGCAATAGGCTATACTATACAGCCTAGGTGTATAGTAGGCTATACCATCTAGGTTTGTGTAAGTATACTCTATGACGTTTGCACAGCAATGAAATCACCTAATGATGCATTTCTCAGAACATATCCCTGTTGTTAAGTGATGCCTGACTGTATAGATAAGGAAACTGAGGATCAAAGAATTTAAAGAACTTCATTAGATCACACGACTACTAAGTGGTGGAGCTACCATTCAAAGTCAGCTCTACCTGTCTTCTAGGCCTTGCAAATAGCTCTACCTATCTTTTTTCCTGGTCCAATTGTGTCAAAAGAAAAAAAACTGATTAGAAGTAGAAAAGAGTATAATTGAACCAGAAACTTTGAATTAGGTTGTGTAAAATGTCAAAAGGTGGTGACTTTGTAAGAAAGCAATCATTCTCCTCTGACTTTCCCTAGGGCATCACTACATCTCAAGTTGTCCTGAGCTGACTCTTCTAAAAATTGCTTTATCACAAAATTTGTGATCAACATGGTTGTGGTGCAATAAAGCAATATATTTGGTCTTTGTCCCAGGTTCCTGGCTCAGAGCTCCTAAATCCCATGGAATATCCTGAGTGATAGGAATGTCTTTTGTTATTCATACTGACCCTATTTTGATTACACCTGAGTTTATGCTAATGTGATGACTTAGGGTGGGGGCCCCTGGATAGTCTCAGGATGGGAACAGTCACTAGAAAGACTGAGTAATTAGAGGGTTGAAACTTTCAGCTCCACCTACCAAGCTCTGGGAAGGAAGAGGTGGGGCTGGAGATCAAGGTCTACAAAAACTCTGAAAGAATAAGATTTTATGAATTTCTGTATTGGTGAACACTTCAAGGTACTGCGAGGGCAGCATACCCAGAGAGGGCATGGAAGCTCCCGGCACCCTCTGCTCCATATCTTGCTCCATACCTTGCCTTTCATTGTGGCTGTTCCTGAGTTGTATCCTGTATAAAATACTGGTTAACATAAGTAAAGTGTTTCTCTGAATTCTGTGAACCATTCTAGCAAACTGTTAAACCTGAGGAGGGGATTCTAGGAACTCCTGATTTATAGCTAGCTGGTCAGAAGGATGGGAGGCCCACACTTGTGACTGGCATCTGAAATGGGGACAGTCTTGTGGGCCTGAGCCCTTAACCTGTGTGTGTGTGGGGGGGAGGGGGTTCTGAAGCTAATTCCAGGTGGATGGTGTCATAATTTAATTTAGTTGTAGGATGTCCATCTGGTGTTAAAGAATTGATTGAGGGTGGAAAAAGACCCCATATATCTGATGTCAGAAGTGTTCTGTATGAGTGTAGAGAAATAGTGTGTGTTTTTCGGAATGATTTATTTACAAAGTCATACAATCAGCAAAGGTCATTAAGTATGGGTTGTTCTAATCATACTATCATGTAAATAAATAATGTTGGCTGTTTTGATCCAGAGTTATTAGGAAAATTATTTTTGAGAGCCCTGATATCATGTATACAAATTGCCTGAGTTGTTTTCCAAGTGAAATAAAGGATATTATATCACATTTATTTCTGTATTTTCCCTTATGTATTTCTCCATGCTATTTTTAATGTGGTGCTTTTCACTCCCATTTTATTCCCTCCCTGGGGGGGATCTGAGATGGCAGCAATATTCATTCTAAAGATTTGGGTCAGGGTAGTTAAACAGAAAGGACCTTTTTGATGAAAATAGATGTATGAAAAGAGACATTAAAAGTGATTAACTGTTCTGTGTTAATTTGGCAGTAAATTATCTGGAAATAAGCCTCTCAGATTTCACTGTCACTGTTATGACTTCGTGTTAAGTCAACTTCTCGGTGGAAACAACTGAATGAGGAAAAACATATAGAATTATATACAAAACAACAGGTGATGGAATTCTCGCTTTTTAGCTTAGCAATAGAAGCCATAGACATAGGGGTTTTGTTTGTTTGTTTTCTTTTGTTTTTTGGTCCAAGCTGCAAGCCAAGCTGGTCATCTTTGACCCGTTTAGGTTACCCACAATGATGTTGCTGTGTATTGATCCTTAACCCTAGAATTACTGCGAAAGAGACTTGGCCACACTTCTCTGACTCCTGGAAGAAGAAAGCGTATGTATCTAGGAGCTCAGCCTAGGAATGAACTCCCCGGAAGTGAAGCATGAGTCACAAAGGATGTGCATGTTGTCTGTGGATGTCACATGTTTCTGTCAAAAGCACTCAAACTTAGGAGTCAGACAGGACTGGGTTTCAATGCCAACTTATCTCCCCTACAACTACATTATTCGTTTAAAAATTAGAAGGGAACATTTCCTTTAATCACCCTCTGACGTTTTGTCTGTCCTAGAATACTGCATCTCCCCTGCAGCCTTGTCTAACTGTCATAGTCTCTGTTAGAAAAGATAGCTGGTGCCTGTTCCTGGTGATTCACAGTTGCCCTTAACAAGATATCTGGAGGCTGCAAGGAACTGGAAATCAATAGATAAATCATACCTCTCATGAAACTTTGATTTTCTTTAGCTTCTCTAAGATGCACCTCAAGTTGTTTTTCCCCCTTTTATGTCACGATATAAAAGATACAAAATATATGATATGTACAAGGTATCTGTATGATATATTTATATGTGTGTGTGTGTGTGTGTGTGTGTTGTACACCCTACTCACAGCTGCGTTATTTTCCTCACTTTTCTTGGGATTAGAAAAGAAACAGAAACATCATGGAATCTCAATTACATATTATTTCTCTGGAAATTAGTTTCCCAACAACTTCATATATTCATAACATATTTGAGAAACAGAAGTAATAAAAAAACAAAAAAGACAATGGAAATACCCAACTGCCACGATCCTCCCACTCCCACGCCACCCCCCGCAAAGAAAAGATGCTAAGAGCTGACAAGAAATCAAAGTGCCCTGGCAGACACAAGCAACGGCTGGTAGTCTGGCAACAAAGTAAGAGCCAAAAAAACTTTAAAAACAGAGGACAACTTTTTTAAAAAGTAGGGCAATTTAGGCCACTCAGCAAAGAGACACCTCTTACGTACCTCGACAGTCCTTATGGACATCGCTGTAAGATAACAAAGGATTTTTTTCCCAAAAAGATAACCCTCGGCCATCAACAAATTATTAAATTGTATTTAACCTATGTTGCTTAAGAAAGCAGTGAAATATCTGAGACTATTTTAGAAGATCATCCAGGAAAACATTAGGAATTTAAAATACTTTGGCATGTGAAGGAATAATCTTTTGATAGATAGAAAATTAATTTATGTTGATCAGCTCATTCTGGGGTAATAGAGGCATCTCTGTCTTTGATAAGCTCTACCAGTGAATCTCATAACATTTTTTTTTCTGAGACAGAGTCTGGCTCTGTTGCCCGGG
>NW_012144633.1:3049032-3049732 GCF_000956105.1 Propithecus coquereli | reverse complement strand
CTACAATTCAAATTGATAAACCAAATTATGTATCCATTTCTAAAGCCTTTGAATCTTGTTATTAACTTGCCCTACAGAAAGGAAATATAAATTTATACTCCCTGCAACAAATTATGAGAATGCCCTCCTTCCCCACATTGTTTTCCCAATTTTAATATGGTAGAGATTTGGGCTTACTAAATGCTGAATGGAAAAACCCAATAGAGTGGCAATGATTGAAGGAAAGAGAGATGGGAAAGAATAATGGACAGAGCAGAGCTCCAGAGAAAGACAAGAATTGGTGAAATTGGGAGCACAGGAGGCGGGGATCAGCCTTAGACAGGAAGGACCCCTCTTCCTTGGAGTGTTGATGTGGTCAATCAGGTGGCAGGCCAGGGAGGAAATTGAGGAAATCTCTCATTAATAGCCTCTAGTTTCTCTTTGAAGTAGGATGCAAGGCTTAGAAAGATTAAGTAATTACCCTTGGGTCATGTTTTTAATGAGGAATCAAGCCAACATTTGAGATCACCTCTCCCAACTCATTGATATGCTAGTAATTTTAAGTAATTCTCACTCGATAATTTAGTTTCAGCTAAAGATGATTGTGACAGGTAAACATACATTCAGGAAAGGGGCAGTGATCCTCAAACATTTTTTTCCTCCTATAGCCCCTTAAGTACTTATTGAAAAATATATCACACCATCCACATTTTTAAGTAAT
>NW_012144633.1:3047126-3048982 GCF_000956105.1 Propithecus coquereli | reverse complement strand
CTGTCTCCAAAAAATTAAAAAAAAGAACTCCCGGTTCTTTTGCAGGTTCTTCTTTCGGGGAGGAAGAACTCGAGCTCTGTGTCTTTATCTTGACAATGATGGAGCTATCATTATTTATTTAGAACCTGCAGTTTATATGCAGGAATATGTAATACCATAGCAGTTAGAGATACAAACTGCACACAAGGGGAGCTTCAAAATCCCAAACCACCACAAATTTCAAAAGTTTTCAACAATAGCAATTAAAATACATGACAAATTTTCTGAAGAAATTTAGTGAAAATTTTTGACTGCTGACATGTTTGAAAATCATTACAGTTCACTCTGAAGAGAAAAATAACATGGAGTACATTGAAATTTCTGGAATTTTTATGATATGGGTTTTTTATAAATCTCTGACAAACTTTGTTTAAACTTTTCTTAATTATATGTATACATGTTTCATGTGAAAGTAACTTTTTAATATTAAAAGTAATAAAAAGCATGTACCACCTATTTTCTTATTGTTAAGTAAGTACATATATAATTCAAAACCGTTAGTACAGTTAGTCTTCATTGATGATATGTTACCTATAAATTTCTGCCATTTAAAAAAGTTACAAAATACATCAATGTAAGCGTAATATAATTTTTAGCTAATTTAAAAATCTCCAGGGCCTTGTTTTATAAGCATATTCTATATTATAAAGTAAATGATAATTAATTTATAATGCTGCTAACAAAGTACTTACAGCAGCATGTTTCTTTTGTTCCTTTCAAATCTGTTACCAGCAAGTTCTTTTCCTTCAGTAAATTAGATGGATGGGGTGTCACATATTTTGTCCTATCTACGTGGTCTGCAAACAAAAATTTTTTGAATGCCATTGACCTAAAGAAAATATGTTATTCTAGATCAAAACCCTGCTATCTCATTTCTAGAAATTTGTTGAAATTTTTCAGCTCTTCCAGTTTCTTTTCTTTTGTGCATGTCAGAGACAGAGAAATAAATTAAAAGTTAGATAAAAATCAATATATATTAATTATAGTAAATAGAATATAAAATATAGTAAAACAGAAAGAGAAAAATCTTCTTATTTGATACCCAGAGTGAGGTAACTAGTGGAAGATATACAAGCAGTCTTCAAAAAATTCATGGAAAATTTGCATTATGGAAAAAACTATGCATGGATTTAAATTCTTTTTGTACCAGTATATATTTGTACTAACCTGTTGTATTAAAACAACATGTCTGAACAGGATCTAGTTTGAGGCACTAAGAAGGAAAAGACATCAGTTTGAAAAGAGTCCCCATTGGAGCAAACTTCTGCTAAATGGAAGCAAGAAAACTGAAAATTCTGCTAAAATTGAAGCAAGAGAAAACACCAAATGTATGATTAAGCTTGGGTGGAAGAATGGTGAAATCATCGATGCCTTATGAAAAGTTTACAGGGACAATGCCCTGAAGAAATCAGTAATTTACAAATGGAAAACTTGTTTTAAGAAGGGATGAGATGATGTTGAAGATGAAGCCCACAGCAGCAGACCATCCACATCAATATTTTAGAAAAAAATTGTCTTATTTGTGCCCTCATTGAAGAAAACTGGCAATTCATAGCACAAACAATAGCCAGGACCACAGACATCACAACTGATTCAGCTTACAAATCAAATTCTGACTGAAAAATGAGAAGTTGGGCAAAGTTTCCACTCAATGGGTACCAAAACTGTTGCACCCAGATTGGCTGTAGACAAGAGCAGAGCTTTCAATGGAAATTTTAAGCAAGTGGGATCAAGATCCTGAAGCACTTCTTCAAAGAATTGTAACCTAAACATTTGTACCCCTGTAATATGCTGAAATAAAAATAAATAAATAAAAT
>NW_012144633.1:3044899-3047076 GCF_000956105.1 Propithecus coquereli | reverse complement strand
GTACCATAGCAATCTCTTATTAGATTTATGATGTTCAAATATTTTCTTTCATTCTGGGGGTTTTAGTTTCACTCTGTGGATAGAGATTTTGGATGCACAAAAGCTTTTATTTTGTTGAAGTACAATTTATCTATTTTTTCGATTCTCCCTGTGCTTTTGGTGTCATATCTAAGAATTCGTTACCAAATCCAATGTCATAAGGATTTATTCCTATATTTTCTTCTAAGAGTTTTATAGTTTTAAATCTTATATTTAGGTGTTTGATCTATTTTAATTTAATGTTTGTATATAGTTTAGGGTAAGAGTCCAACTTCATTCTTTTGCATGTGGATATCCAGTTTTCCTAACACCATTTGTTGAAAAGACCATCCCTCCCCCATCAAATAATCTTGGCACCCTCGATGAAAATCAGTTGACCATATCTACAAGGATTTATTTCTAGCCTTTCTATTCTATTGCATTGGTCTCTATCCTTGTTCCAGGGCCACACTGTCTTGTTTACTGTAGCTTTACAATAAGTTTTGAAATAAGGATGTATGAGTCCTCTAACTTTGTTCTCCTTTTTTCAAGATTGTTTTGGTTATTTGGGACTCAGTGAGATTCCATATGAATTTTAGGATTTTTTTTCTCTTTCTATAAAAGACCATGGGGATTTTTATAGGGACTGCTTTGAATCTGTAGATCACTTTGGGTAAATTTTCTTCACTCTTCATGCTTGGGTTTAGTTTGCTCTTCTTTTTCCAGTTCCCTAAGATGTGGAGTTAGATTCTCGATTTGATATCTTTCTTCTTTTTTAATGTATGTATTTATAGCTATAAATGTCCCTCTTAGTCCTGCTTTTGCTGCGTTCCATAAATTTTGATATGTTTTGTCTTTATTTTCATTTATCTCAAGGTATTTTCTAATTTCCCTTGTGATTTCTTTTTTTGGCCCACTGGTCATTTAAGAGTGTATTACTTAATTTCCACATATTCATGGCAGTAACAGTGGTCCAACCTGGTAACATGCACTAATGGGTTGTTTTGACTGGAGAATTTAAAGCAGTAATAAAACTGATGGACATTTGCTTTTGTTATGTGTCAAGAATTTTAAACAATGTCAGTGAAAAAAAACTTTTGTGGGTCTAATAATCTAAATAATCACTGTAGTTACTACTGAATTTTAATAATATGTATTAAGTTTCCGTTACATTGGGCCTCAGAAAACAATATCCCAAAATGAAGGCCTCAGGGGCAGCCTCAGAAGCAAAAGTTTTTCTCTCACCTTCTCCTGCCCTCCTATCTCTCAGTCCCATTCCCTCCTGAGGCTAGCAATAGAAACTAGAATCCCTCTTCCCCAAGGTGGGTCGTAGAAACCAGAACACTTTTTTCACCAAAGCCAACCATAAAACCTAAAAATATTACCCTAAATTTCCCTCTGCCCAATCTTTAAAAACTGGCCATACAGAAATTACCTGACCTACTTTGTTTGACTGTAGGTGATAACACCCCCATTACAGAGAGGGTCCTGTCTCATACCCAGAAAGAAGGAATTTGTACTTAGACAGGCCAAGAAGAATCTAGACAGACAGGCCTTGCTGGGTTTTCTCACTTGGTCTCTTAGTATTTGAACATACCCTTTTTGTCCAGTGATTTGGACAGCTATCCATACTTTGTTGAATGTAGCATAAAAATGGACTATTTCCTCTGTATCTTTGGGTCTTCGTTCTGAAGGCTCCCATATGTACACATTAAATAAATTTGTGTGTTTTTTCTGCTATTAATCAATCTGCTTCATGTCAGTGATTTTTTAGTGAACCTTCGGGGGGCCAAGGGACTTGGCCTCTACAGTTAACACTTTTATTACTGATTTTTAATAAACGTTGTATTCTACATAACAGTTAATTCAAAGAACTCCCAGTTATTGGCCAGACACAGTGGTTCATGCCTGTAATCCTAGCACTTTTTTAGGCTAAGTCAGGAGAATCACTTGAAGCCAGGAGTTTGAGACAAACCTGAGCAACACAGCAAAAACCTATCCTTACAAAAAAATTAAAAAATTAGCCAGGTATGTAGGTGTGCACTTGTAGTCCCAGCGACTTAGGAGGCTGAGGCAGGAAGATTGCTTGAACCCAAGAGTTGAAGTTCAGTGAGCTCTGATGATGCCACTGCACTCCAGCCTGGATAACAGAGCGAGAC
>NW_012144633.1:3036909-3038878 GCF_000956105.1 Propithecus coquereli | reverse complement strand
AGCCTTCATGACAAGAAAGGGAGTAGGAGAAAAACCAAGATGAGGATACTCTTTGTTCTTCATATGATCTTCATCCAAGCCCTCTGCAGTCAGTTCTTTGAATAACCAGGCTGTATCCCTTAACAGCCTGCCCGGGAAGCCTAAACGCTAATCAGTGGCAATTAAAAGTTTCATTGGGCACTATTAAAACTTTCAAAGTCAATGAGTTGGAGTAGCAGTGGCAAATGAGTGGCAATGGGGATTGTTAAATAGTCACTGTTTGCAAGATACATCAGCCATAGGAGCGTACAAATTAAAAGATTTCTCCTGCGACACCAAGTCACTGGGAAACTCATTTAATCACATCCCTAAGTAATTAGAAGCTCCGTGCCTTCATTAAGAACCAAAAATAAGTGCTTGCACCATGTGCAGGTAAATGACAGCAGGGACATGCAAAAGTTGTTTTCTAGTTTAGACTCAGAAAAATGTGTCATTTTTATTGGTTGAAGAAAAAAATTCCCTATAATAATTTTGTGATTATGCTCTCATTAGGAACCATGAGAGAGCTCAAGAAGCCCAGAGCACTCATAAAGTATCCTGTTATTTCCATCTCCTCCTCAATAACAGTTTTATGGTAAAACTAACATAATGAGACTTAGGGCTCTTTAGCCCTTTTGCCTGGGGATTCTCACTGATATTATGCACATTAAGGTTAAGATGAGCCTCATATCAAAAATATTAGGTGGCCAGGGATCTACGCAGTTTACATTGGTTGCTTTTTCAAAGAAAATTATGTCCAAATATGTTTGAAGGTTGGGGTGGAAAGAAGGAGTGCAGAAGAAATAGAGGAATATGTCCCTTTTTAGCCAGTCCTTGATGAGAAGTAATATGTTCACTCAGCTACTGGTAATGCTCTCTTGCACCGAGGTATAAACTCCGTTGGGATGAGCTTCTGATACAGATGCTATGTTTGACACTGCCTTGACAATAGCTTCAGCTTGAATGGAAGCAGGGAGAGGTTACTCATTCCCTTTATAAACATTTTTTACCTAGACAAAAAGTCCTGGGATAGGAACCGAGGGAGATACAGTGTTGAATCACTTGCAAACCCTGACTTCAAGAGTTTATGCACAGATAGAGAAGATAAAGCAAGTTCCTCAACACTGATAATTCAAAGTATAGAGAGGTGGGTGCTTGTAAGCACCCAAAAGATTTCTGGAAGACATTGTTAAAGTTGTTCAAGAAAGGCAGCTGGAAACCAGGAGTGAGACAGAGATTGTCTTTAAAAAATAATGATGACTTTCATAGCTTTTACTATGTGGCAGGAACTGCTCCAGGTGCTTTATTTCTAAGTGTGTCTAGTTATTATATGTTAGAAAATTAATGAGTTTTCTACCTACCCTTCTTAAAAAAACAAGTTTTACCTGTAATATAACATACACACAGAAGTACACAAAATACAGCTTAATCTACCATAGAGCAAACACTTGTATAATCACAAGGTAGGTTAAAAAATAGAACGTTGCCAGTCTTTCTTGGGCTCCCTCCCAATCACTACTTCCTCCCTTGTTGCACTTTCCAGTCTAACTGCAACCTCATCTATAACCTATATATCTCCGGCCTAATCTCCCACCACTCTACGCTACATCATTCCAGCCACACCAAACTCTTTGCAACCTCTCAAGCATGATATCCTTCTGTGATTCTCTGCCTTTGTCCATGCTCTTCCCTTCTTCTTTGAATATCTTCTCATATCCTCTCCTTCCTATATCCCAGACCTTATTCACCTAGTAAACTTCTTCAAAGATCCAATTCAAAAGTCATTTCTCATCTGAAGCCATATCTGGTATGCTCAATTAATATTTGCTGAATAAACAAAGAAGCCTACAAATGAGAACTGTGGACAGGGCCCCTTGCTGAGCAATGACTTTATTCAGAGAAGTTGAAGAAACTTCTGAGGTCACTGATATATACTTTTACTTAATAAGAC
>NW_012144633.1:3034392-3036859 GCF_000956105.1 Propithecus coquereli | reverse complement strand
ATGAAATTAAATTTTTAAAATTTCTCATTATCATAAAGTGCTAAGTATTAAAAAATTTCTTATGGATTGACTTATTATCATAAACAATAGTGGTGTATGATTGATCAAAACCATGTTAAATTTATTCCAAATCTTGAAAAATATTGTTAAATATAAAGAAGTAAAATTTCATTGGAAATGAACATCTTAAAAAAAAGTTGGTTCAGGTACCAACATTACTTATTGGTAGAATGAAATAGGGTTTAGCATCAATTCTACTTCTACTTTTTTTTCATAACTTTGAGTGTTAAGCAACTAAGCTCAAGTGAAATAAGCAACTGGAAATGGAAAGAGTTTTGCTATACCACTGTCATTCAATTATTTTAACTCCTTCTGAGCTATATGCCAAAATCACATAGTATTGTATAATCAATAATATTAAAATATATCAGCTACTTCTTAAATTTTGTTGAAAGCAAAGAATTGGAAAGCACCTGACTTATAAATTGATTTGTTACCTATTCATTACAGTCATTCACTTTCTCATTTTCTGGGCAGTATCCCAAAAAGGCTTTACCAAGACTTGTCAAATTATTATTATTTATGCCTGTTGTTCTTCTACTTAGAGGTACTTACTTTACTCAGTGGACTCAGACAGGGCCTCAGCAAATCAAATTATTGTTCATTTTAATATATCTGTGCAATGCAATTTTTTTATAAAATGTTTTTATTTCATCATATGCTTTTATCTGTGATTTGATACCCCCCTCATTCAATTTATGGTAAATATCCACTACACAATCTAATTGACAGAGCCAGCTCTCATGGTCAAATCCATCAGCCAAATCAGAAAAAAATGTGACTGCATTTTTTAATTTAAAGAAACATATTATTATGCATCCCCATCGTGATCATCCACCTGCTAATTTTTTATTCTAAGATGGATAAAGAAATAAATACGCAAAATATAGAGACTTTCAAAGAATGAAATAAGGACTTGCTGCCTTCGCCATTTCTTTCTGATGCTGAGTTCTTGGTTAGGGAGTAGAAGAGATGAGATGGTGTTGAAGAATAATTGTTGTCACTTCTGCTGCATCTGTAACATATCTAAATTTACAATACCCTACATGCGTCAAAATGACATCGTTTCTAATGTGCGGCTTCTCCTTTTACAGAACTATGTGAAAGATTGAGAAAGGCAGTCAGCCACCCTTAGGTGCCTTGAGAATGAGGCTTTGCTTAAGTCAATATTGTAACTTGTCCCTTGGTTTGACACCTGAGGCAATGAATGAGTTCATTTAGATTTGGGGTGGGTGAGAGATGTGCCCCTTTTTTAAAGTGGAAGAAAGGCAAATATAAAAATGGGGATGAAAAAAAGGAGAAACAACAGGTGGTCTCCAGCCTGGAAAAATTCACCTAGCACAGTAGAAGTCATTCCATGAACTAGGTGGGTTTTAGCCTTAAAAGAAAAAAGTACACTTGGTACATGATGGGCTAGAGGTAAACTGATTTGTAAAGGGCACTACTAATTACAACAAATTGATAGACCAAGGCCTGAAATACTAGAAAAGATCTGTTCCAAATAGTACCCAAAAAAATGCTACCAGTAACCAGATGGTTTCTGTGCTCAAGGAATACATAATCAGTGATTCCCTAAACATTCATTGAAATTAACTAATGAAGGAATTAAAAGACAAATGAAAAAATGGTAGATGAATTTTTGATTAGTAATTCCAAATGAATATATTGAACTTCTCCCAAAATGTTTAGTTGAATTATTTCCAGCTCTCTTAAAGGACAAATGAGAAAGAATACAGAACAAATCTTATTATTCGGAAAAACACAATAGAAACTACATCACCATAAAAAGTTGAAAGAATCCCCCCAAATGATAAGTGCAGTGATCATATCTATAATGAGTCAAACTCTCTAAATCAGGAAGAATTTAGTTCTTTTTTTCATTTCCCTGTATCCACAGATCCTGCCAAAATTTATTTTAATTTGCTTTTTAAAATTTCAAAATATTAAGGGGTACAAATGTTTTTGTTACATGGATAGCTTTTATAATGCTTAAGGCAGGGCCATTAGTATGCCCATCACCTGAATTGTGTTTATTGTACCTATAAGGTAGGTAGGTTTTTACCCCTTCCCACTTCTTCCCTCCCTCCTTCTTGATTTCTAATTACTTTCACTTCTCTCTGTGCCCATGTACCCATCAATTAGTTCTAAATTATTAGAGAGTACATGTGGTGTTTGTTTTTCTATTTCTGGGATGCTTCACTTAAAACAGTGGTCTCCAGTTCCATCCAAATTGCTGCAAAAGACATTAAGTCATTCCTTTTTATGGCTGAGTAGTACTTCATAGTATATATATATACCACATTTTGCTAATCCACTCATGAATTCATAGGCACTTAGGTGTGGATTCCACGTCTTTGAGATTATGGATTGTGCTGCAATAAATATTTGCTTGATAAAATGACCTCTT
>NW_012144633.1:3029117-3030693 GCF_000956105.1 Propithecus coquereli | reverse complement strand
TGAGAAGGGCATCTCTGGAGCAATGACCATGAAGACCCTGTAGGGAAGATGTTGCTCCATGAATTAATATAAATATATTGAAGACAAGAAACGTCCCAGGAGTTTTTCAGCGCTTTGCCCTGAAGGAATATGTGAACGTGTTGGTTTGCATATCGAAAGCTGTTTCACCTCAGGAGGGCATCTCTGAAAGACAGTAGCGGCTGAATCCTACAAGGCACCATGATCCTCAGACCTAAAGGTTTGGATTTGCTTTGTAAAGCAAAGAAAGTCTGTTAAAAACTACAGGATGAGAGCTGATCAAAGAGTGCCCGCCCGAACAGACAGCCATCTGTGGCTATAAGCAATTAGCCCAAGGGACAGTTCCTGCTTAAAACTCCGGACTCACAATAACCTGATAAAGAAAACATGGAGCCAATATATAACCCCTCTGTTAAGTGATAAATTTACCTTAGAACTTAGAAGTTAGTCTTTGAAAGATTTTGTAACCATTTGTTCAAGTAGATAGAATTAGTTAAGGGATCTGTAGAAGCCTTTTGAAAAACTGTTAACCTGAGAGGAACTATCTGCTGTTATGTAAATCTGTTACCCCTGGCGACTGATTACTGTATGTATAAATGACCATGTAAAATTTCACTCGTGGCCTCTGAGATTGATGGAGAAATCCAGGCCCCCTGAGCACCCGCTTTGCCTATAATCTTTATAAATCTATAAAACTATACCTTCGTCTCTGTGTATTCTTTTATTTCCATTATTTTCCATCTTCTATTATTTTGTTATCCTTTGCAACCCTACCAAATGGACCTGATTTTTTTGCTGGGAGCTTAGCTACCTCCCTGCAGGAAGACCAATCCTTAAGAAGACCACATGGGAAGAGAGCATTTCACCATGTCCAGACATCTTTCCTAATTAAAGACACACAGATGGAAATTTTTAGATGAGATGAAAAATGTGTGGTAAGCAATGATCAACACAAGTATCACTGTGTGCAATCTTTTCCATGTCTTACCTCTCATTTGAGGTCTTCTTTGGCCATCCATTTGATATCATCATTATGGGCCCAACAACACCACTACCAGACTGTTTCATATGTATGTGTGTGGGATCTTTTTAAAAAAACCGTTACCATCTTGAGAGAACAGATTCTGTTTTTGTGAACATCTGTTTTTTCTTAGCAGGGCTAAACCCTGTGTGTGTGTGTGTGTGTGTGTGTGTGTGTGTGTGTGTGTGTTACATTCATAGAATTCTACAAATGAAGAAGATTAATTGAGTAAATGGACTCCATATTTAGGTGAGTTTGAGAGCAAAGCTGCTGATCATCTGCTAGCTAAGCCCTATTGCTTACCAATTGTAACATAAAAGTCTACCAATTAGACTATATTGATGCCCAAAAGTATTTCTATAGTGACGTGCAATTGATACACAATAAATAGAAAGTGGCTATTTGTGTCTGTTAGTAGTGACCAGTGCTGGGACTACTGCTAGGATTGTGCTTATTTTTCAAAATATGTTGTTAACAGTAAGACTTTGTTCAAATATTTTTTTAAATGTGTTTTTCTGGTAGTTTACAATGAGACCA
>NW_012144633.1:3008199-3028177 GCF_000956105.1 Propithecus coquereli | reverse complement strand
TAAATGACCCTTAAAGCTCAATAATAAAAGAACAAATAACCCAATTTAAAAATGGACAAAGGATTTTTTTATTTTTTTTTTTAAATTCAGGATATTAGGGGTACAAATATTTTGGTTACATGAAATGTATTTGCCTCGCTCAAGGCAGGGCTACAAGCATGTCCTTCTGCCATATAGTGTGCCCTGTTTCCATTTGGACAAAGGATTTGAATAAACATTTCTCCAAAGAAGATATGCAAATAGCCAACAAGCATATGTAAAGATGCTCAACATCATTAGCCATCAGGGAAAAGTAAATCATGAGCACAGTCAGTGAGATACCACATCACATCTAATAGGATGGCTATAATTGAAAAGATAACAACAAGTGTTGGTGAAGATGTGGAGGAATTAGAACCTTGTACATTGCTGATGGAAATGTAAAATGATGCAGCCACTTTGGAAAACAATTTGGTAGTTTCTCAAAATGTTCAATACAGAGTTATGGCCCAGCAATTCCACTCTTAGGAATGTACCCAAGAGAAATGAAATGTATGGTCACACAAAAACTTGTATACAAATGTTCCTAATAGAATTATTCATAATATCCAAAATGTGAAAACAATCCAAATGTCCATTAACTGATGAATGGATAAGTGAAATGTGGTATATCCATACTAAGGAATATTATTCAGCCATAAAAATGATTAAAGTACTGATACACACCAAAACATGGAAGAACCTTGAAAACATCATGCTAAATGAAAGAAGCTGGACACAGAAAGTCACATATTATATTATTATGTTTATACAAAAAGTCCAGAATAAGCAAGTTTATAGAGATAGAAAGTAGATTAGTGGTTGCTAGGGGCTAAGAGGAAGAGAAGAAAGGCAAGTGACTGCTAACAGATATGGATTTCTTTTGGGGTATGAAAATGTTATTGAATTATATAGTGGTGATGGCTACACAACTTTGTGAATATACTACAAACCACTGAATTGCATATTTTAAAGGGGTGAATTTTATGGTATGTGAATTATATCTCGATAATTTTTAAAACGAACCATTAACGCTGAATTTTAATTAGGTGGAGGGAATATAAAGCAAACCAATTTCTTGATTACATCATCTGGTTATTTGACTGGGACATATTGTACTTGCTAGTCTGTGTGGTCAGTCAACCCAACAGCCCCACAAAGCTCTAGTCAGCTTTTGTAGAAGAGAGAAGGATCATTTTATATCTTGACCGCCTATTAGACTGTATGTTATAATAGTTGAGGCTGTCTCTTTTTATTGCACTTGTAAATATGCACTGAGGCTCTCAAGTAATGGCCAGAGGAATAAGAGCATAATGAATAGATTAATAATAAACCCAAATCATGAAAAGAAAAGAGCAAATGACTGGCGTGCACTGTTGTCAGAACAAATTCACTGAAGTGAGAAAAACAGCGTGTTGGATTCAGCTGCTAAGGAACAACAATTTATTGAGAAAGCAGCTGCCTCTTCAGAATGGATTATTTTTTGATAAAAGTGATGAATATGTATGTATGAAAAGGGAGATGGACCGGGTAAAGATTGCAGCCAGGATAACTCAATTGATTCCTCTCAGAATTGTGCCACTTGGCCATGGATCAGCACCACTGAGGGGCATTTGCTTTTCTGTAGCTGTTTGGATGGAGTTGAAACACACTTTTCTACCTTGTCCTTCATACTTTACTAGCTAATTACAGCCTACAAAGCGAGAGAAAAGACTATTCCCATAGGGATTTAGGATTGGATAATTTTCGTATTGTTCCTGTCACTATTAATAATATATTTTATGCATGTAAAACAATCACTGTAGTCCTTTGAACTGGTCAACTGAAAAGGGGGTTTCAAGAGTAGGTCTTGTGTGATGAAGAATGGAGTGCCAAGCATAAGGTTTCTGCAAAAAAAACTAAAAATAGAACCATACAAAATTGAGAATAGCCTTTTGCTACCACACCTCCCTAGGACGGAGTAAAATGGAGAGACATGACTGAAACTGGGGGCCTTGGGTGGGTGGGTAAGAAGCCCTCCTAGCGTCCTGGTTTCTTCGTGATCCTAGATAAAAGGGCAGAACTTTCAGCTTCTCCCAGTGGCCAAAGAACTCTCCTCTCCATTCAGCAAAGCCTAAATATTATGGGAAAGAACCAGGGCCCCCACCCTACTTCTGGCCACATTCTCTTGGGTCATGGCAGCCAGGAGCTATAAAAGAGCTGAGTGGAGATGGAGTAAGTTTCATACCCCAGGTCTATATCCCAGTTCCAATAACTTTGACCTTGGGCATGTTACTGACCTTTTAAACCTCAGCTTCCTCATCTATATAATAGAGATAATAATAATACCCAATTTGCAGGAGTGTTACGGGATTCAGTGAAATAACGAATGGAGCTTTGGACATAGAGTACTCAGTAAATATTAGCTGTTGTTGATATTACTGTCTCTCCTTACTTAAGTATTCCCCCTACATAAATGTAAGGGGGGAGAGATTTAGTTACTAGTTTAGAGTATCAAGTGATAAATATAAATCACTAGAAAAAGAATGACTACCTATAACTTTGGGCTATATTCAGAAAATATGGAACTTTATTGAATTAATGAAAAGAAGAGGTTTTCTTTCTGGAATTCACCTCCTCTGGAATACTTTGGCTCAGTTTAACAACCCACAAGGCAGGTACAGGTGACTGTGGAAAACCTGGGGACAGAGTACTCCACTGACATGTCCTGTAATATACATAAGAGGTAGAGACTCCACGGAGAAAATGTTGAATGGAGCAGAGTGGGAAGAAGGTGGCTTTTCACATGGCTGCTCTGCTCCCATGAATAACGCTGGTTGCAGAGGAGGTTAATCACGTCTCCCAAGGGTGGGTCCAGGGTTCATTGATTCAATAGTTCAACTAGTCATTTTGCTCGCAGCCTTTGGTATTTCTGTAATTTGGGGGGTGAGGAAGAAAAATAACATTAGAAACCAAAACAATTGCGGCAATGTGGCCATGGCACATGAGTGTTCATCTGACTTTTTTTTTTATGGAGGATTGTGGTAAAATGGAATTACTGAGTATCTTTGTTGTAAAGCATTGCTAAATTTTCAATTTGCATATGTGTGTGTGTGTGTGTGTGTGTGTGTGTGTGTGTGTGTGTGCGTGTGTGTTTTAAGCCTGTCTTATATGAAAGGCAGGTTTCCTTTGACTGGAAGTACTTTGTTTCTTCAAAAATTTTGTAGAGCAACTGCTATGAAAAATCATTTTATGCAAACTTCAGGACTTCCTAGTGAGGAAAGCTGTTTCCAAAGAGGAATAGCTATTATTCTTTTTCTGAAGAGGATAAAATATTATTCCCTTATTATGAAAAAGATAGTCGCAGAGGTTCATGCTACTGACACAGACAGCTAACATGATCAATTGTTCTCCAATAAGTAAAAGAAGAGCCACAGATGAGCCAGTTAGGAGGACAATGCAGGTTTCATATTTGGTCCTAATAGTCAAGAAATTCTATAAATAAGTAAAGAAATACTTGTGGCTGTGACTGAGAAAGGTTGTGGCAGATGGGTAAAATTTCTGACATTAAGATAGCCTGAAATCCCTGCTTTATCGTGATAAGATATTCCAGGAATGATAATAATACAAGAACCCAAGGTAGTTAGAAGGAAACCTTCGCGACACCCTGAGGACATGAATCAGGTTAGGACTGAGCAGTGGGAGACAACAGTGTGAGAAAGATTCCTGATTTTTACCCAAGTGTTTAACTTCTTTGAATCTTGTACTTTCCATATATTTGTCATATTATTTTAAATGGTTGTGTTTAATGTTGGCTATTTTAAATAAAGAATTTTGTTTTTATTTTAAAAATGAAGAATAATATAATAGATATCATGGCAATCTTTCTCTTCTTGTTACCTGTGCTCAGAGTTACCTGGATGTTTGGACCATGAGATAGATAATTATAAGATTAAGGAAAATTTAAGAAGGCAATTGGCTACATTGCTTTCTCTCCAAAAAGAGCCAACCTTGGTTCCTAATACTCTCTAGACAATTTTAGATGTTTGCTTCTTATGTCTTATTTGCCCCTTATTATCTTACTCCATTTTTCATAGTAGGAATATAACCTAAAGCTTCTTGCTTTAACTAAATTTAATTTGTTTCTAATATACACAGGAGAAAAAAAAAGCCACTAATGTTTGTCCTTGGGTACGTAGTGAGAAATGAAGGAGCAGTGAGGTAGGATTTTAAGACTAGAAGGCAAAATTCAAAAGATCAGGGCCTTGCTCTCTGCATCCCCAGCTTTGGAAATAAAGAGCCACACAGGAGGAAGAGGAAGGAAGGAGAGGGCCCAGTCTGCATAGCACAGTCAAGTGCACTGTGTCTGCAGCTGTCACACTGCCCAGACATTTGCTGGGTCTGTCCCATGCATTCCGGCCAGGAGTCAGACTCTCACCCAGCTTCTACAATCAGCTCATTGCAAAGCAAGGTGTTCTTCTTCCGTAGCTGCAAAACTCCTTCATATCTATTTTGGCATCTATCTGAGGCCTCTGTGTTTATTTCTCAGGATTCCAAATGTGTCCTCAAATTATGGTGGTCAATATAGTCTAAGCCCAGCTCAGAAGTAGACTGTTCACTTACCTAATAAATATTTATAGAATTCCTGCCATGATGGACCTAGTACTGTTATAGCTACTGGAAATGCCAAGATAAGAAAGGCAACATGCCCTCTTTCTATCACGTGTCCTAAGGAAGATGCTGTAGAAAAGACTGACAATTAGACCAGTAGTATTTTAAAGTGGATAAACATGAAGATAAGGGAATGCGCTGCAATGGAAGAGCACAGCAAGGGTACTTAACTCAGGAGGGGGTGTTAGGAGAAACTTCCCTGAGTAAGGGACATTTTAGTGAGACCTAAAGGGTACGTAGGAGTTAGTATGGTGAAGAAAAAGATAAAAAGATTATCAGGCAGTAGAAACAGCATATGGAAAAGCCTAAAGGTGAAAGAATTCCAGTACGGATGGAGAATGGAGTGTGCTGCGTGTGTGTGTGTATGTCACACACACATGCACATACAGGGTGGTGGCAGGGTGTTGCAAGTGGCATGTCAGACCTAAACCATTGCTGACCCAGTAGCCAATCTCCCACTTCTTCCCAGATAACCCGCCAGTGGATAGTCCTTAATCTCTAGAAAGTAGGCCTCTACCCAGCCTACAGAATAGATCACGATTGGCTTAAACCGGTCTTAGTAATCTCACTCCTCTCTTGACCAATGATGGCCTATTCGCAGGCGTATGAAAGGAGTAGCCTCCCCTTGAGGGGGCCATAAGGAACTGTTAGCCTCTGAGGAGGCCTGGACTTCAATTAAAGCCAGAGGAGAAAGAAAAATCAGTTTAAGATAGAAGAGTTTATCAATCACAGGACAGAGTCCATGAAAAGTGTGGGTGAGAAGGAGAGTGTAAGAAATCAAGTCAAAGGCACAGAAACAGATTTGAGTGAAGGGTAGAAAGCAGGAAGGAATTACATATTGGGTAGTGAAAAAGGATAAATGGATATGTGGCAATATGGGATTAACTGATTAGGGTCCCTTAAATTGAAAGTAATAGGAAGTTCCTTGGTAGATTTGGTAGAAGGATACAGTGTTCTTTCAGAGAACCCAAGAGCAGGAATGTAGCTGGACCTGAGGAAGAAGCTGGAAGCAAAAACTATTCTCATGTCTTTGCTTCCCTCTGCCCATTTGCTTCCTTATCTCTAAGTGCAACTAGTTTTTTCTGCTTCTCTGTCTACAAAGTGGACACTGATACCAAGTTTACATGCTCTATTTCCAACCAAATGAATAACCAACTTTCTAACTCTCAGACCCAATTCCAAAACGCCAGGAGAGAAAATCTGATTGTCACATCTCAGGTAGATGTTCATTCCTGTTCTAACAGTCAGGAAGATGGGATCACATGGGACAAACATGACAGCTGGCAGTGAACTGCTACGCATCAGAAGTGCCATCCCAAATTGTGATCCAGGAACATAATGCCAAGGTACTCAAGATAATTCATCCTTACAAGTGCTTTTTGGATATGGGGCGTTGGCTGTGGTGGGAAGCCTCTTTGTCCTCTCAGGAATTAGCTCTCTCCTGGGTAGGTTACCTTGCTGAGTCATTTCAGACGTCTAATGGCTGTGGAGACCCCGGTTTCTCTGTATGGTATGTACTACAGCCCAGAATGAATGAGACAGATCACTGAGAGACTTAGCTTGCAAAGAAATAGCTTCTAGGAGGTGACTTGGGTTGCATAGTGGATATGCAGCCCGGAAAGTTCCCTCTCTTTCCTCCTTACAATGACCACCTTTGCCCTCCAGGCTACATTGTAGTGCAGAAGTTCTCAACCATCTGTATACCTCAGAATCAGCTGGAAAGCTTGTTAAAATTCAGATTCCGGGCCCAATCTTTAGTGATTGTAATTCAGTGGTTTGAGACAATACTTGGGAATCTTCATTTTAAACAAGCACCTCAGGTGATTGTAATGCATAAAGTGCTTGAGCCACACTTTGAGAAACTTGGCACTGTAAGTGTGATAACTTCAGGGCCCTAATAATGCAACCAGCTAAAATTCATTCCTATGGCTATGTTTAACTCATTTTATATGCCTACATACATCAATTTATTTCATTTATTAACTCAAATTTGCATTAAATACAAAAACATATCTTTTTGGCATCATGTTTTATTTATATTTACCAAACTCCCTCCCGGCATTGAAACTGCCACTTCTTAATCATTCTTGATGGATGCTTCTGACTTTATTTTCTCAGCAACTCGTTTCCTTTATTGAAAAACTTACTGCTGGTGACATTTATTCATCTGACAATCTTACTGTTTACATCACTTGGCTAACACAGTTGTGGAGGGAGGATAAGGAATGTTTTGCTGTTTGGCCTAAGTTATTTCTAGTCCTTTTTGGTTAGAGGCAGAGTATAAAAACATGCAACAGATAAAAGTGTTAGGTTGAGGGCCGGGTGCAGCGGCCACACCTGTAATCCTAGCACTCTGGAAGGCCAAGGCAGGAGTGTTAGGGTGGAAAGCCTAGTAGGTGCTCATGGCACAGGTGGAAAAAGATTTCTTGAACAGAGATTAGGATAGAAAGAAGAGATGTACTAGTATTTCCCCCTGGGGAAGGGGGAAAGGACCAGCACAGAGGGGGGAAAGGGAGAATGTGCTGGCCCCGAAAACCAGCTATTGAGGCTTTTTAAAGGGGGTTGCAAAATGGCAGGGTACAGTCCAGAAACTGCTGCATCCTCTCCTTCCTTTCTTCTTGGTGCCAGGTAAATAACAAAAACTGCAAGGAGGTCAAAGTCCAAGAGGTGGTTCTCCTGCCTTTTCTTGGGGAAGGGATTATCACAGGAGATGTGACTCTGTCCTCAAGATATGGCTGAGGCCTGGAGCTCGTTCTCCTGCTGTTTACTCAGGAACTCTGTAAAAGCAGATTCTCAAAAATCAATTTTGAAAGAGAGAGATTTACATCTCTTTTCTGTCCATTCAGCTCTTTTCAGAAGTTGTGCAAAACAGAACTCCTGCAGGGTGCCTGTTAGTGAGAGAACTCATAGGATTGATCTTTAACTGTTACTGGGGAAATTGTGGCATTGGGTATTTTCCTGTTATTTTTGCAAGGCCACCCCATTCAGGGAGGATTGCTTGAGGCCAGGAGTTCAAGAGCAGCCTGAGACCCTGTCTCTACAAAAAATAGAAAAATTAGCTGGGTGTGGTGGCGTGAGCCTGTAGTCCCAGATACTCAGGAGGCTAAGGCTGGAGGATCATTTGAGCCCAGGAGTTTGAAGTTACAGTGAGCTATGATGATACCACTGCACTACCAGCTGAGGCAATAGAGTGAGACCCTGTATCAAAAAAAAAAAAAAAGTTAGGTTGAGTAATAAACTGAGAATCAGGAATCCCAAATTACCTGTTTACTCTAAAAACAATAAAAACTAGGAAAACCAGACATATTAGGGAACTTAGAATTCTTGTCTAACTCATAATTAGATTGGCTATAATCACATTAACTACTATTGATTAAGTACCTGTTATGTGCATGATATTTTAAGGGCTTTGAATGCATTATTGCATGTAATCCTCACAATAATACTTGAGAGAGTGAACATTATTTCTAATAGAACCAGGATTTAAAAAGCATCTCGATAGGCTTGATGAGTGGGGATAGTCAATTACTGGAGATAAATACAAAGTCATTTACCTGGTCTCTACATCCAGCTGCACAAACACCGGGCTGTACTGTCATTTATATGAGAAGACATGGGTGTTTCAGTTGACTGGATGTTACACAGGAGTCGGCGCAACTGCTGCCAAGAATGCTAAGTGTCCATAAGTGCATGAACAGAAGCTTTGTCCAGCTCTACTTTGCGCTGGTTTTGCCTCGCTGTTGTGTGGGGTTCGTTCCAGGCAGCGCAATTTCTGAGAAATTTTGACCAACCAGACTCACAGAGGAGAGATATGGGATCTTGAAAGACATTTCCTCTGAAGAACGTGTAAAGGAATGGAAAATATGAAAACCCAGAAAACATGAAAGCTGCTTCGAATACTTGAAGGGCTGTAAGATGGACTCATGAAGGAAATATGTGTGGCTTGGAGAGCAGCAAAAGGCACAATGGGTGGACACAACAGGGAGGCAAATTTCAACACAGTGTAAAGAAGCACTTTGGATCGGTAAGAGCTGTCCAGCAGTGGCTGGGCTGCTGCAGGAGGCAGCAGGCTCCCCGTCACTGCAGGCGCAGGGAGAGGCGGAACATGGAACACCACTGGCCCTGGAGGTTTGGGAGGAAATCCACTCCTGGAAATGTAATGGTGCCCGTGACCTCTCATGTCCCTTCCAACTTCAAGAATTTGTTATTCTGGTGCAACAAATAAATATTAGGAAACTACTATGCAAGAGACGCTATATCAATGCTTTGAAGGACAAAAAATAAACAAGCCATGAGTCTTGCCTTCAAATGACTAACCAACTAGTGGATTAAAAGGTTAAGAAGTAAATGAAGTATCCCAAGAATGGAAAAATAAGCACCACATGTACTCACCAGCAAATTGGTTTCACTAATCAACACCTAAGTGCACATATAAGAATAACATTTACTGGGTGCCGGGCAGGTGGGAGGGGGGAGAAGGGGATGGGTATTTGCATACATAATGGGTGCAATGCGCACCATCTGGGGGATGGACACGCTTGAAGCTCTGACTTGGGGGGAGGATGGGGGGGAAGGGTAACATATGTAACCTAAACATCTGTACCCCCATAACATGCTGAAATAAAAAAAAGAAGTAAATTCAATAATGTATAGTTCAAACTCTCCTTTTATAGCTGAGATTACAGTCAATTAACATCTTTGTAGCTTCAATTGTTGATGAAAAAACTGAAATCGAAGTGATGGGATGAACATTGGACCAGCTGTTGCATCGGATAGGATGCAGATACTATTAAGGGATGACATTTATATTGCATTAAAGTGGTATTTAATTCAGGAGATTCATGCATCAGCAAACCATGACCCATCACCTCTCCATTAAGAGATTCTGAGGGTTATAGACCAAGGACAAAGTAAATCAAAGCAAGATACAGTGACACTGTACAATATCTATAAATTAGTCCCTAAGTTCCCAATGCAAGATTCCCGTGGTCTAGGCTATACCCCTCAGAGAATTACTTTCTTTAAGTTAAGTTGGCTTGAAAGGGCTAGAAACAAAGCAGGCTGTTAGGTCCACCTCTTCATAGCTTCCACAAACCCAAAAATCTTCATCCCAGATCTTTCAGCTATAATGGGCAACAAGGAAAAGAAAAGTCTCTGTTCTGGTTGCTCACATGGACTTGGCCTCTGCTGCCTGCCTTGGGGCTTCTCGATCCTGAGCAACAGATTCTGCCATTCTGTGGGAGAAGAGAAAGAAACACGGCCAAGGCTGCTCATGGAAGGAAGCAAAAGGAGAGAAGAGAAGACACCACGATCGTGTTTGCTGAGCCTGTTGTCTTCAACAGTTTCGCCTGCTGGTAACAAATTTGGCCAATCCAAATCCAGACTCCTCCTTAGGGAGAGGCTTCTTTGTGATCCCAAATCATCCTATGAGAGGTCAGGAGACAGGGACGGGTTGGATGAGAGGGACTCTAGGAGGGGTTTTGACTTCCTTCTAGAGGTCAACATTACTGGTTTATATCATGAAGTTAATGATGCCTGTTTCTAAGTTACCTTTTAGGTCTATTTGGTTGGATCATCACAAGTTTTTAAGGACCATGAACTCTGTGAAGAAATATGTTAGCTGTGTTATGACTTAAGACTGAACATTAGTTAGAATCTGAGAGAATAATTTTAAAATATCAAGATAAGAATTTACTAGCAGGCTGGGCATGGCGGCTGCAATCCTAGCGCTCTGGGAGGCCGAGGGGGGAGGATCGCTTGAGCTCAGGAGTTTGAGACCAGCCTGAGCAGCAGCAAGACCCCCATCTCTACAAAAAATAGAAAAATTAGCCGGAAATGGTAGCACGCACTTGTAGTCCTAACTACTCAGGAAGCTGAGGCAGGAGGATCGCTTGAGCCCAGGAGTTTGAGGGTGCAGTGAACTATGATGACACCACTGCACTCTAGCCAGGGGACAGAGGAGCAAGACTCTGTCTCAAAAAAAAAAAAAAAAAAAGAATGTACTGAGCATAAAGTATGTAACAGGCACTATATTTACACCTGCTAATAAATCATGAAATTTACTCCCATAATGACTCTTTGAGTACTAGAATAATATAAGGTTTTGCTTTCCATCATACTTCAGTTTTACATAAACATACTTCTGTTCATTCTGTGGCAAACTATTTAAACCAAAACGTCTGTGAGTGCAGTTCTTAGTAATCTGAGGCTTGCTTATGTTTCACCGGTGTGTTCGATCTACACATATTTCACGTATCTTCTTTGCTGATATCAAGCCCTGATAATTTCTTCTGTCTGTTTTCTCTGCTGCCTCTCCCAGGCTGCTGAGAATTTCTGTGAGTAACCGCAAAGCCACACTCCTAGGGTCCATCCTGGTACATGCAATCTCTCCTAGGCTGGGTTCTCACTGCTGTTCAGGCAATCACATCACTCATCTCTTGTTGAGTTGCTGATACATCCCTCATAGAATCTATTCCAATTGTTTCCACATGCCTTAAGACTCCCCGTTCCAACCCCACTCCTTCTCCAGGACAATTTCATTCTTAGCAGATGGCCACTCTACTAGAATACAGCTCCCCCATTCCTTCAAATGGATGCTCCCCTGACTTCACTCCAGGGAGACTCAGTCACCATGGCAACTACTGCTGGCTTTGGTTCACTTCCTTCAGAAACCCCAACTGGCAGAGATGGCTGAATCAGGGAACTTTCGCAGGGAAATTCTTGGAGCTCTTGATACTGGGGTCTGAAATCTCAAAGGCAGTTCTAAATTTAAATAACCAGAAATAACCAGACCCATAAACACAAAGGAGAAGCAAAGGTGGGTCTAGAAACAGAAATTTCTTGTCCTGCTAGCTTCTTGAGGGAAGTCACAGGTTCTTTGAAAAAAACAGAGGTAGAGGTCAGCTGGAATTTGAAATCTTGATAGAGCACCTCTTGTATTTTCCTGGATAGAGCTGGAATCCATTCTACTAAGTGAAGTATCCCAAGAATGGAAAAATAAGCACCACATGTACCAACCAGGTTTCACTGATCAACACCTAAGTGCACATATAGGAATAACATTTATCGGGTGTCAGGTAGATGGGAGAGGGGAGGAGGGGATGGGAATATACAAACATAATGAGTGCGATGAGCACCATCTGGGGGATGGACACGCTTGAAGCTCTGACTGGGGGGGAGGAGGGCAAGGGCAACGTAACCTAAATATTTGTATCCCCATAATATGCAGAAATAAAAAAAAAACACAAAAAATAAAAAAATTTTAAAAAGACATTATTATGACTTGTTTCATTGTTTCAAATATACATTAGGGGTGCATACTTTAAAGGAAGAAAATGAGTATCTGACATAGTTTCTCTCTTAACTATTAATGTAATTTCAAAACTGATTTGTGGAATTATGGGGGTGGAGTCTGATACTTTAACTTATTTAGCAAACATTTGTTGCTGTCCTCTGTGCCAGGCACTGTGCTAGGTTATGATAAAGAATGAATACAATATTGAATCTGCCCTAATAGGAGATACATACATACTACAGGAAAACAAAAACGTTTCAAGTAACTCCAAAGTTAGCTTGTCCAGAGACATTTCTTTCAAAAAGCACAAGCATTTGCCAGTCTACATAGGGAACTCCATGAATTTGGAGACCGCTGTCCAATAAAGAAACAACTCAGGCTTTATAGCGCATCCAAGTTACCAAAGCAGTTCATTCTATTTTGAATCAGCTCACTGTGAGGTAGTAAGTTCTCCTGTAAGGGAATCATCCTGCACAGTTCTTGAGTGCTTGAATTTTCTCTTTCCTTTATTACCCTTATCCTCACTTGCACAGAAGCTGAAAAAAAAGTTCTCCCGTGACCAAAATTTGAGGATGACAATTTGGGATTACACAACAAATAACTATACAAAAGTATGGTCACTCTGTAACACATATAAGAATAAAGAACAGTGGGAACCCAGGAGAGAGGGCAATTCATTTTGCCCTAGGGACTTGGAAGAATAAGAGTTGGCAAAAGCTTCATAGAAGAGAAAATATTTGAGCTGTCATTTGTCCTCTTCCTTTATTCTTTGTTCTTCCTATATTTTACATTATATTCTCCCTTCTGGGAAATTAAAAATAACATATTTCCTATTACAAGAGGAACACGTATTTATAGAAATTGGAAAATCACCATAACAGTTCAGATTCCAGTCCTCCACTGCGCATGGATGAAGCTTACAGGAAAACTGTCAGTAATATTGAGTACAGAGGGTTTAGAAGCCAAGCAATGAAGACAAACATTTGTTATCATAAGGCCTTTAAAAATAAAATGGGAAAGTTGGAAGAGGAGGAAAAGTATTCGGGAAACTAATTCTTCTACAACTCTTGTGAGCCTCAGTCTAGACTTGCCAGAGGCTCTTTGCTAGGTTATGGATTTTAGGTGTTTTCATTAAGGACTGTCTGGGATAGAGCTTTATTCCTACTGTACCCCAGAAGGCAGCATATAGTTACTGATTTACTCTCCACATCCCTTAAGCTTGCATGACTTAATTTCTTTCTTCCCATTGAATTAGAATAAAACATCTCTTATTAGTTTCCCCAAAGGGTTTTGGAAAGATAAAGGAAACTGTCAAATTTTAAGAGTGTCATAAACCTTAGGGACACACATGGCACTCAAATATTAGAGATGATGTCTAATGATATCATTTTTAAAAATGTCTTTCATTATGTTGCCGTGTCCTGAAATCCCATTAAAGCATAACAGATGTGGGTTTGGGATTTTACTAAATTAAAAATTTGTAAAAAAGGAGGAAAGGAATGATGATTTCCTTGATTTTCATTATTGTTCATTCCAAAGTCCAGGAAAAAGTAAAATATTAATCTAGATGCACAGATAGATGACTCTATTTAATAGGAGCCAAGTCAAGGTGCTTAGAAATTAGCAAGACTGATGAAAAAAAAATCAGCAATCAAAATCTCAAGTTTCCCATTGGGAGCATTTGCTGTGCTACCCCGCAAAATGTTTCTATGGCTCCACCTATTATACTTAGAATCATCAACATTGCCGAAAACATTTTAAAGGTATTACTTATTTAACCAACTGTCTTAATTAGTTATGGTGCACATCTCAGGAGAATCGGAAGGGGATGGGTATAAGGAACCCCTCTTTGATGACAAGAAACCAAGCGATTAAAAGAGAAGTGATTTGTCCCAAAGCATCTAAAAGGCAGATTGGAAATCACAACTAGACTCAAGTTTGGTTCAGCCCGAATAAAGAAAAACGCCACCTAATTCATCAACACCAAAATATTCGCCTTCACCTACAAAATGATTTTTTTTCTGGCATGATTTTTTTTTTCCTTCGTTCAGCCTCAGAGATAATACTAATGATTACCAGCAATAGTAGTGAAAGCCAAGCTTAATCACCATAATTGACAATTAAGTTGTGTAACAACACAGAGACAGGTGATTTCACACAAGGCTAATGAAAATGGGCTATTAAAATCCACACACGTTTGGCAGCAATTATGAGCTCCTGGAGCCATTTGCTTTGAAATGTGCACATTTCACAGGCGGCTGCCTGCCAACAAGAAAATTCTGAGCAGGACCCAGAAAGCAAGAGCAAAAGATAAAGTTGCCAGAGGTTTCTGTAAGAGCCATTTCCTTTCCGTGGCTTGCTGAATCTTTATCATTACATGCCTGATATTTTAAAGCCAAAGAAAGATGCAAAGTTCACAGCTCTTGAGAATGACAGACACCCCACTTTCCTAAGGAACCACAATGGAATTGGCAGAGGACAAGGGAATGGCTACTAGCAAATGCAGGGGGAAGGAAGCAAAGCAGACCTCATGGAGTGAGTGCTGGCCATGTGAGAGAGGGCTGGAGGCTGGATTTCCTATCTAGATATACTGAAGACCCTTATTTTAATAGTTTTCACAAAATGTGAAATGGAAGTAATAATCCCTGCTTCCCAAGTATGATAGAACAGTTAAATGAGTTCAGTTCCTTAAAAGGTAACTTGGATTCAAAAGGTGAGGTTACTTTACTGCAGTTTTATGCATTTCCTGGTTCCCTATTATGACTCCCTTATACTCAGTATGCCACCATTCTGCTCAAAGCCCCACCCACTCTTTTAAGCCCATACTATCTGGATATACCAGTTAGTAAGGAAAGTTAGTCAACTCTTTTTTAATGACAAGAAACCAAATGACAAAGAGCAGTGACAATTTGTCTCAAAGTACTTTGGGAATGACATCTGTATTCAAATACAACAGTACAGTCTTGTTTCTTATCTACTCTGACAATCTCTGTCTTTTAATTGGTGTATTTAGACCATTCATATTTAAAGTGTTATTGATACTGTTAAATTAAAATCTATGTTTGTAATTGTTTTCTATTCATTGTACTTGTTCTTAATCTCCTCCACTTTTTCTGCATTTTCTTGTCTTATGATTCCATTTTATCTCTTCTGTTAGCGTATCAATTACACTTCCTTTTCAATTTTTTAAGTAGTTGCCCTATGGTTTGCCATATACATTTACATTTAATATGTCTACCTCTTCATGTATAGTGAAGTACCATATAATAAAGCATTCCCAATTCTTCCCTCCCATCCCTTATGACATTGCTGTCATTCATTTTCCTTGTCTATATGACATAATCACACAATACATTGTCACTGCTATTACTTTAAACAATTCTCTTTTCAATTAGGGTTAAGAAAGACAAAGCATTTTATTTTACCTTCATTTATTCCTTCCATGAAACTTTCCCTTTCTTTCTGTAGATACATGTTTCTGACTATTTCATTTTCTTGCTCCATGAAGAACTTCTGTAGTAATTCTTGTAGGGCAGGTCTGCTGACATTAACTTCTCTCAGTTTTGTTTGTGTGAGAAAGTCTTTAGCTCTTCATTTTTAAAGGAAAATTTCAGTGAATGTAGAATTCTAAGTTGGTGGATTTGTTTTTTTCAACAGATTGAATATTTTACTCCATTCTCTTCTTGCTTGCATGATTACTGATGAGAAGTTATCTGCAATACTTTTTATTTTTTCTCCATAGGTAAGTTGTTTATTCCTCTGGCTTTTTTGAAGAGTTCCTCTTTGTCTTGGCTTTCTGAAGATTGAATATGTTATGCGTAGGTAGAGTTTGTTTGGTATTTATTCTGTTTGGTATTTCCTGAGCTTACCGAATCTGTAGTTTAGTGTCTGTTATTATTTTGGAAAATTCTTGGTGATTTTTATTTTAAATATATCTTCTTCTCCATTCTCTTTCTTCTCCTTTGGTGTTTCAGTTATGCATGTTATACTTCTTGAATTGTTTCACAGTTCTTAGATTTTTCTATTGTGTTTTTTTTTCATTCTATTTTGTCATTGCATTTTCATTTTGGGAGTTTCTATTAACCTATCTTCAAGTTCATGGATTCTTTCTTCAGCCATGTTCAGTCTACTGAGCCCACCAAAGGCATTTTTTTTTTATTTCTGTCACAGTGTTTTTTTATTTCTAGCACTTCTTTTTTCTTCTTTCTTAGAGTTTCCATCTTTCTGCTTGCATTACTAATCTATTCTTATATCTTGTCCACTTTTTTCATTAGAGCCGTTAACATACTTATTTTAAATTTCCAGTCTAAAAATAAAAAATAAAAACCTGTGTCATATCTGAGTCTGGTTCTAATGCTTATGTTGTCTTTTTAAACTGTGTTTTTTCCCTGCTTTTTAAGTTGACTTGTAATTTATTTTTTTGATAGCCAGATGTGACATACTGAATAATATGAACTGAGGTAAATAGGGCTTTAGTGTGAGGTTTTTTGTTTATCTGGCTAGGAATTAGGCTGTGTTTAGTGTTTGATGTAGCTGTAAGTGTCAGAGCCTTATAATCTTTAGTTTAAAATTCTCTCTTTTTTTAGTGAGCAGAAGTCCCTATGCTGTAACTTCCAAAAAAGGTTTTTAGCCATTTTTTTTCCTTCATTATGTGAGACAGGATGACTAGAGTTGCCTGGAATTGTCTAACTGCCCTTATGTTTGATCAGATAAGGCTCTGTCTGGTAAAGTCCTTTCTTTTGAGGGTAGGCCGTTGTTATGAAAAACAGAACACTCTGGGCTTATTTCATAAGGGTTACTTTCCCTCTTTCCCTTGCCCAAAGCACAAAGAGATTTTTTTTTTTTTATCCCATCTTTACTGTGAGAAGCTGGTTTAGCTCTTAGAGGGAAAATCATGAAAGTCGGGGGGGGTCCCCCTAACTTTGGGATAGAGTTTTTAACTCCCAACCTAATTTGCAATCAGCCTGTAACTATTTGTCAATAACTATTTAAGTGTTCCTGTCAGTTACTGACTTCAACAGTTTCTGCTCCTGATAAGTTGAAATTCTCTGTATCCACCCATCTCTCTGATTTTCGGGGTGGTGGCTTGCTCTGTGACCTCAATTCTCTGGATCTCAGAAGAGTTGATGATTTTCAGTTTGTTCAGCTTTTTTCTTGTGAGGATGGGAATGATCACTTTTAAGCTGTTTACATGTCAGAGTAGGAGTGGGGGACCACAAAACTATCTTAAGCAAATGCTGAGTTCATTCTTATGAGACTGCTCTAGTGTATCACTGAGTTGGGAGAGTTGATTTAAATCTTGGCTTGATCTCTCATTAGCAGTGTGATCCAAGGGTAATTACTTAACTTTTTAAAGCCTTGCCTCTTACCTCAAAGAGAAACAAGAGGGTATTATGAAAGGTTCCCTCAACTTTTTGTCCCTGCCTTCTACCTGCTTGACTATATCAACACACCAAAGGAAGAGAAGTCCTTTCTGTCTAAGGCTGACTCCTCCTTGTGTGCTCTAAATCTCACTACTTTCCATCTCCCTCAGGGACTCTAATCCATCAATTATTCCTCCTTTCTCTCTTACCTTCAATCATTGCGATTCTATTGGATTTGCTCATTCTGCATTTAGAGAGCTCAAATTCCTCCCATATTAAAAGTTGAAAGGAGAATGTGGGGAAAAGAGCATTCTCATAATTTGCTGTTGGGAGTATAAATTGGCATTTCCTTTCTGTAAAAAAAAAATTGGCAGTAGGAATCAAGGCTTTACAAGTAAATGTATAATTTGGTTTATCAGTTTCAGTTCTAGCAATGTATCCTTAGGAGACAATCTGATATGTATGTTTATATGTACACCTGTTTTATAAGGATGTTCATCACAACAATATTTATAATAGAGAAAAACTAGAAACAACTTAAATACTCAGCAGTAGACTTGTTTAATTAATTATATGTCATTAAAGTCACAGTGTTGAAGAATTTAATAGAGAAAATATTTACAATACATTCAGTGGAAAAAGGCAGATTACAAAATAATATATTTGAAAATAATGAAACAGCATGTGTATACGTGTGTGCTAAATTGTGTATATGTCACACACAAACACACTCCTACTTAGAAAAACATTAGAAAGGTATATCTCCCAGTGGTTACTTCTGAGTGTGGAATAAGATGATTCTTATTTTTCTCATTATGTTTTACTTTACTTTCTTTACTTACTATAATTAGCATAAGTTGCTTTACATGTAACCCTTTACATTTCTTTCTAGCTGGTATGCACAAAAGAAAAAAAAACTGGAAGGACCCAGGGAGGCGATGGAGTAGGCAGTGGTAGGTGAGAAATTTCCAGAAATGAGATAGCTAAGTTCTGATCCACGACAACCTATTTCCTCATGCCCTTTATATCAATAGCATTTAAAAATTTTTGTTTGTGGACCACTTAAAGAGGCAAGATATGTTACACCCCATATACCCCATCCATCCTGTTTTTGAACAAAAAACTTGATAATAACAGATTTGAAATGAAAAAAAAATGCTACTATAAACGTCTTGCTAGTAGCTTTTATTTACTTTACAAGTATAGAATATGCATATAAATCAAGGCCCTAGAGATTTAAAATTCATCTATAGATTATATTTACACTGAGTTTATACTATAACTTTCGTCTTTATAGATAGAACACTGACCTTCAAGCTCACTAATTCTCTCCTCAGCAGTGTCTAATTTACTGATGAGCCCATAAAGTTGTTCTTCATTTCTTTTTCAGTGTTTTTGATTTCTAGCATTTCCTATTGGTTGTTTCTTAGAGTTTCTGTCTCCTCCCTTACCTTACCCCTCTGATTTTATATGTTTTCTGATTTTTTCATTAGAGTCCTTAACCTGTTAATCATAGTTATTTTAAATTTATTCTTTGATAATTTCAAAATCTGTATCTCATCTGAGTCTGCTTTGTCTCTTCAGATTTTTTAATTTTTTTTTTTTTTTTTTTTTTTTTTGTCATTTCACGTGCCTTGTAATTTTCTGTTGAAATCCAGACACAATGGATTGGGTAATAGGAACTGAGATAAAGGCCTTTAGTTTCAGATTTTATTTTAGTCTGACTAGAAGTTGGGCTATTTAATGTTTATGGTAGCTATAGGTGCCAGAGACTTCAAATTCCTCTGTGAACTTTTTTCTTGTCTCCTCCTTAAATATTGGCTGCACCTTGCAGCCCTTTCAGCTGTAATCTGCTGAAATCAGTATTATATTGAAGCCCTGTTAAATGTAGTGGTAAGATATGGCGGAGGAGAATCATCTATAATCTTGTGATTAAATCTCAATCTTTTAGTGGACCTGTGACCCTGGGCTGTGACCTTCACGAGTATCTTTTAGCTTCCCCTTAGGTGAGACAGAAAGGCTAGAGGTGACTGTAGGTATGTAAATGTTCTTTTCTCCAGGTGGCATAAGGCTCTGATAAAGTTTTTGCCCTCTTGGAGAATAGGTCTTTATCACAGAGAATGTTTGGGGCATGTTCCAAAATGCTTACTTTTCCCCTCCGCCTACCAGAGCCACGAGGACATTTTTTCCTGGCTCTTCACCATGAAGACCTGGTGTGATTCCTAGAGGTAAAACCCATGGAAATGTGGGGGACCTGAGACTGTGGCCTCCAGGAGTTTTTAATTCACATCAGATCACACTGAGCCTCCAACAATTCATCCAAATTACTATTTAAGGATTTCTAACAGCTTATGGCTGCAGAGGATTCTGTCTCAGGTAAGCAGATCTCGGCTGTGATTTTCTGTTTTTTGCCTCTCTCTGGATTTCACTTGTAGCACATTACCCTACAACCTTAATTCTCTGAGTCCAAGAAAAGTCATTGGCTTTTTTAAGTTTTTTTAAGTTTTAAGAATGGGAGTGATAATTTCTGAGCTCTTTACCTATCAGAGGTGAAATTACAAGTCCAGTGTCTTTAATTTTAGTTAATTTAAATTTAAGTATGAAAACTGATATTCAAATCAGCTATCAGAAAGTTTTATGTATGTTTGTAACA
>NW_012144633.1:2958067-3007152 GCF_000956105.1 Propithecus coquereli | reverse complement strand
TCCTTTGCCCATTTGTTGATGGGGTTGTTTGATTTTTTTGTTGTTGTTGATTTTTTTAAGTTCCAGATAGATTCTTGTTATTAGCCCTTTATCAGATGTGTAGAGAGCAAATATTTTCTCCCATTCTGTAGGCTGTCTATTCACTCTAATGGTAGTTTCCTTGGCTGTGCATAAGCTTTTTAATTTGATCAGATCCCATTTATTTATTTTTGTTGCTGCAGTGATTGCTTTGGGGGTCTTCTTCAAGAATTCTTTGCCTAGGCTGATGTCTGAAAGGGTCTTCTCAACATCTTCTTTTAGAATTCTAAGGTTTTATGCCTTAGGTTTAAGTCTGTTATCCATCTTGAATTGATTTTTGTGAGAGGTGGGGATCCAGTTTCATTCTTCTGTAAGTAGCTATCCAGTTTTCCCAGCACCATTTATTGAAAAGAGATTCGTTTCCCCAGTGTATATTTTTGTCTGCTTTGTCAAAGATTAGATTACCATATGCAGATGGTTTCATCTCTGGATTCTCAGTTCTGTTCCAGAGGTCTGTGTCTCTGGTCTTGTGCCAGTACCATGATATTTTAGTTACTATAGCCTTGTAGTACAGCTTGAAGTCTGGTAGATTGATACCTCCCGGTTTGTTCTTTTTACTTAAGATTGCTTTGGCTATATGAGGTCTTTTCTGGTTCCATACAAAGCATAGAATTTTTTCTAGATCTGTAAAGAATGATGATGGTACTTTGATAGGGATTGCACTAATTCTGTAGATCACTTTAGGTAGTATGGACATTTTAATGATATTGATTCTACCAATCCATGAGCAAGGTAGATTTTTCTATTGTTCATTAGGTTTTTAATGTGGCTACCAGAAAATCTCAAATTACATATGTGGCTAACATATTTTCATTTGTCAGCACTGCTCTATAGTTTAAAATATGTATCTTTGATTTATTAAAATCTACCTTTAAATAATGTTATAACATTCACATATAATTTGAAGCCCTTAAAATAGTATTTCCATTTCTTCTCCTGTCCTTTGGGCTATTGTTGTCATACATGTTACTTCTACATGTTATGAATCATACACTAAATTATTATTTTGATCTCAGTCAATTATCCATAAAAGTCCTTAAAAATGAGGGAAAAAGTATTTTTTATATATCAACATATATATTGTTTCCAGCACTCTTCATTTCTTTGTGTAGATACAAATTTACAAGTTACATCATTTTCGTTTTGCCTAGAGAATGTTATTTAACATTTCTTATAATGCAGGCCTACTTATGCTTAATTTTCTCAGCTTTGATTTATCTGAAAAAATGTTTTTAGGTAGTCTTTATTTTTGAAGAATAATTTCACTGGATAGAAAATTCTAGGTAGACGGGCTTCTTAAATTTTGTCCCCCCCCTTAAAAGTTGCTACTGCATTGTCTTTGGACTTACTTAATTTTGGATGAGAAGTCTGTAGTGATTCTTATCTTTTTCCTATTTGTCTGCAATGTTTTCTCCAGTTCCTATATATGTACAGTGTCTTTTTCTAACTAATCAGGTTTCTAGTTTTAAATAATTTGATTGTGGTATGTCTTGGAGCGGTTTGGTGTGTGTGTGGGGGGGTGTACGTGTGTATCTTACTTGAAGTTCATTGAGTTTTTTGTTCTTTATAGTTTTTAAAAAGTTAGAAAAAAGAGCCATTATTTCTTCAAATGTTTTTCTGCCTCAATATGTCTCTTCTCTTTCTGAGACACCAATTATGCATATACTATCTTACTTTAATATTCCACAAGTCACTGAGACTTTTTTTCTCACCTTCTTTTTCTCTTTGATGCACTTCAGATAAATTCTATCGCTGTCTTTAAGTTTAATGATATTTTTTTCTACAACCTCTGACCTGCCATTAATCATATCCAGGAAAATTTTTACTTTTGTTATTTTATTTGTCATCTCTAGGAGTTCTATTTTGTTCATATTTATATCTTCCATTTCTCTCCATTATGTTCATGTCTCTTTTACATTTTCAAACATATGAGCGTATTTATAGTATCTGTTTTAACATCCTTGTCTGCTAATTCCATCATCTTGTTCATTTCTGAGCCTGTTCCTATTGTCTGATTTTTCTCCTGATTATGGGGCATATTTTCCTGCCCTTTGTGTAATACTTTTTATTAGACGCTAGATAGTGTGAATTATAACTTGTTGATTGTTAGGTTTTGTTATTTGCATTTTTTAAAAAAGATTTTTGGACTTTGTTCTCACCAGCAGTTAAGTTACTTGTGTCCAGTTTTATTCTTCTGAGGCTTGTTTTTAAGTTCTTTCAGGGTAAGTCTACAGTATTCTTTATTATAGGGCTACCTTGGCCCCACTTGTAAGGCATGCCCTTTCTGGGGTCTTTGCTGAATGCTCTTTGTATTCAATGTGGTCTCTTCATCTTTCCGCTCTGGCTGATGGAAACTGTAATAACCTCTAGCCCTAGTAATCTCTAAAAATTGTTTGTCTTCTTCCTAGCAATTGTTTTTTCCCCTGGAAGATGCCCAGCCTCCTGGAGATTTACCCTATCATTCAGATTTCTATTCAGTTATTGATTCATGGAGACCACTATACATATACTTCCCCTCTGTGTCTCCCTCCTCTTGGTTACTCTCTGCCAAAATTCAAGCCTCCTTGAACTGTGGTCTCTTTTCTCTTAACTCAATAATTTGCCATGTTTTGTTTGGGTTTCGTCCCTTTGCCATAGTCCAAAAATTTTCTACAAGAAGAAAGCTTGGATGCGGTAAGTCTCACTTTATTTGTTTATTTTTTTTCACTTTATTTCTTTTCTCTCAGAGATCATAGTCCTGAGCTTTCTATTATCTAATTTCTAAACTTTTTTTCTATGTTTTGTCTAGTTTTCTAATTGTCTATGGTAGAAGAATAAGTCTAGACTCAGTTACTAATTCATGGCCAAAGCAGAAGACACCTTACAATTTTCAAAGCTATTCCTCATAAAGCTCATCCAACAATTTTTATGTATGTTATTATTAGCCATACCTTAGGACACGACCATTTCTAACTGTAAGCACAGCTGGAATGCATATCATTTTTTAACTGAATACATTACACACCCACACACACACACCAGTAAAAGTCAATGTCTTGTTAAATGATGGAAGGAAAGAATGAATACCACATTGGCAATTAGCAGTTTCTGCTACAACTTTATCTTGTTTTTATTCATTATAATAAAGCTTTTAAGTGACTACAAAATGTTTTACAATATGGATGTGTCATTTGACTATTTCTCCTCTTTTAATGGACATTTAACTTGTCTGCAGGATTATTTGTTTGGCTTTTTGCCACTACAAACCATACACGCATACATATATACATTCACACATTGTATCTATTACCTACTGGAGTGATATTAAAAATAAGAGCAGTAATAGTACAACATGGAATCCAACCAACCAGAAGTTTTGCTAGTTCAAATAGAACAGATGCCAGCTATACACAAATGGTATGGTCAGTCTAGTGTTTAGGAATAAAAAATCAGCTGTGCATACATATCCTTTACATATTTCTGCTTTTATATCTATGTGATAGATCCCAGAATTGAGAACATGTAGTGAAAGGGTATGTGTACTTTAAATTTTAACAAATATTGTCAGATGGCTTTCAAAAATGGCTGTAGTATCTCATATTTTCACCAAAAATATATGAAAGTAGCCCATCTCTATGTCACTGTCAACAGTAGATATTGTCACTCTAATTTTCGGCAGTATAATGATTGAGAAGTATATATTGTTACTTTAATTTGCATCCTTGACAACAAGTAAGCATAGCAACTGTTTATATATTTACTAGCCCTTTCTCCTCCTTCCTCCCTTTCTCCCCCCCTCGTTTTTTTATTTTTTAAAGTTTATGACTTTTTCTGCAGTCAATTACATAATCAATTTTTGTACAGGTCTTATGGTATATGAAAAACTTATTCTTTTTTTTGAGGCATGCTAAATTCTATATATTATCCATTAAATCAAATGTATTAATGATATTCAATTTCTCCAAGTTTTTACTTCTTTATCTACTACCCATAGCTAATTCTAAAATATTTCTTTTGTTGTTTCTCTTAACAATTGTATTTTTATCCCATTTCTTTGACTTTCTGCTAGTTTTTTCTTTGCATACTTAGCTTCTGTGTTTTTAGGTACAAACTTGCTTATGTCCTTTTTCATAAAGTGTACATTTTATTTTTATCTTGTTTGATGATTTTAACCTTAGCTTCCATTTTGTCTAAATTTAGTACTATTAGTTCTATACATTTTGTGTTCTGACACCAAGTCTGTGACACCAACTAGGTGTCCTACAATTCAATTCAATTCTGGCACTAATTACCCAGAGTTCTTCAGATGCCAGCTATAAGTGAGGTCCCCAGACAACCCACACTTCTGTTCAACTTGGCTACCCCCAAACCCACTTCAGGTTCAATAATTCACTAGAATGACTCATAGAACTCACCAAAAGCACTATACTTACAATTACGGTTTCTTATTAATATAAAGAATACAACTCAGGAACAGCCAAATAAGAGACACCTAGGGCCAGGTTGGGAAAGAAGGTCACAAACAGAGCTTCTATGCCCTCTCCCGTGGAGTCAGGGCATGTCACCCTCCTGACAATATGTTCACCAACCAGGAAGCTCCCCCAAGCCTCTTGGATCCAAGCTTGTTGGATTTTTTACTTGGGGTTTCATTATACAGGCATGATTGATTAAATCATTGACCACATGATTGAAATCCTCCCTTTTTCAGAGGTCAGGCAGCTGAAAGTCCCAGCCCTCTAATCATGTGGTTGGTTGTTCTGACAATCAGTCTCCATCTTGAAGCTCTCTAAGGGCCACCAGTGGTTACCTCATTAGCATAACAAAGACACTTCTATTACTCAGGAAATCTGAAGGGTGTTTGAAACTCTGCGCCAGAAGCTGGGAACAAAGACTATTTACATTTTTTTTTTTTTTACTATATCACACATTTTTCCCTGTATTCCTTTAATTTCAACCTTTCTTTATAACAATGTTTTGAGAATGATTCCTATAGATGAATGTAGGTAGGCATTTTTAAACCCTATCTGATGGGCTGTATTTTTTTTTCTTTTTAACACAGAATATTAAATCTTTTATTGTCAAGTAATCAGTAAGCATATCTTTTAATGGAGGAATTTAATCTATCTTCATTTAATGTGACTGATATATTTTATTATCTTCTTTTTTTATACTTAATAGTTAAGTATACTTTATCTTCTTTTCCTCTTCCCAAGGTTAGCGAGTTTTATCAAGTTGATACTTATTCTCTTTTGTCCCATGTTAATTTGAATTTTTTTTTTTTTAGTTCACTTAATGGTTACCTTCTCATTTCCAGCACCAATAATCAAAACATACTGTTCTATCTTACAAGCAAACAAGAAACAAACTAATTTCCCCTGTTAAAGAAAAGACAGCAGGCCCAAAGTAGTCACTCATGCTACGTCTCCATGTTACCAAACCAAAATCTAACTTATTTACTTTCTGAGAAATTGGGAGAGAGATGATAGCCAAATCCCATTAAACCAACAAGATTACCCATAAGGAAAGTAACTTTGAAAGGACCAATCTGGTTTTGTTTATTGTTTCTTCTTTCTTCGGCCCTTTCTGCCTATAAAACCCACCGCCTCTGTTCAGCTTATTGAAGCTCCTTCTATTTTATAGACAAGATGTTGCCCAATTCAAGATGTTGTCCAATTCATGTATTACTAACAAAAGCCAATTAGATCTTTAAAACTCAATTTGTTGAAATTTTCTTTGACACATCACTAAAATGTTCTATTCCTCATTGTTGCCTGATGCCATCCCCAAAGAAAATGACACTTCTACTGTCACCATTTTCACCATCACCCCCAACTCCCCACTCTGACCTGCTAAGATAGTTTAGGATTTTTTGTGCTAGACTAATTTTAGAATTTTCCTCACAAACTGTCTCTTATTTCAAGCGCTCTCATGTAGCACTTATATTGCATATTCCCAGAGACTATCACAATCCATTTAGATTTAAATATACATGTATGTGATGGGGGGATATAGAGGGAGGGAAGGGAAAGAGGAAGGGAGAGAAAAAAGAGATTGAGAAAGAGATCCAAATTTGTTGTGTACTTTTTTCCTTCTACTTCAACATATTTTTATTGATACATTATTTTTTACATATTTATGGGGTACATGTGATATTTTGTTGCATGTATAAAATGTAATGATCAATTCAGGTTATTGGGGTTATCCATCACCTTGAATATTTACCATTTCTATATGTTGGGAACATTCAAGTTCTCTCTTCTATCTACTTTGAAATATATAATACATTATTGCTAACTATAGTCACCATACTCTGCTATTGAACATCAGAACTTATACTTTCTATCTAACTGTATGTTTGTACCATTGACAAAACTCTTTTTAAAATCCCCACCTTCCACTCATACACCCTTCCCAGCCTCTCTATCATTCTACTCTCTAGCTCCATGAGATCAACTTTTTTAGCTCCCACATATGAGTGAGAACATAGAGTATTTGTATTTCTGTGCCTGGCTTATTTCACTTAACCTAATGACCTCCAGTTCCATCCCTGTTGCTGCAAATGACAGGATTTAATTCTTTCTTATGGTCATATTATTCCATGGTGTATATATACCACATTTTCTTTATCTATTCTTCCACTGATGGAGACTTATGTTGATTCCATTATCTTTGCTATTATAAATTGTGCTGCAATAAACATGGGAATGCAGTTATCCCTTCAATGTATTGATTTCTTTTTCTTTGGATAGATACCCAGTAGCAAGATTGCTGGATCATATGGTAGTTCTATTTTTAGGTTTTTTGAGAAATCTTCATACTGTTTTCCATATTGACTGTACTAATGTATTATACATTCCCACCAGCACTACATAAGAGTTCCTTTTCTTCACATCCTCACCAGCATCTGTTATTTTTTGTCTTTTTATTAATAGCCATTCTAATTGGGGTAAATGATTAGTGATGTTGAGTATTTTTTCATGTAACTGTTGGCCATTTGCATGTCTTCTTTTGAGAAATGTTTGTTCATGTCCTTTGCCCATATTTTAATGAGATTATTTGTTTGTTTACTGTTGAATTGTTTGAGACCCTTATATATTCTGGACATTAGTCCCTTGTCAACCAAATAGTTTTTAAATATTTTCTCCCATTCAACAGGGTGCAATAGCATGATGTGTGGAGGAAAAATTACACACCTTAATTAAAATACTTTAAAAAATACTTCATTGCTTAAAAAATGCTAATGACCATCTGAGTCTTCAGTGAGTCATAATCTTTTTGCTGGTGGAGGGTCTTGCCTTGATATGGATGGCTGCTGGCTGATTAGGGTGGTGGTTGCTAAAGGTTGGGGTGGCAAAGGTAATTTTGTCAAATAAGAGAACAATGAAGTTTGCCACATTGATTGATGCTTCCTTGCATGAAAGATGTTTCTGTAGCATGCAATGTAGCTTGATAGCATTTTACCCACACGACTTTCAAAATTGAAATCAATCCTCTCAAACCCTGCCACTGCTTTCTCCACTAAATTGATGTAATATTCTAAATCCTTTGTTGTCATTTGAACAATGTCCACAGCATCTTCAACAGAAGTAGATTCTATCTCAAGAAACCACTTTCTTTGCTTACCATAAGAGGCAAATCCTCATCTGTTCAAGTTTTGTGATGAGATTGCAACAATTCAGTCACATCTTCATGCTTCTCTTCTAATTCTAGTTCTCTTGCTCTTTCTACCACATCTTCACTTACTTCCTCCACTGAAGTCTTAAACCCCTCAAAGTCATCCATGAGGACTGGAATCAACTTCTTCCAAACTCCTGTTAATGTTGATATTTTGACCACCTCCTATGAATCACAAATGTTCTTAATGGCATCTAGAATGGCAAATTCTTTCCAGAAAGTTTTCAATTCACTTTGCCCAGATCCATCAGAGAAATCACTCTCTATAGCAGCTACATCCTTATGAAATATATTTCTTAAATAATAAGACTTGAAAGTCAAAATTACTCCTTGATCCATGGGCTGCAGAATGGATGTTGTGTTGGTTGGCAAATCTCGTTGTACATCTCCGTCAGAACTCTTGAGTAACCAGATGCATCATCAATGAGTGATATTTTGAAAGAAATATATATATTTTTTGAGCAGTAGTTCTCAACAGTGGGCTTAAAGTATTCAGTAAAGCAAGCATGCTATAAATAGATGGGATGTCATCCAGGCTTTTTTGTTCCATTGATAGAGCACAGGCAGAGTAGATTTAGCATAATTATTAAGGGCCCTAGGATTTTCAGAATGGTAAATAAGCATTGGCTTCAACTTAAAGTCACTAGCTGCATTAGCCCCTAACAAGAGAGTCAGCCTGTTGTTTGAAACTTTGAAGCCAGGCATTGACTTCTTTCTGGCTATGAGAGTCCTAGATGGCATCTTCTTCCAATGTAAGGCTGTTTGTCTACATTAAAAATCTACTGTTTAGTGTCACCACCTTCATTTTAGCAAAACCTTCTGGATCTTCAGTGATCTTAGCTAGATCTTCTGGATAACTTGCTGTAGCTTCTACAACAGCACTTGCTGCTTCACTTTGTACTTTAATGTTATAAAGATGTCCTCTTTCCTCCAACCTCATGAACTAACCTCTGCTAGCTTCCAACTTTCCTTCTGCAACCTTCTTACCCTTCTCAGCCTTCATAGAATCAAAGAGAGTTAGGACCTTCCTCTGGATTAGGCTTTGGCCTAAGGGAATGTTGTAGCTGGTTTGATCTTCTATCCAGACCACTAAAACTTTCCCTATGTCAGCTATGAGTCTGTTTTGCTTTCTAATCATTGTTGTGGTCACTGGAGTAGCACTTTTAGTTTACCTTCAGAGCTTTTCCTTTGCATTCACTATTTGGCTAACTGGTACAAGAGTCCCAGCTTTCAGTCTGTCTCAGCTTTTGACATGCCTTCCTCACATAGCTTAATCATTTCTAGCTTTTGATTTAAAGAGAGATATGCAACCCTTTCACTTGAACACTTAGAGGCCATTGTAGGGTTATTAATTGGCCTAATTTCAATATTAATTTGTCTCGTGGAATAGGGAGGCCTAAGGAAAGGAAGAGAGATGGGGAAATGGTCAGTTAGTGAAGCAGTCAGTACACACACAATTTTTATTAAGTTCATGTCTTATATGGGTGTGGTTTGTAGCACCCCCAAACAATTACAATAGTAAAATCAAAGATCACAGGTTCCCATAAAACAAGAAGAATAATGAACAAGTTTGAAATGTTCCAAGAATTACCAAACTGTGATGCAGAGACTCAAAGTGAGCACATCGTGTTAAGAAAATTGTATTGTTAGACTTGCTTGATGCAGGGTTGCCACAAACCTTTAATTTGTGAAAAAAAAAATCTATGAAGTGTAATAAAATGAAGTATGCCTATAAATGATATTTTGGCTGGTTTAAGATTCTTAGGTCACAATCCTCTCCTCGTCGTCTGGCAGTGCTATCACACTGCCCTTTAGCTTCCAGTGTTACAGCTGAGAAGTCTGATGCAAGTCTCATTTTTTTCCCCTTCAAGAATAACTTGATTTTTATCTTTGGGAGTTTATAAGCTTTATTTCTGTACCTTAAATTCAAGAATTTTACTAGAATATGCCAAAATTTTATTTTTTAAATCAATCCTGACTTGCACTTAGAGAGCAATTTAAGTTTACAGACTCAACATTTGCTTCAACCCAAGACATTTTTATCCTATTATTAGTTAGTGATACATTGCCTCCATCTGTTCCTATTTCTCTTTCTGGAACTCCTGTCTTTTGCACATTGGGTTTCCTGGAGCTATCCTTGATTTATTTATTTTCTTTCTCTCATAATGCCATCTTTTAATATTTTTCCTCTGAGTTTTGGAATATTTCTTCCACTTGATCTTCTACTATCCTATAGTCTCATCGTATCCCAAAATTCATTTATTACAAATTTTTAGTTCAAAAAAACCATGTTTTCAGTTTCAGGAAATATTTTGGGCATATTCTATTTTTATATTCAAGTTGTTATCTGTAAAGGGCTCATCCTGAGTGCTCATTTTCCCCTCTTTCTGAAACCTCTCTATTCCTGCCTTCCTTAAGCTTTCCCAGTCCTAGGTGTGAAAAGGATTCAGCCCTCCATCCAGTTCAGCAACATCTCAGCTTATTCTGCTTTTCTGGTTGAACCCAATCATGTCTGCCGGATTCCTTCACTATAAAGTTACCATTTCCACCTTTGTAATTAACAAGTATTTGTGCTAACACACTTGGTGACTAGTACATATCCTACTCCTTTTCAAACTTCCAATCATTAGTTTTAGCATCCACTGATGATTTTTGCTTGATTTTTTTCTATGATTTTTGCAAAATGGTGACTTTCTATTATTCTTTTTGCATTTTTCATGAAAGTTTTTCTATTTATTCTCACTGGTATAAACTTAATATTTGTGTTTCATTTAATGAATTATAATTTACTAATACCATTATTTATTTTGATGTTCAAATTGTCCCGGATTTGGCCAGTGGGAGCCCTTTCAAGTTGGCTCCTGCATTTTTAGATTCATCTTAGATCAAAAGCAACTTATGATATTTTCAACCTATATGGGTTTAGCTGGACATAACTCATAAATTCAGTACATGCTCCTTGACTTACATATCACACTCACACCATTGTAAAGTAAAAAAAAAAAAATCATTAATTTGAACTGTTGCAAGTTGCAGACCATTTGTATATGATTTAAAATATTAATATATACCATATAATCATATATCTAAAATTTTTGAGTTCATACTAATGCCTCTAATTCTATTCCAATGCTGCAGGCTTCTTTCTTGCCTTCCCCAATCCATACTTGTGTCTTTCTTCTCCTAGTGGGAGCCCTGCTTTCTAATAATATCAAATATTTCTCCTTTGTTCCTACAATACACACAAAAATGTTTTGGAATTGCTGCATTCCTACCACTATGATATGTAAACCCACCAGGTAGGATTGAAGAGTCACTTATTCAATTTTTTTTTTTTTTTTAAGAGAGAGGGTCTCACTCTGTCACCCAGGCTGGAGTGCAGTGACACCGTCATAGCTCACTGCAGACTCCAACTCCCGGGTTCAAGTGATTCTCTCGCCTCAGCCTTCCAAGTAACTGGAACTACAGGCACATACTACCATGGCGGGCTAATTTTTTAATACTTTGTAGAGATGGGGTCTCACTATGTTGCCTGGGCTGATCTCAAACTCTTGGCCCCAAGTGATCCTCTCACCTCGGACTCCAACGTGCTGGGATTATAGGTATGAATCACCACACCTGACCCATTTATTTGTTTTTATTTCAGACTAAGAACTGTATTCAGAAGTTACTCAGATTAATCATTTTCTCCCTTCAGAATGGTTGTTATTTATTTTAAATGTGGTTAAGTTCATTTGTGTCTGTTTGTATTAAATTTTAGGATTTTTCCCCCTAATTCTTAATTTTTTGAATATGTCAAACATTAACTTGGTAAAGTAAAATCTATATTAAAAGATGTAATTTGAGAAGTATCATTTCCTATCTTTCACCTTGCTCTCACTCATTTTATGTAGGTAACCAGTTTCATTAGTTTCTAGTTTATTCTTCCTGTATCTCTTTATATAAAATAAGGAGATACATATATTTTAATTATTTTCCCTTCTTTCTCATATAAAAGGTAGCATACTATTACATATATACTCTTTTGCAGCAGTCCCCAACCTTTTTGGCACCAGGGACTGGTTTCATGGAATTTTTCCATGGACAGGGGCAGGAGGGGTGGGGGATGGTTTCAGGATGATTCAAGCACATTACGCTTATTGTGCAGTCAAACCTCTCTATTAATGATAATCTGTATTGCAGCTGCTCCCCAGCACTAGCATCACTGCCTCAGCTCCGCCTCAGATCATCAGGCATTAGATTCTCATAAGGAGCACGCAACCTACATCCCTCATGTGCACAATTTACAGTAGGGTTTGTACTCCTAGGAGACTCCACCACTGACCTAACAGGAGGCAGAGCTTATGCAGTGATGTGAGCAATGGGGAGCGGCTGTAAATACAGATGAAGCTTTGCTCACTTGCTTGCGGCTCACCTCCTGCTGTGTAGGCCTGTTTCCTAATAGGCCTCAGACCAGTACCGAGGGTCCACAGCCTGGGGGTTGGGGACTGCAGCCCTTTCACACTTCGCTGTTTTTACTTAACAATATATGCTGGAAATCACTCCATATCAATCATAGTGATTTTTCTCATTCTTTTTTTTTAAACAGCTGCATAGTACTTCACTGTATGGATGTGCCATAGTTTAGTTTTTCAACTAATATTGTATGTGTGAGTACTTCAATACTTTGTACTTAACAAATAATGCTAAAATAAATAATCCTGCATGGTTATATTTTATTAGAGATGTTTTCTTCAGGATAAGTGCCTAGAAGTGGGATTGATGGGTCAAAGGGTAAATGAATATGCAGTTTTATTAGATAGTCCCCTACAAGGCAGTTTGTATTCCCATCAACAATATAATGAGAGTGACTACTCACATCTCACTAAAAAATTTGTAGTCAAACTTTTGAATATTTGCCAATCTGATATGTGAGAAATGGCTTATAAGAGTAGTTTTGAGTTTCACTAATCATGCATGAAGTTGGATATCTTTTGGGGTCATTTTAATAAAATTTTGGTGAATTGTCTGCTCATGTCTTTTATTCACGTTTTTCTATCTGATTTTTTTATCATTTCTACCCCAATTTTTAAGAGTTCTTTGTAAATTAATTATATCAGCCCTCTAAGACACATTGTAAATATTTTTCTTCCACTTTATCACTTGTTTGATTTTGCTTATAGTGTTTATGAGGATTTTTTAAAGTATTATTTTAAAAGTATTTAAAAGTATTATTTTAAAGTATTATTTAAAGTATATTTATCAATATTTGACTTTAGTGTATTTGGATATTTAGTTATAGTTAGAAACCCTTTCTCCAGACCCAGCTTATAGAGGAATTCTCCCACATTTTTACGTATTTTCATTTTTTACATTTAGATCTCTCATCCGTCATTCTTGTGTATGGTGTAAGGTATGGTTTCAATTTTATCTTTTCCCAAATGGTTATCCAGTTGTTCCAACATCGTTTATTTTAAAGCTTGTCATTTCCAGTAAGTTGAGATTCTACTGTAATTATACTGTAATTATATTTTGGGGCCTCTATTTGGACTTTCAATTACATTCCAAGTGTCTGTCAATTAATTTAACAGTATGACACTATTTTACATATAAAGACTTTATCATGCATTTTTAAATCTAGTAGGGCTTGTCTTCCCTATGGCTTTTTTATTTAGGATTTTCCTAACTATTCTTGCATGCTTGTTTTTTCTATATGAAATTTAGTATGTAACTCTAGAAAAAAACTTTTTGGTATTTTAATTCGAATTGCATTAAATTTATAAATTAATTTAGGGAGAACAAACATCATTATAATATTGACTTTTCCTATTCAAATACAAGAAATGTGTTTCCACTGGTTCAAATATACTTCTGTATCTGTGAGAGGTATATTAAAGTTTCCTCATAGGTTTTTCTCATTTCATGTTAATTCTTGATATTTTTTGTTTTGTTGTTATTTTAAATGTGTTCTTCCCTGATGTCTTCTAATCAGTTATAATTTTTTTATATGAGGACTATTGATCTTTGTGTGTTAAATTTCATATCCTGCTATTCTACCAAGTTTTTTTATTGTTTGAGTTTTTGTTATCATTGATTGTTTAGGGTTTTTCAGGTATATAATCATTTCATCTACAAATAGTTTTATATTTTTTCCAATTTTTATGTCTCTAATTGTTTTTCTATTTACATTGGCTAAAACCTTCAGAACAATATTAAATAGCAGAGGAGATAGTAGGTATCTTCACTTTGTTCTTGACCATAGTGGAAATGGCTATAGTGTTTTCCCATTTAGTAAAGCATTGACTACAGGAGTGAGATATATATATGTATTTATCGTGTTTAGGCCATGCCCATCAATTCCTATTTTGAGTATTTTTAAAAATCAGGAAAGATTACTAAAGTTTGTTAAAATCTTTTTAGCATCTACAGTGATATGATTTTTCCTCTTAGATATATTAATATAGAGAAAATTACCTCAATTTATAATGCATATATATTTAAAGCTATCGTTGTTGGTACAAAAAAGTCAGAGTTATATTTGTCTTATACGTTTTATCAGGATGAGGTAACTTTCTTTGATGCTTTGTCTTGAATTTTATTTTGTCTAAAGTTAGCATTTACCAATCCTGAAATCTTGCTGTTAGCATGGGCATATATTTTCCATACAGTGTTCTTTTGTTATAATAAGACCAGTGGTTTGCCACGTAATACAGTGTTGTTTGGCACCTATGCAATTCTTCCTTGGTGGCAACCCAAATGCTAGCTGGCTTTCCTCCAAGTATATGTGAACCATATTATGCTTCTGGGATCAAATCTATAGGAGAGCCAGATATTCTATTTTCATTCTACCTAGTATCTGCAAGTGTTAAAATAAGATGGCTGTTTTCTCATTGTCTGTATTTGTTAGCTTTTGCTTCATATCAAAAAACCAAAAACTCTTAAGTGCATATAGCAATATGCATTTATTTCCCTCATGGGTGTACAGGGAGTCTAGAGTGGCTCCATTTCAGGCTTTACTAACTGGTGTGGAAGTTTTTTAATGTTAGCAACTGGTACTGTCGCACAGTGAGTACCAGCTTAGAACAGGCACCTCTACTCCCACCCATTATATACCAGATATATTAGTAAACTGATAAAATGTGTAGAAAAAGTTGGTGTCTTAGGAAAGATTTGCTACAGATGAGGTGCAAAAAAACTGCTATCAAATTACACAGGGACAAGATACTTGTAAAAAGTTGAGGGGAAATCATTTTTAAAAATCTAGGAAAATGTTACTTGGTAAATTATGAGAATAGATTTACCAATATTAATCTGTTAAATGTAAAGTTAATTTAACCCAAATTGGTCAACACATTGTTGAATTTGATTTATTATGTTGTTTAGGATTTTTGCATTTATGTTCATGAATAAGAATGGCCTATCATTTTTCTGGCTTATATTGGCTTTTTTTTATTAAGGTTGTATTAGACTTATAAAATGAATCAGGGGCACTACCTCTTTATCCTCTGGAAGAAAAAAAAATTGTGTGTGCGCACGTGTGTGGTACATGTATATAAATATATATACACACATAATCACACCTAAAGGGAATTATTTGTTTCTTGGTTATTTGGTAGAAATTTGTGTTGATTTGAAGACTAAGATATCTGAAATCAGAACTGCCATGCCAGCTTTCTTTTGGCATCCATTTGCTTGAAATATTGTTTTCCATCCCCTCACCTTGAGTCTGAATGCATCCTTGTGGGTTAGATGTGTTTCCTCAAGACAGCAGATACTTGGCTTGTTTATATTTGTCTATTCGGCCAGCCTATGTCTCTTTAGCAGGCAGTTCAAGCCATTCATTCACATTTATTGAGAAAACTGGTAAGTGGGGGTGCATTTCTGTTCATCCCATTGAGTTCAATTTTGTTGCCTTGCTTTCTCCCTCGAGCCATTGTGGTGTCTGGCCTATGACGTTTAGCTTTTGAATGATTTTTACATTGGTGAGTGTTTATTGTGCTGATCCGTGTTTAATACTGTTTTGAGTACTTCCTAGAGGGCAAGTCTAGTCTTGATGAATTCCCTCAGTCTTTGCTTGTCCGAGAAGGTCTCTATTTCTCCTTCATATACAAAACTTAGATTTGCAGAGTACGAGATTCTAGGCTGGGCGTTATTCTGTTTGAGAAGAGTGAGAATGGGGCCCCAGTCCCTTCTTGCTTGTAAGATTTGTCAGAGACATCCCTAAACACCTGGAGCCAAGAAAAAAAAGAAGAAAGAAAAATGAAACTATTCTCTGAGTCTTTGCATATTGGCTCTGTGTTGGGGCACTCCTTTAACACTTAGCTAGGCCATTTGCAATTCTGCCTTAACCTTCACTTCCTGCTTGCAGGGAACCTAAGGTCAGTCCAAAGTGAAAGCTTAGGGTCTTCTCAGGTCTTCTCTGAGTGTGTGTCCAGCCCTGGGAACGTCATGGCCTTCTAATTCCCTGCTGTGCACAGGAGCTTTTCCCAGCCTTTACTCCCCCATGTATCTCCTTCCCCAGTCTCTTCCTTCCCAGGATTTCCCATCTCTGCTTGCCCTTTTACCCCTTGCCACAGGTGGCTGCAGCTAGTATATTTGCTTGGAGATGCTCTTTGAGGTATCTCCATATTACTTTCCACAGAGGTTGTACTAGTTTGCAGTCCCACCAGCAGTGTACAAGTGTTCCTATTTCTCTGCATCCACACCAACGTTTGTTTTGGGACTTTGTGATAAAGGCCATTCTTACTGGAGATAAGTGACATCTCATTGTGGTGTTTTTTTTTTTCACTTTTTTTTTTTATTTCAGCATATTATGGGGGTACAAATGTTTAGGTTATGTATGTTGCCCTTGCCTCCCCACTCCCCCCCAAGTCCGAGTTTCAAGTGTGCCCATCCCTTGGATGGTGCACATTGCACTCTTTGTGTATGCGAATACCTGTCCTCATTGTGGTTTTGGTTTGCATTTCCCTGATGATTAGAGAAGTTGAGCATTTTTTCATATGTTTGTTAGCCATTAGTCTATCTTCTTTTGAAAAGTTTCTGTTCATGTCCTTTGCCCACTTTTTGATAGGGTTGATTTTTTCTCGCTGATTTTCCTGAGTTCTATATAGATGCCAGTTATCAGCCCTTTATCGGATGTGTAACATGCTAATATTTTCTCCCATTCTGTAGGTTGTCTGTTTGCTCTCGTGATAGTTTCCTTGGCTGTGCAGAAAGAAGCTTTTCAATTTGATCAGATCCTGTTTATTTATTTTTGTTGTTGCTGTGATTGCCTCATTGTATTTTTCAGCTCTAAGATTTATGTTTGATTTTTAAATTTTAATCAGTTAAATTTCTCTAATTTCTAAATTGATTCTCTGAATTATATTGAAATTTTCTGAACTTCCTTAAAATGACTATTTTGAATTCTTTGTAAGACACTTCATACATCTTCATCTCTTTAGGCTGAGTCACTGGCATTGTATTTTGTCCATTTAATGAGATCGTATTTTCCTGATTGTTCTTGGTCCTTGTCATGTGTTGATGTCTGCACACTGAAGAAATAGGAATACTTACTCTGGTCCTTGCAGTCTACCTTTGTTGAAGAACATTTCTTCAATAGTAAGCTTGTCCAATATTCTGGGCAGATTTTCTAGTGCCATCCCTAAGACCATGACTGCTGCAGTTATTGTAGTGCTGAGCTTCATCTTTGACCTTTTAAATGGAAAATCAGGCACCCCAAGTCTAGGTCCAGGACTACTGCAGTTGGCACAGTCCAGGTTGGAATCGCTGTTGGCTAGTTTCTCTCATGTGGCACCTCTGTTGGCTGGAATGCACAGCACGCTACCATGCTCTGAGCACTGGTCACTATGATCCCCACCACTGTCCTTTCTAATTGACCCAGGTGACCTATCTGAGAGTATTCCACTGCTTCCCATGGGAAAAGAGAGGAGTGAGCCTTCTGCAAGTGGTCCCAGAATGATGGGGATGGTGAATATCCACCTCCAATTCATTTTTCCCACTGTAGAAACTGGGTCCAGTATTCTGTGTGTGGTGCCGTGCCAGCTTGGGAGACAGATGGCACAATGAAAGAGAACCATTCCTCTTACCATTCAATCACAGATTTTTTTCAGTTCTCTAGTCCAAGGGGGTGTCTCACCTTCATTCCCAAGTTCTGGGGTATTTGGAGAACTCCTATTTCACCATATTGTTGATGTTACTCTCCTTCATTTATCATATTTATCCACTTCTTTGAGAGAGTGCCTTATTCTGATTTCTTCAACTCTCTAATTCATCCTTCTGCTATATTTCACTATTTAATCCCTTCAATTTTTTTTTACCTATTTTTTCATATCGATCATTTCCATTTTGCTTTTTTAAAAATAATTGGTTTCATATTGCAGATATCATCCTTTAGGCCTTTTAAGTATATTTATTGTAAAGTTCTGGATTTTTCTTTTTTTATGTTAACTTTTTCTATTAAGGCAGTTTTAATTCTCAGGTGTCTTTTTAAAAACTATATCCCCCTGGGGACATTTGACTCCTCTGCCGGTGATGTGCATTGGGAAGGGGTAGAAGTCCAGATCCTCACTCATGGTAAGCTTAAGAACAGAGACAGGTAAGCCCTAGGACAGGGTCCCAGAAATTACAGATTCACAGTCATTCTCCCTTTTAAAAATTTCCCTACCTGGAATGCCTTAGAGCTGAACTTCACCTTTGATCTTTCAAGTGGAAAAACAGTATTGGGTGTGAGCATCCCCTAGATGGTCATCTACCAGTCCTAGGGATTTAAAGGTAAAGGGGTAGAGGAGCCCATGCCCAACCCGCCTTCTCATTCCCCATCTGTTGGCCCCAAGAGGTCTTATCTTGCCCTGAGTTTACCCCTATTAGCTCTTCCCTCCAATTTCTACAGGGAGATGGCAGGCAATAATGGATCCAGGGGAAACTAGGGGGAGGCATGATTAAAACAGCTCTTCTTGAATAGCCTCCCACAGCTTACTAGCTACCAACTACCCCAACACAACAGATCAAAATACTTTCAATCTCCCCAGGATTTTTTCATGTTTGTGTTGTTACTTCTTAGATTCCATGCTTCTATTTTTAGTACCTCCAGGGTTGATTCTGGAAGAAGGCACCATATTCATTTGACATCTTGGCAGAACTAGAATGTCATATTTTTCATCCAAATTGTCTGGAACGTGCAGTCCATGGATGCAGAAAATAAGTCATGTGAAGGAATTGGTCTTTACCCTAAGAACAATGAGAAGCCATTGATGGTTTCAAGATGAGTGATGACATGATCAGTCTTTATTTTCAGAAGACTACCCTTGCCACTGTTTGGCAATCAGATTGAAGGAAAGCTAGAGTCAATACAAGGAAATATTTAGAAGGCTCTTATGGTTGTTCAGGTGAAATATAATGGTGGCCTAAACTAAGGTGATGGTATAGATGGAGAAAAGCAAACAAATTCAAGAGGTACTTGGGAAGTTATTTTGCTGGATTGTGATGATGGATTGAATTTATGGGGGATGAGAAAATATCAAAGGTAGCTCTTACATTGTGGGCTCATATGACTGAGTAGATATATTTATTTTCTTTGGGAAAATGGGAAGAGATCAATTTGGGGCATGTAAATTTGAGGTGCCTTTGAAATATCCAGAAGAGATGTCAAGTAGGCATCTGTGTATATAGGCTTAGAGTTCAGAGGAGACATCTGAGCTAGAAATACAAGATGAAGATTCACATATTTATAAATGAAATAGCCTTGAGAGTTCAGCATGTGAGAAGAGGGGACCTGGGAATGAGCTTTAAGGAACTCCAACATTGAATGGCTGGGTGTAGTGTACTGAATTATATCCCTCATTCACTGAAGCCCCGAACACTGTACCTCAGAATGTGACTGTATTTGGAGATACGGGCTTTAAAGTGGTGATTAAGGTAAATGAAGTCCTTAGGGTAGGCCCTAATTCAATGCTGGTGTTGTTATAAGAGGAAATTTGGACACAGAGAGGGACATCAGGGGCATGCATGCAGAGGAAAGACCATATGAAGACGCAACAAGAGGGTGGCCAAGGAGAGGCCTCAGAGGAAACCAAACCTGCAGATACCTTGATCTTGGACTTCTAGCTTGCAGAACTGTGAGGAAATAAATTTCTGTTGTTTAAGCTACCTATTCTTTCTTTTTGTTTGTTTGTTTTTTTATGGCTGCCCCAACAAATTAATACACTGGGTAAAAAGACTGTGGCAAAAAAACTATGTAAAGATGACAGAACATAAGCTCCTGGAGATTATTTTGTCATAAAAGAATATCTTGTCACAGAAGCCAAGGTAAGAGTGTTTCAACAAGTGGGAAGTAGTCAATAGTGCTGAACTCTGCTGAGAGGTAAAGATGAGAACTGAAAAATGTCTGGATTTAGTGAACTGGTCATTGATATCCTTAACATGGACTCTCTTGGTGGGGTGATAATATAGAAAGTTAAAATGGTGTGGGTTAAGGAGTGAGAGGTGAAGAAATGAAAACAGTTAATATGAACAACTCTTTTGAGGTTTCAGTGCGACAAGGGAAATGAAGTTTTTGTGTTTTTTTTTTTTTTTTTTAATGGGAGAGACTTGATCCAGGTATGGAACACTCTTCAAAGTAGAACTTCAGGGTTGATAAAGGAATGACTGCTTAATTTCTGCCTGGTGAAGGTCCTTAGTTTTTAAGCAATCTTTGCTTCCTAAAATGAAATCTCAGTTCAACTTTGCCTCATAACTAGTTCATTTCCTGTCATCTCCTGGCATTTGGTTGGTTGGCTGTCTATTTTCAGTGTGGCTGTGAGTCTTCACTTTAATGCCATTGACATTTTAGTGAGAAGGTGGAGAAGCTTCAAAGGGCAATTGCTAGTCAGATACCACAAAAATGACAAGTTTCTTTCCGTATTCTTGTTTCATATTTAAATACTTAAGCTTTCTAGAGTTTATAAGATGGAAGTCTAATAGTTTTTCCAAATTGATAGTCAGTTATTCCCATACCATCTCAATAAATATGAGTGTCTACTCATTGCTTTCTATGATATGATTCTCAAAGACCTTAATATCTAAGTAAAAGTTAAATATACCAATGAGTATAATAGCAGGTGCAACAAATTAAGTGCCATAAACCCAATTGTCATTGGCAGTACTGAGGGATTACATTTTTGTGGGGATGCAGAAAGAGCCTTTTCCTGGATTCTTAAGGATTGGATTTAAAGGGGATGATGGGGGCTAGGGAAGGGATTTATAGGAGTGAGGCAGTTCAGGGAGAGGCACCAGTATGAGTAAAGACCCAAGTGAGAGACTGCAGCAGACTCTGGGAAATAAGACGGTAGATAATGGTGGAAGTAATACTAGAGTGAGTTTATATAGTCAGCCCTCCGTTATGTGTGGGTTCCACATCTGTGGATTCAACCAACTGTGGATCAAAAATGTGGAAAAAACTGCATCTGTACTCAACATGTATAGACTTTTTTATTCTTGTCATTTTTTTTTTTTTTTTTTTTTACTTTTTTTCCCTGGTTTTCATTTCAGGCCTTACAAGGATATCTCGTCATTGTTTTCTAAACAATACAGTATAACAACTATTTACATAGCACTTACATGGTATTAGGTACTGTAAGTAATTTAGAGATGATAAAGTATACAGGAGGATGTGTGTAGGCTGTATGCAAATACTATGCCATTTTATATCAGGGACTTGAACATCCCTGGATTTGGGTTTCCATGAGAGGTCCTAGAAGCCATCCCCCATGGATACCAGGGGACAACTGTACTTCAGTGAGTTGATGGCAAAATGCAGAAAACATATAGCCTAGAGAAAATTTAGGGCTTTGAAATGGCTGATTCAAGATATAGTTAAAGAAGGTTAGTTAACTTAATACAGTTTGGATTGATGAGGCAAAAAAAAGTAAAAAGTTATAGGCTTGTTACAGGATAAAGGGAAGTTTATTAAAAGTCAAGAAAATATGACACTATATGAATATAAAAATTTCAATAGACTTAAGTTCCCCACATCTCAAGCAGGGTTTTTAAACCAATGTTTAGGGCACACACTAATCCACAGAAGCTCATCAGTGAGTAAAATCATGTTTTGTCCTTTTGGCCCTATCCTCAGAAGGTGGGGATGGATGGCGTCAAAGATAAGGTATGGAAGAAACAGAACAAACTCGGGGTAAATAGAGTAGGTTCTTTCATTCTTCCTTCCCAGAGCGTGCTACCTCTTTGATGGGAAAAATGAAGGGATTATAAAAGACAGGACAGATTTCTGGAGATGTAGTAGGGTAATGTTCTTGACTCTAGTGAAGAGTGAAGAGGTAGCAGGCAAAACAGAGGGTCCCACTGAGTGGTTACCCCACGGTTAAGGGAGAATCTGCTACATGGGTTTTCTATTCTCCATGTGTGTTGTTTTTGCCCACCTTACCAGGAGACAGAGGTTCTGGCCAGGGGGGCTCCATCCAGAGAAAAAGCCCGTAAGGCTGAAGCATGATGGACAGTAGAAAGGTAGGGGGAAGAAGCCCCTTTGTCTCCAAAAAAACTGTGCCCCTGAAAGGTCAGTTATGCTCCCTTTGGGAGTGAGTTCCCTGCTGTGATGTCACCCTCAGATGTTTCAGAAACATCCCTAGCTAGCCCAGTGCACTCTGCTCTCAGAAATGAGTAAAGCTTTCCAGGAAGGTCTACAGCTTTTGCACAGTGCCCAATCAAGTTTTCTTTGCCTTTGAATTTTGGCTGCTTCTGAAAGGCATGTCAACCTACCTGTGTGTCAGGTTAGGTTTCACTACAGTCTCCTTTTCTGGAGTTCCAATGCTGCTTCTAGTTGTAGGGGAGACTTAAGATGCAAGTCCAAAGGTTAAAGTTATTATAATAATCTACAAGTAAAGAGCTGGTAGGAAGAGTAGTGAAAAATCAATGCAAGAAGTTTTAGGAGACAAAAATAAGGAATCATAAATTTAGAGGTCTTAATAGATCCTCAGCATAGATGCTAAATTGTTGAACGGTGAGGGTGTTGGGAAGAAGTCAAACAGAACAGTAAAACACAGGTGCTAAAGCTACCACCTTCCTTAGAAGGTCATGGTTCTGGCTCTGAACCCAATAGCAGGGATCCCTGCACCAAGGGCCCAGAACTGAGGCTTCTCAAGAGGCCTCAGAGCAGCACAAATTAGAGTGGTTGGGGGTAGTCCCCCAAGACTGGGACTTCAACACAAAAGTGTGAAAAACCACAACTTACAAGTCGTCTCCCCATGACTCCACTTCCGGTGGTTCTCAGTCCCCTGCCCTCCCCAATACACTGATCATTCTGTGCCGGCGTTGTGCCAATTTCATAATACCTTCATTTCTTGCAGCTGAACTGGATCTGGTGAGCAGAGGAAAGGAGATCCTCTGGTTTTTCTGAAGTCCCATTTGACAGGCGTCTAGGCCAATGTGTTTTCTTCTAGATCTCGATGCCGAGCTGTACAAAAAGGGCAAGAAGCACTCCACTTGCCTGGCTCAAGAATCTCACTTGCCAGTCTCTACCCCAAGGCCTGTCATTGGCTGAAGGTACTTCCTTTTCCCAGAGCCACCCTGCTCTATTACCTTTCATAGCTCCTTAATCCACATAGCCTTTTCCTATGTAAAGAAATCAGTCTGTAGGGGAAGAAAACTAGGTATAGGGGAAAGAAAGCAGTGAAACTATTAAAGGTAGAAAATTTATTATCATGTCAATAGCTATGCCAACTGCGGACAAAGGGCTTTCCCAAATAAGTTGTGCTTCCCCATATTACAGGTACCAGACCAGAGTGACACAATCTCAGAGGCCACCAGATTCCGATTCCTTTTTGAAATACTCTATTACAGTAGCTCTGGGAAAATATCTTCTTGGCTGGTTGCTAAAGACTGGATCTGACCCTAGGCCAATCATTAAGACACCAGCTGTCTTGCGAAAGAAGATGAGGACTGTGAATGAAGAACAGCAGCCTTGCTTCTAGGAAAGTAGTATCTGATAAGGATGGTCAAGGAAAATATATTTCATCACTTTAAAACCAACTTTACCAAAACTACTAGTTTTCTAGTTTAGTTACTATTGAAATAACTGTTCCAGAAGTAGTGTATTTTAATTCCCTTTTACCATATCATAAATACTTCCAGTATCGTTAGTATTTAGTACTGCTATTATTGAGTACTAAAACTCTTTGGATACTGCTTGACCTGTATAAGTATATAAAAGATGACTTCTCTATTAAGTTTTTATAATGATTTAAATATCATGAAGACTATCACTGAGTGAATTCTAGTAAGTACCTAAGTAAAAATACCTAAGTAAAAAATAGTTTCTGTTATGATTATTGCACTTGAGGGTCAATTCAGCTTCTTCTTGCAATTTTGGACTCAGTATAGTAGTTCAAACAATGCCAACTTACACAGTAAGGAATTCATTAGAATACTAGTCTAGTGAAAGGAAATCATGACTTAATGGTTGAAATGAATTTCATATTGACTTTTAAGAGTATATCAAAAGGTTCAGAGAGCTGCACTCAGGAGCTAGGGCGAGCAGAGGCGGCGCAGTGGCTGGCAGCCGAGAACTGCATGCGGAGCCAGCGGGCCAGCGCCGAGCAACTGCAGGTGGCCACAGAAGTCCCCCGGGAGCCGGTGGCTGTGTGTGCGTGCGGCCCCTGTGCTGGTGGCGGCACGAGGAGCGGCAGCCGGTTTGGGCGAGTGGCATCATGGACGAGAAGGTGTTCACCAAAGAGCTGGACCAGTGGATCAAGCAGCTGAACGAGTCCCAGGTCAAGAGCCTCTGCAAGAAGGCTAAAGAAATCCTGACAAAAGAAGCCAACGTGCAGGAGGTTCGATGTCCAGTCACTGTCTGTGGAGATGTGCACTGGCAATTTCATGATCTCCTGGAACTGTTTAGAATTGCTGGCAAATCGCAGATACAAATTACTTGTCTATGGGAGATTATGTTGACAGAGGATATTATTCAGTTGAAACAGTTACACTGCTTGTAGCTCTTAAGGTTCATTACCGTGAACGCATTACCATTCTTTGAGGGAATCATGAGAGCAAACAGATCACACAAGTTCATGGTTTCTATGATGAGTGTTTAAGAAAATATGGAAATGCAGACGTTTGGAAATATTTTACAGATATTTTTGACTATCTTTCTCTCACTGCCTTGGTGGATGGGCAGATCTTCTGTCTACATGGTGCCTCTGTCCATAGATACACTGGATCACATCAGAGCACTTGATCGCCTACAAGAAGTCCCCCATGAGGGTCCAATGTGTGACTTGCTGTGGTCAGATCCAGATGACCGTGGTGGTTGGGGTATATCTCCTCGAGGAGCTGGTTACACCTTTGGACAAGATATTTCTGAGACATTTAATCATACCAATGGCCTCACATTGGTGTCTAGAGCTCCCTAGTTGGTCATGGAGGGATATAACTGGTGCCATGATCGGAATGTAGTAACAATTTTGAGTGCTCCAAACTATTGCTATAGTTGTGGTAACCAAGCTGCAATCATGGAACTTGATGATACTCTAAAATACTCTTTCTTGCAGTTTGACCCAGCACCCCGTAGAGGCAAGCCACATGCAGCTGTTTGTGCTCCAGACTACTTCCTGTAATGAAAATTTAAACTTGTACAGTATTGCCATGAACCATATATTGACCTAATGGAAATGGGAAGAGCAACACTAACTCTAAAGTGTCAGAAAATAGTAAACATTCAAAAAATTTTTCACACAGACCAAAAGATGTGCCATATAAAAATACAAAGCCTCTTGTCATCAACAGCCCTGACAACTTTAGAATGAACCAGTTCATTGCCTGCTGAAGCGACATTGTTGGTCAAGAAACCAGTTTCTGGCATAGCGCTACTTGTACTTAACTTTTGCTTTCTCTGAGAGATTGCAAATAAGATGTAAACATTAACACCTCTTGAATACAATTTAACTTCCATTTAGCTATAGCATTACTCAGCATGACTGTAGATAAGGATAGCAGCAAACAATCACTGGAGTTTAATGAACATTTTTAAAGTAAGTACCAATGCCTCCCCTCTACTTATGAGTTTTGAAATAGTTTTGTTTATTTTCAGGGATACTGTTTAATTTAGTTATATGATTTATCTGCACTCAGTTTATTCCCTTCTCAAATCTCAGCCCCATGTTGTTCTTTGTTATTGTCAAAACCTAGTGAGTTGTTTTGAACAGAACTGTTTTTCCCCCTTCTGTAGGATGATGTTACTGCCTAAGAGAACTGCAGTGTTTTTCATAATAAACTTATGAACTAAGAACTGAAAAAAAAAAAAAAAGGTTCAGAAATAAAATAGTTCACTGTTTATTTATTTATTTTAGTTAACAGAGCGAAGTTCTCAGAATTAGGCCTTGGTCCACAGATCTGAAGGATCTCTAGAGTAGTGATGTGGAAAAGATTCAATATGTTACCAAATGGCAAATGTTCAATTAATTCTCCCCTTCATATCTTTCGATCTATCTGTTGGCATCCAGAAACACTTGGGTGTATTTATCTACTTGGCTGTATATGTTGGACATATACAAGTTGTAAATACTTTAGTTCTCGTCTCATTGAAGGAAAGGCAGAGTGAAGAATGTGGCAGGAGAAGACTCGGCAGTGGCACCAGAAAATGCAACACATTTTCCCTCTGGAGTTGGGAGAACACATTATTAAGACCACAAAAGGATACACGTAAGTTGGGATGCCTCTTGCAGCCAAATGTTTGCGAATAAGTCGCTCCGTACCATACCAGTTAAAACCTTTGGTGGAGTGTCCGATGCGTGGAAGATGAACACTTGCTATTAAAAAGAATAGATCATGATGTCTTTACTCATCGAAAACTGACTGAGTATAAAGTATACACCAGAGAAAATAACTGACTGTCCCACTCAAAGCATACAATTACAGTGTCAGAAATATTCTGAGGAGGGACTGTAATAAGGAAAAATTGAATTATTCTCTTGAGCACAAGGACCCACAGGCTCTAGAAATAAGTAGCTACAATGGAAATAGAATATGATTGGTGGAGTCAAAATAAGCAGAGATTCTCTACAAGCCATTCAATTCAATAAACTCTGAGACACACCAGGTTTGGATCAAAATTTAACTTTTTTTGGCAGAGAACTGTCTGTTATTGTGGAGCTTCCTCACCTGTAAAACCATGATAAAAACACCAAGTGGATGGAGAAAGGTCCATGGAGATAATGGATAAGGAGTGTTCGGAAAGGAAAAGGCTATATGAATACACGATGATGTAGTTATCACGCGTGTGGTTTGCCTGTACCATGCATATTGAATGGGGCCTTGACATTTCTCACCTCCCTGCAAAAGTCATACCAGGTACCTAGAAACAAAAATTTATCTACTCCTGAGCACAGATGGAAGAGCTTACCTTTCCTTTTCTTTGCTGCTAAAAATATCTTCTTCAGGCCCTCTTCTAGGGCTGCCATCTTAATGCCAGACAGGACATTGGAGCGATCACGGTGCTGAGCCACAATCAAGGCCAACTAGGAAGAACAGCCATTAAATGACTCACGTGACAGGAAACACCACACTGTCAACTGAGTGACCTGCCTGCAGAGGGGACTGACCCCTCTGTGGGTCACTCGGGCTTTGGCTCCATCCTTTTGGATGCACTGCCTGAACAGCAATGCCCTACTAAACGTAGATGTCACGCCCCATCAAATTTCTCTTATTTTGTAGTAAATTTATATAGGCTTTTCTTCCTTTTTTTAGGATATGTTAAAATCAGAGTCCAAAACATTTGCTTTCTACATGCTCTCAAGGGTAAAGAAGGAATTTTTCAGAATCATAGGCGTAGAAAGAATTTGAGGTTCTTGTATTCCAGGCCTCTAACTGATGCTCGAGTCGGCTCCACAATGCCCAGGAGGAATCATTCCATCTCTGTTCAAACAATTCCCGGGAGGACAAAATGCCTGGCTTCTCCTGCCTCACCCTAACCTAAGTGGAGTAGAGCCAGGGAGTGTCCAGGGAGCTTCAGGGACTACAGACGTGGTGCTCTACTCACTGTAAACAATTTTCTAGAGTCACTGGACTCTAAGTTTCTTATACACATATACTGTCACTCTCCTTTTTTAGCATTCTAGAAACTACTGAAGGAATGAGTAAACAAACCAACCACTTTGTTATTAGCCACATAGACCACCAACCTCAAGAGAAGGAGCCTCTCTGTCAGCCTAGTTTCTAAATTTCTTCTTTTCTAAGTCAGTCAGATTTGGCTCAAAATCTGAATATAAATCCAGGCCTCGGAGAAAGCTGGGTAAGTGTGGCAAAGAAAACTCAACACAGGTATTTCAAACGACAGGCAAGTGGAGATACCTCAGATGCAAAAGGATTTTGATGTGGGCATAAGAAATATGGATTGGTTCCTCTCCTTTGCTTACAGCTGTCTAGAAAACACACTTACATAGAAATTTTCATGTAATTAATGACAAAACCCTCAGAGTTTTGAGTCCCATTTTCTTACTGATTCAGTAAACGTTTATGAAGCATCTCCTGTGAGGATACGTGGGGTACTGAGGATGAAAAGATGAACAGGAGTCCCCGTACTTAGGAGGGGCTGCTGTTTAGGCCAGTGGAGGAAGAAGGCCAAGGACAGTGCTGCAGGGACTGACGGACGGGAAGCCGGAGGCCAGGGGAGGGTGTGCCCACCCTGTTTGTCAGCAGCTCAACTGTGTCCCCCCAAAATCCATGTGCTGAAGCCCTAACCCCAGTATCTCAGAATGTGACTGTATTTGGAGACAGGGTTTTTAAAGAGATGATGAAGTTAAACGGAGACTTTTAGGGTGGGGCCTAATCCAATCTGACTGGTGTCCTTATAAGAAGAGGAAGCTTGGAGACACAGACAACAGGCAGGCACATGCGCAGCGAGACAGCCATCTGCAAGCCAACGAGACAGGCCAGAGAGAAACCAAACCTGCTGACACCTTGATCTTGGACTTCCAGCCTCCAGAACTGTGCGGAAGTAAGTTTCTGTTTAAGCTGCCCAGTCTGTGGTACTGTGTTGGGGCAGCCCTAGCAAATGTGTACACTACTAGAAGGCCAGTGTGGGTAGGAAAGGTTTAAGAGAGATTGATGTGAGCTGAATTTTAGTTCTGTTAAGAGATGTGGGTTTTTCTTTTTTTCACTTACCAAATCTTGTCCTTGATTTCTTGACTCTTTATCATCAATAGGAAATAAAAGGACACCTCCTAAACTCAAGTCTGAGGTAAAATTTTAAAAAGCAACAGAAAGAACATTAAGTTCACTGAGGACTGAGACTACTGAAAGGCTATTCTGAGTTCTCCTCATACGTTCCCTTTTCCAAATCCAGCTGGGTTTCAAACCCTGCCGTCCTTCAGAATCCTTCGTATCTTTTCTCACTCTCCTGGCCTCAGTCAACACCTCAGCCAGATTCACTCCCAAACTTTCATCATCTAATTCAGTGCTCCTCAAATGTTACAGAGGTATCTGGGGGAAGGAGCACTGAGCTTGAAACTACTCTGGGAGTCTGCTCATCTTAAACCATTCGAATAAACATTGCGTTCTACTCTATGTCCCTTTGTGTATCTTCCTACCCCATCCAAATCAAATAACACTGACAGTTTACGCGAATGTGCTAATTCTATGGCTTTACATGACCCAGCATGAAAGTTGTCAGAATCATAATGGAATCACTTGTGTTAAAAACCCTGGCAAACAGAGCTGAGGAAGGCCATGAAGAGAGGGTTCTCATGCACAACCGCCTGAAAACGAGAACATGCGCCAGCAATTGCCTGTCTGACCTCAGACTGGCACCACCCTTGTTACTGATCCTTGTAGCCAAGGATTATTATCTTGAAAATTATGTAATCCTCCTCAGTTTTCCTTTCAAAACCTTTGTCTTCCTTTACCTCCCTGAATACACATAGTTTACTACGGCACAGGCATTGCCATTTCAATGCCCATTCCTAACAAAATCGTTTTCTTTGAGAGCCTCTCCATCTGTTATTTAGGTTGATATCAGTTTGAACTTTTCATTCAAAGAAAAATGATGGATGTCCTGCACCCTCCAATCTTTTAAGTCATTCTAAAATACTGGTTGTGCTATGACACACTTTTGATCAAATCTGCCAAATAACTCGCCATTACCCACTGGGTAAGGTTGTGTTTAGAATGGCATCTCCCTGGACAAGCCACATATAGTCTTCTATGATGTTGCCTAAGGCTCCTTTTGAAACCTAACTCTTCTCTATTCCTCTGCCTTAACCCTCTAGGCTGCCTGCCTGGCCTACATACCACCCTCCAAACACAGGAACTGGGTGCCTGCCTGGGTCCCTCAATACCCACAGACTGGGAACAGTTGGTGCTGTGGCAATACCAAAAAGAGTGAGACCATCAGGGACCCTCTTGCCATGATCTCCACCAGTTCTTCTGACTCCTTATCTAGTGCTTTGTCAGCCCCACGACACTGTCTTAAGTGTCCTCTCCTGTCTCATTCCATGCCTAACCCTTCCCTCTACTTTGCTGCTTACCTTTCATTTTCCCAGCCAGCTCATATATTTTTCTTGGCTCAGCTGATCGTGTTTCCAGAGCTGTGAATAAACCACCTCTGCCCCAGCGGCCAGAATCATCTGATGGAAGAAAGAGAAAATTTTCAAATATAGGAGGTAAAGTCTAATCCACAATTTAGAAAAACAAAGGCACACGTAATGGCTTGTGGGAGAATGATTTTTCAAAGGGAAGAAAGAATACCTGGGAATACCACAGGTTGGACCTCCCAAATATGTTTAGGTTTTCTGGAAGATAAACCTGGCCATCATAACAGGAAAGCACCTCAAAAATTAGTGTTCTGAGTGAGCAGAATCTCTGTGGTACATCTGTGATTCCTGGAAGATGACAGGAAGGATGGCGAGGAGAGGACTGTAACGCAGGGTGAGCTGACGCACTGGCAACGCACCAGTGCAGAATCCCCGTTTCGTGGATGAGCAAGAGGAAAGGTGAAAGGACTTAGTCAAGCTGGAACTGACGCTGCTGGTTATCACCTCATCTTTACAGTCATTCACTCATTCACACTAAACATCTGACAGTTGCATTACATGTCAAGCCTTGTTTTAGGCACCAGGGTCATCACGGTGGACCAAAAAAACCCCTGCTTCCATGAAGCTTACTTCCTAATGCAATAAGCAGTCGGATAAATGAGTACGTATGTAATACGTCAGGTGGGACAGGCATAATAAAGGAAGATGAGAGAAAGAGAGTAACAGAGGTAGGGATGGGGTCTGTTTTATATGAGGTGATCAGAGAAGACCTCTCTGAGAAGCAGACATTTGAACATGGCTTGATGTGGCTATTTGGGGAAGTAAGAAGTGCAAGAGTCATAAGGGGGAACAAGCCTGAAATTTTGCTTTTTCTCAAGGGATTCATTTGTCTTATAAATGTTGCCTCATTTCACTAGCTTAAAAGCCTTGTACAGAGGATAAGGCAGGTATTATCCCATTTATATGGATAAAGAGCTTGAAGCTCAGGGACTCTGGGTAACATGACCAGGCAAAATGAATTTGACTCTGGCGCCAAGAGTCAAACTCATGTCTCCTGATTCTAAACCTCAGGCTTTTTGGACCGCCACACAATACGGCACTGGGACTGTCACACCCTCGGTCAGGGTTCTGCCTCATCCTCCCCCATTCTTGACACCAGGAGACTGAGGCACCCACCCCCACTGTACCACTTCTCGTACCTACGCAGTGCACGATGACAGCGTCCTCGGCCCCCGTCTGAGGGTGGGTGACATCACCACTGACGTACTTGACCGAGGTTGAGTCTGGGTCTCCATAATCCAGCTCGTTAGAGCTCTCATCTTCCCCATCCTCAAGGTCCTCTGGCTCACTGTCCTCGGAGGGCAGGCAGAAGGACTGGTAATTGTTGGCCTCCCACCAGGCCATCCTGCAGCAGGCCAGGGAGAAAAGGAAATGAACCTGGCCTATCACAATTTCCCTTGAAGCACATTTTGTACTGCTGCTCACAAACAGTAATTGCCAAGTGGAAATGCAATTAGAAACTCACCCTGATTGAAGTTCTCTGCTTATTTATAAATGAACAGGTCTCACTGATTAGCCTAACTGCCTCCTGACTACAACACAACAATGAGCATAAACCGAAGGTTCCTGTTTTTAAGAACATGACTAAAAAGGATCGTTCAAGGAAACTACTCTTTGTCAGACAGCTACAAAAAGTCTTAAACTTTTCTGGTTTCACAGAATGCATCTTCTCTGCCTTAAGGTACTCAGGGCCTTTCACTTACATAGAGTAAATATTAACGTTAAAATTTAATCTTTAAAAAAGTATTCTGTTAGCAATAGGAATGATCAACCTTATAGAAATTTTCTGTATTTGTAAAGTGACATTCAACTGTGGTCTCTCTATATAACGGAGACTCCTTTACCAACTGTGACCCTCGGCTTGGTTAATGGTACAGACATACTTTTTCTTATGTTCGGCTTCTTCCTTTTCCCTCTTCTTCTCCTCTATTAGTCTCTTTCTCTTGGCTGCTGCTTCTTGTCTTTTCTTGCGTCTGTCCTCCAGCTCTTCTGGGCTCAGAATATGCTTCCTTTTAGTAGACCCCTCCCCTAGGCCTGGGATAAGAACCTGCAGGAAGAACAAGATCCATCACCGGGAAGGGCAGGAGCTCCTGTTCCTCCTTAAGTTTCAGCATCCCTAAAGCGCACTCTGTACACAAGCACCATGCTGAATATTCCATTTGCTATCCATGTCACACATCTCACAGGCATGGTGACCAGGACAGCACGCTCAAAACTCAACCGAAGCACGGCTGACATGGTTGGCACAATCATTTTGATTCATTTCATTAGGAATAAGGTACTTCAGAAAAGTACCTTTTTCTCCTTGACTGAAAGCATACCCTGCAGGATGCCATTTTAACTTTAACCATTTTTAATGGAAATCTTTCTGCAATGTATTGTATAAATCTTATTAAAACAGAATATTTCAACATCATGACTATCTTAATAACTATTATTTAATTAGCACATATTAAGTGCCAAACACTGAACATTACATACATTATTTATGACTGCCATCTTCTCTTAATGACACAGAGTCACAATTATCAACAGCAGCACATGGTATTATGGTATTTGGTATAACACAATGATCCCTTTAGGGGTGGCTTAGATGGACAGGGCTGCTTTCACCTGCATTAAATCGTACAATATACTCTCCTTGTTAATGTTTTTTATGCCAACTTTTTACATAGTTTTTATATTATGATACAGTTAACTATACTAACATTTCAACAAACACTTCCAATACTTATTTCTTAACGAATCATCCTAAGAGAGCCAAATAGTTTTAGCATCATTTTTTGTTTTCTTAGGATGACAGTTTGTAAGAATTTATTCTTTTACATAAATTAATAGTTCTTACACTGCCTTTCTTTCGGAGTGACCGGCCCACTTGACTAGTTTTCTCCAAAAGGGTTTTCTGAAGATTCACCAGTTGTTCAAATGATTTTCTGTCTTCCTTACTAGGCTCTTTAGAATAATCTTTACCTTCAAATAAGTACATATGGTTTTCTAGAAACATAAAACACAAAGAAATTCAAACACTAAAAAAATGGATTAATGCTATTCAAAGCACTAACTAGGGTGAACAAGAGAACAACTGCCTGTACTCTAAATGGGCTAAAACCAGCTTGTGATGAAGGCATTTCACTTCCCAGCCCACTGACACTGAAGTGTTTAGGCTCTACACGGAGATCCCATATATTTACTTCACAAAGTAGACAGCATGGCTTGAAACCCTTCTGGTCTATCCCTAGATGATCCGTGAGTCTCAGCTGGGTCCCTCCACCCTGCTATCTTGGATTGTTCATTGTTCATTCAGTCCCAACTTTTCCTCAGCACAAATCTCAAGGACATTAAGATCACCTAATAAAATCTATAATTTTTTATTCCAAACACACTTTGAAGACTCAACTCTTATATTAAAAGGAACAAGTTGCAAATCTATGAGAAAATGAAGAACCACAAAAATAATCCCTGGGATTTACAACATCCTTTACAGTTCTCATGAAGCATATTAATGATCCTCACAACAATCCTGGTATAACTAACCCCACTTATGAAAGGGGAAACCAAGGCTCAGACAAGGATTAAGGGACATCCCAATTCTCACTGGTAATAAAGAAAGGCAGGATTTTCTGACTCGAAGGCCAGGGTGCTCTTTCAAGTATATTAGTGTATCTACAGAGGGGTGGAGAGATATCAGGCTAGCAAATAATTATAGTAATAACAATAAGGACAATAGTGTGATCCTGAATACCACTTTATATTATCAGAGCACTTTCACATCTATTATGACATTTCATTTTTGCAACTGTGTAAAAGAGTCAAGTAGAAAGTAGCACGATTTTATAGATGAGGACATAACGGCTCAGTGAGGTTGGGTGATCTGCCATGATTATGAATCAAGTGATAAACAGAAGTCATGACCAGATAAGACTATCAATCACAGACAGGTAAGATAATGAAGTGAAGCATATGTAATAGCACGTTACCAAATAATGTATTTTCACAGCATTATGAAATCAGCTATGTTTTCCCTAGAGAGTATGAAAGCAAAACATTTTCATTCTCAAGAGATCAATTGCTTCACACTTGTACCCAAATCTAACCAGCTGTAATTCTAATTGGCATTTGCTAATTAAATCAGCAGGGGGCTTTCAATAGGGCACTATATCAACAAGTGGAAAAAAATAAAGAGCTGAGAAGTGTCAAATATGATCAACACATGTAGCTTCATACTGCATGCAATTTACAACTTCCAAACATGCTTTTTAAAAAACCCTGGCATTCAAGATAAAGCAACACTGTTTTTTTATTTAATTTTGATGGGGCTGCTTTAATTACCAGTCTTTCATATTATTTTTAATCATGCTCCCCATCTTCACTCTACAGCCAAGAGGATATTGGAGACCATAGGCCTAGACTCTCAACTCTGTTCTATTAAGGGGAACCATTTACCATAGAGCAAACCTATAGCCATTAACCAAGAGAAAATTCCAAATTTTAATACAACTGGGGGATTTTTTTCTGGCACTTGGACTGTCTGAAAAAGTATGATTTTTTTAGTAGTTGGATTGACTGAGAAATATATTAAATACCTTTCTGGAAAACAGTGCAATTTTATTTTGTTCTAGGAAACATTAGGAAAATAAGTAAATGTTAGGAAAATTAATCTAGGTACATGCAGAATTAGATGTAAGCTTTGATATTTAATATAATCAATACATAACTTAAACATTACCATAAGCATCTATTTATTTTCTCACCTGAAACCACCAAATGACAGTAAAGGAATTTAAGAAAAGATATATGAGGGCAGGGCGGAGGGGGGAAGAGGGAGGAGGGAGGAGGGGACGGGTATTTGCATACACAAAGAGTGCAATGCGCACCACCCAAAGGATGGCCATATTTGAAACTCGGGCTTAGTGGGGGGGGGGGCAAGGGCAACATATGTAACCTAAACATCTGTACCCCCATAATATGCTGAAATAAAAAAAGAAAAGAAAAGAAAAGATATATGAGAAAATGGTGGATGAAAAGTTCAGGAACCCTTTGGAAAATGGAAAGTGGCTGCAGGGATAGTAACAGACTAAGAAGAGCCATGGAAGCAAAACACAGGTGTCCAGCCAGGGGGTAATTATGAGACCAGAGACCCTCTCAATCCTCCAAGAGCCTTGGATTTACAAGTACAGGGTACGGCAAGGTGGGGAACTGAGAGAAGACCTGCACACCAAGTCACTGGCAGGCCATGAGCCCTTGACTCACACTGTATCTTCAATTTGAGCGACCAGGTTTACTCCATCCTCACGTCTTCAAAAGAAAACATTAGAGGATCTGTCTCTGGAGAAAGTGAGTTGCCCAGTGAAAAAACTTCAACTACAGACATCAGGGGAGGCTCCCTCTATGTGAAAGCTGGCTAGCTCAGCCAGTAATGCTGGGGTAAGGCCTGAGAGTCCATGCACCTGTGCATGCCAAATCTGCCATCAGCTTTGTGGCACTTCCCTGGCACATGTGCTCAGACAGCCAGGGGACACCAGATGGTTAAGGAAAACTACCAATAGGAATAAGAGATCCCAAAAGAAATTTAAAAAGAACAGGAACCTACTGCACTTGACTAGTCTTAAAAAAAAAAAAAAAAAAAAAAAGAACAGGAACCATGGTTGACTATAGTTAATGATATATTGTATTCCTGAGAAATGCTAGGAGAATGAATGCTAAGTGTTCTCACCACAAAGATGATAACCATGTGAGGCGATGTATATTTCATTAGCGAGATTTAACCATTCCACAAAATGTATGTGCTTCAAGGCATCATGTTGTACACAACAAATACAATTTTATCTGTCAATTAAAAAAAAATTAAGGGCTAGGCGTGGTGGCTCATGCCTGTAATCCTAACACTTCAGGAAGCCTAGGTGGGAGAATTGCTTGAGGCCAGGAGTTTGAGACCAGCCTGAGCAAGAGTAAGAACCCATCTCTACAAAAAATAGAAAAATCAGCCAGGCATGGTGGCGCTCATCTATAGTCTCAGCTACTCAGGAGGCTGAGGCAGGAAGATCACTTGACCGCAAGAGTCTGAGGTTGCAGTGAACTATGATTATGCCACTGCGCCCTTGCCTGGGTGACAGAGTGAGACTGTCTCCAAAAAGATAAATAATTTTTTTGTTTTTAGAGAGGGAGAAGGAGAAGCAACTAAAGAAAAGAGCGACAACGTAGTGGGCAGAGGAACATTTTTAAAAAAGATACAGTAAATATCCTGCCTGGAATACATTTTAAAAAGCTATAATAAATGTCCCCAGAGAGGATATTTTGTCCTTGAAATGAGAACAGGATACAATTAAAATAACAAGCAGGGAACAAGAAACAGTTCTTGAAGAATGTAAACAAATACTATTATAAAGAATTAAAGATAAAATAGGAGAAAAGTCAAAGAGCAGTATCTTGTAAAATAATGCCAGCTGCCTAAATTCCAATTTCTCCACATATCCTATAAAAACCATATGACCAACAAGGATTACGAAACCACCCTGAATCCATGCCTACTACAAAATTAGGAGTCAGAAAATACTATAAACTTCAATTTGTACATGAGTAGAGAAATGAACATCCCAAACCAGCTAAGGCAGCTCCAAAGCTCACACTAGAGAGTCAGGCAGAGACTGTGCAGAAAGCAGCAAGGGCAGCAGGGTTCTAGCAGTGCCAGGCAGATCAAATTTTTTTACCCCCCCCCAAAAGGGGCTCACACCCCAAATGAGAAAACAATGAGGACAGGTCTTAGACTTGGTGGATCAGAGCAGTGGCTACTCAGGAAGTGAAAGGAAGGGACTGGGAAACACATGCAGCCAGGAGTTGGGAGGGTACTGCTCTTGGGGGAGAGACACCTCAGAAGAGGGACACATCCCTTGACAGCTCTGTGGCAAAGGGAAAGAAGGAAGCAAGTGATGGAAATTCACATTCCTATAGAAACAAAAGAGAATCACAAAACCAGAAATCATGCCAACCCCATTCCCCACCAAAAAAAGAAAGCACCATTTAGCAAAGAAACTGCCTTTTCTGTATCAACGAAAGAAGGTACTCTCGGAATTAAGAAGCTTATTAAGATTCCTAAACCTCTCATCCCAGTCCACAGGGAATCCCTGCTACAGCTGGTTCAGGAAAATAAAGTCATTTCAACATAAATTGAAATATTCAGGATAGAAAGGAACAAAAAGACAAATGTTGATCACATTCAGAAAAAAAATAACCAGGCACACGACACAGTCCACACTGTTGATGAGCACACAGTAAATGCTCAATCAACGTTAGCTGTGATTTAAAAAACAAATCATTCTCTGCTGAGAAGCGGAATCACTGTGTGCAGAGCACCATACTTAGGACAGTAGGCTTTACTAAGAAACAAAGGAGAAGATACTTACAACCAAGGGAGGAAAGGTACAAATTCAAATCCTTGAGATTGATGCTACCACAACTATTAATATGATTTTGGTTCAAAGTTCAGCTACAAGTAAATAGCCAGACAAATTTCCAGTTAGGCTGGGAAGAGTTCTTGGACCCAGCAAGTCTTAATCAGTGGGCCCAAGATGACAATAGGGCTGGGTAGGAAAAAGATGTCCCAGGAAGCAGCATCCAGGCCCTTCCATGGGCTCAGCGCACCCGTGTTCCAGTTTGGAGTGGCTGTGCCATTTGCTCTGCTCTGACTCCCAACTCACTTCCTTCCTCTTGCTCTCTGCTCCCTCCTTCTGCTGCAGGCAAGGCATCCGAGATCCACTGGCCATCTTTTGTTCCCCCCAGGATGGACTCCAGGTCTATTTCATCCATGGTGCTCCCCTCAGAGGACAGTAGTTTATCCAAACCAAATTTGAGTACCTCACTCAACTTGAATGCAGAAAACAAAAAAAGTCCAGTTAGTTCTCATGAAAACAAACATCAGGATATTGGAGATCTGCTAAATGGCTTAACAGCACCAGGCATATTCCTTCCCTGATGGACAGACAGGCTTTCTTCTCGCCCCGTCATAGATGACACCAACCAGGGCTGTTTAACAGTTAGTTTGATGATGGATAAATAGAGAGGTGATAAATGATGATCACAGCTGTTGACTTTGATAACTCTCCATAACAACAAAAAATTCGATAAGCCTCCATTTTTTTTGAAGAATAACCTTAATTTCCTGCATTTTCTACAGCATCTCTCACTGGCATTCACAGGCATTCCAAGCAACAACATGACAAGTCAGAGGCCCTGTTAGCTACTTTCCTGCCTTTCCACTGCCAACATCTCAGGAAGAGAAGGCTATACTGGGCACTTTATATCTATCATAAACTGATTCCTTTCCTTTGGCAATTTATTTTCCCATCACAGTGCTCTACGGAAACCGCCTTGGCAAAGACCAGCAACCACTCCTGATCACGAGGCCCAGGTGAAGGCCATTTCTCAATCTGAATCTTCCTAGATGTACCTCTGGTACTGCATTATCCTGCTTCTCTTCCCTTATCCCTCTCCAGGGTACCCTCAGCCTATTCCCTGTGGCTGCGGGAACCACCCAGAAAGCTTAGATGATTTTTCCTGGATTTCACTTGTTACTTCCAACTTTATACCTACCTAAGCCCTAACTCCAAGATCCTGAACCAAGCTGGAGTCACACCTTGGGCCCTTGTTTACATCTTCCCCTTTCAGAGTGGGTGAATTATGTCTAGATCATCTATTTTCTGAGTATCTTGGAAATCTTCAGGTATTCTGTAATAGCTTGGAAAAAAGTTAGATAGCCCACCTGTGCATGAACACGCCTGGATACATTTATATTTAACCTTGGCGTACATAAACAAGATAACTGGCTTTGGCAGCTGGTACCAAAAATAGAAGAAAGCCAACTATTTATGATGAGAATTAGTACATACTGGGACCCTCCCCTAAACCCTTGTGTATTTACGCTTGCCACCTGGCTTTCCCTAGTTATTGCTCACTTACGATGTGTCTTAGTCTTCAGGGAACTACATGTGTTTTTATGAGGAGCAATATTTTACAGTAATTAACAGCATGTGCTTGGAGGTTAGAGAATGCTTGGATTGGAGTCCTAAATCTGAATGACCCTGAGCAAATTACCTAAGATTGGAATAAAGATAGTACCTATCTCATTCTGTTGTTATTCTTATTCACTGAAAACCGGAAAAGTGCACCTAAGACCATACTTAGCACACAGTAGGCATTTAATAAATGTTCACTGTATCTGTATCTGACTTTCTCTGTTTCTACTGTGTTCTCCGCAGCAAAATAAACCTGCTTCCCTCTTGCAGGACTTCAGAACTCCATACTGCTTAAATTTACCAAACCAGAATCACATCTTTTACTATTGATTTTTTGGCATTTAAAAAAAGTCCCTTGCTTTGAGACAAAGGCACTGGGTTATGACCTTTGCTTTTGGCAACCACAAGAACTCATAGTCTGGATAGGGAAGAGATAAATCAGACATTAGAGTCAGAACGTAACTTTCCAACAACCATGATCTGGGCAAGAGGTCCGACAGAGACCCTCAAAAAGCCAGGAGTCCGTGTTCCCACTAGTATTTGGCCCCATGGCACAGAGGTACGTCTACAGGATTCGCAGTGATGTGCCCAGCATCCCACAGCCCAGGGATAACCCTGACTGAGCTCCCTCCACTGGAAGAGAGTTCAAGCATCTTACTGACAATTCTTCCTCCTCTGATGCCCAGAATGTGGGCTTTCCGAGGCTCTGTCATTTACCCCTTCACCATGCCCAATGGTGAATTTGTCTCTCTCTCAAGGCTCTATGTGGAACTATTCTATGAGAATTGTATTTAAGAGTATCTACAGTATTCTCCTACCTCTCTTCTCAAGCTTTTATCTTACATTTGTAATTGCCTCAAAACGTATAGCCTGCCCTACCACCATTATGGTTAAGCACGTACATCAGAGTCGGCAACAAAAGAAAAAAACAGAAAAAAAGAAAAAAAAAAGAAACCACACTTAGCCACCTAAGACCCTAAGATAAACAAAAACCAAACAAATAAAACCCAGCATTACTCTTTCTGGTTCTAGTCCCAAATATATGAAATCTTGAGCCTTTCCTATAAGTCACTGACTTCCTAACAAAAATGCTGATACATAAAGATAAGCATTGGCCTTTGTGCATATGATAACCATATGAGAAAATTGCTCTTTTCAACCCATGCTCAGACTAATTATAAACTTGGTAACTCTGCTTGTGTTAATGAACTGTGTAATTTTTTCCATTTTAAATATTTGTTATATTTTTTATTTGATAAACTAGCCCCCTTAAAGCCTAGTCTCTTCTTACAAACTTCTGCAAACGAAATTCTTTTTTCTGAGTCTTCCTCTAACAATAATGTATGTTATATTGTACTTTTACTGCAAACCCTGTTGACTAAAGCCTAAATTATCTTTATCTTCCTAAAACTCTGCCCTGCCTCCTAACTTCCTAATTTCTATTCTCCTCATATCCAGGCTTAAAACCTTGCAGCCATCTTTGAATTTTCTCTCTCCTAACGCCCTCCTTCTAAACAGCGACCAACCCGTCACATCGCCTTTTGCAATGTTTCTCACACCAGACCCTCCTCCTGCCACTGCCCTTGGCAGACATCTTTTACTCTCTTCATGCGTGAGTCTTTCCAGTATCTGAGGAGTTGGTCTCTCTGCATCTAGCCCCGCATTCCTGGGGCAGGACTAAAGGATCCGGGATATATTATTAATATAATATGGGTTCTGCTTTTAACCCAAGGGCCACTATAGAATAACTTTAAGTTCTTCCAAAAGAGAGCTCTCTCTAAACTCTTCCAAGCCAGCATCTGACTCCCATCCAACAGTCCCTTCTTCAAGCAAATTAACTCTAGTCCTTTCAACCATTTTTTCTATGGCATAATTTTGAATTCCTGATCTCATTTGCTCTCCTTTGAGTATGAAGTAAGTAACATAAGCCACTGATCAAAGGGTCTGGAATTAAGAAGGAGGCACAGAATTGTTATTGATTATGCTAAGTTCTTTATTTTAACTGATTCTCTTAACAGCCCTTGGAAGTAACTAGTGCAATCCTCACTTTTAGAAAAGTAAAGAGAGTGTATCAAAGAGGTTAAGGTGTCTATTCAGACCCACACAGCCAATACATGTTGAGGCTTGGATCCGAATTCAAGTTAGATGGCCCAGAGCCCATCCTCCTTAGTCCACGTCCTCCTGCCTTTATGGATCGTACTCATTCTTGCACACAGTAGGTCCTAGGGCAAGTGTGAGTTAGGCCAGGGTACAAATACGTAGATGGGGAAAGTGGGTTGTTAGTTCCATTTCTTTTCATTTACATTCTCCTTCACAGAGCACTGACATATTCTAAAGTGAAGAACAATATTATTATACCTGGAGGTCAGCATCGGCTGAAGGTTTCTGGGCTCCCAGAGTAAAATGGCCTCCTTCTATGATCACGTTGGTGAGCTGCAGTTTGGAGGCTGCTCTCCTATAGACTATTTCTTCCACGGTGTCCCGGCCAATCAGCCGAATAACCTTAACAGACCTGTACATCAGTGAAATGAGAGCAGTGTGCTGTAAGAGTCTGCAAAGCCAGGCAAAAGCGTGCAAGGAAACAAAGGAAATACCTAAAAGGAAACAAAGCCAAATACCATATTCAAGGTACAATGAAAAGGATATTGTTTAATTTGGACCTGAGCATTTCTTAGAAAGAACTGGACTCAAATTCTTTCTGAACCTTTCCAAAGGAGTTAGGATGATGAGGTGATCATAACCAAGATTCCTTATCTGTGGCCAAAAAACAGCTCTGGTAGAACTAAATTATCCTCAGGTCAAAGAGTAGCACCTATCTTTTTAGTTTAGCTCCATAGCCTCATAACCCCATTTTTAACTGAGTTAGACCCTAACTCAAGAAGGATGAGTTAATTTCTAATGGTTCCTTCTAATTATTTCACTATTTAATTTTGCTCTTTAAAAGTAAGTCTGGCCAGGCGCAGTGGCTCACACTTGTAATCCTAGCACTTTGGGAGGACAAGGCAGGAGGATTGCTTGAAGGCAGGAGGATTGCTTGAGGCCAGGAGTTCGAGACCAGCCTGAGCAAGAGCGAGACCCAATGTCTACAAAAAATAGAAAAATTAGATAAGCGTGGTGGTGTACACCTACAGTCCCAGCTACTTGGGAGGCTAAGGCAGGAGACACACTTGAGCCCAGGAGTTTAAGGTTGCTGTGAGCTAGGCTGATACCACTGCACTGTAGCCCAGGATACAGAGCAAGACTTTGTCTCAAAAAAAAAAAGAAAAAGAAAAAGTAAGTCTGGACTGATAATGTGACCCACCCAATACTACTCCCAGGAGTCAACAGCACAGACAGGTCTCTTGACTCCCAGTTTGGGGCTGTCACCAGGACTACATTCTTCACCTTCTTCCGAACCCAGAACCACTGCCGAGCAAGCCAAAGAAGTGAAAAAATGCTGATGCCTAAATCACTCACTTGTTCTGGCCAATTCGGTGAGCCCTGGCAGCTGCTTGCAAGTCATTCTGAGGATTAAAATCACTGTCGACAAAAATCACAGTATCTGCTGCCGTTAAGTTCATGCCAACTCCACCTGAAACAAAGCAGAAAGGAATGTGATTGCAAGCACATGAGGACTAGAAAATAAAGACACAAGGCTAGAGTGGGTCAGATCAATAAACTGAAATAGTCAAAACAACTGGCTTCACCCTTCCAACAGACACCCCCATCCCCAACTCCAGAACTTTGCAGCAGTTGGAAATGCTACCTGACCTCATATTGCCTGACTTGGGAAAACGTAATTATGGAATGTAACAGAACAAAGGGAGCAAGGGTAAGTGGCAAAAGTGGATAATTAAGTTAGTGCTGTGAAGGTATTTTAAATCTCTTCTGCTTAAAAACCTTGATCAGAATAGTCTGTGGAAAAAATCCACATGTTCTTTCAGAAAACAGCTTTCAATATTACAGAGGTCTGCTGTGGACACTGTTAAGAAAAGAGTGTTTACATCAACTGCAAGTTACAACTAGGTAGTAAGATCCCTGATACAAGTTACTGAGAAGGGGGGATGACATTACACTCCTGAGCAGAGCAGGAAACCACCTCCTTCCCATTGGAGAAAACTTTCATGAGTCTTTTCTGTACTTGTTTCCTCATTAATCAAAAGAGAAAGTAGCAAAACCAAAGGCGAGACAAGAACACTTCATGGAACAACTTTCTGGTCTTTCTTCAGTGCTTCAGGAAAAGGGCTGAGGAGGTACACTGGGTCCCAGGAATTAATTAAGAGAACCATGAAGGTAAATTGCAGCCTTCTCTTTGACTGATGTGAAAACAAGTACAAAACAGACTCCCTCTGGCCAGGGTCGTCAGAGCTTGTTGCTGAAACAAGCCAGCCTGAAAGGGCTTGTTCCAAGAGCCTGAGTTAAGGACAGACTTTTGAGAAGGACTACTGACTGTAAGCTGGATCTCAAGACAAGTCAGGCAGGAATATTCTAATTAAAGCCTTCATGTAAAATTAAAGTCAGTACAAAGAGATAATAACGACTGATTGCTGAGAGGTGCCAAATTATACCTAAAAATAATAATGATAGCTACACTTATGCTGTGCGTACTACTTGCCAGGCATTGTTCTAAGCACTTTACATGTATCAACTCCCTTAACCCTCACAACAGTATGAGTAGTTATTATGATTATGCCCATTTTACAGATGTTGAAATGGAAGCACAGAGAGGTTAAGGGACTTATCTGAGGTTGCACAGCTAGAAGATGAGAGAGCCAAGATTCCTTCCCACATGGTCTGGGTCCAGAGTCTGTTCTTTTATCCATTGTACTATAATACCTTCCAGACACTTATTTCATTTAAAAATGTGCTCCATAAAAATTATCTTCTTATTGAATTAATGTCTGAGTTCAGCTCTTCTTCACTGAGGGGTGATATTTTTATATATAAGCTATATCCATATTTGTCTGGGACATATTCATGAGCTAACACTGCCATCTGGTGGCAATTTAAATAAATGAAAATGCTGCAAAACTGCAGCCAGACCGTGATAGCAAATATGACAGTGCACGGAAATGGCTGATATCCAGGACTGTTTCCGCTGCTAAAAGAGCTACTCTGAGTCCTTCAAGGAGATTAACTGAAAAGCAGAGTTGTCCTTCTTTCTAATTTTAGACACTTCAAACATGCTGCTGCTTTCTGAATACGAAGATTGGCGAAATCATTGAAGCATAAATGGAACTGTTTTCCCAACACTGATGATGTGCTTGCCCTGATCCTTCCAGTTTCTCCTAAGAATCCTCCAGAGACGACTGATCACATGAGTAAATGGCTGAGAGTCAGGGTGCGGTCTGTGATCTTGGGAAGAGAGTGAATGAATCTGATTATATCTTGTATTATTAATTTCATTAGGGAGACACAACATACATAGGTGAAATAATCTCCTTAGAAAGGATTATATCTCATACTTCTTTTATATACCCTTTTAGTACTAAGCACTTATAAAACTTTTTAATTAAGACTGAATTCTTTTTATAAAAATATTGATCTGTCTTTAGCGTAGAGGACGTACATCCCTTTCATGTTCCTGCATGTATTCCATCAGTTCACACGCCACCTCCATCAAGATTTAGGTCTATAAAAAATAAGATAATGAAACTAAGATTCTATGTGTTCAAAACTAATTTAAGGAAGGTCTGCTTGCTCTAGTTCATGTGAATAACTTCACCTCCAAGAACTGATTTCAAATTAATCATCTATGAAAGCACTTTGTAACTGGTGAAGCACTACAAATTTTATATGTAATATTTATGATTTAAGTCATATGTAGACAATGTCATAAATAATTCTAAAAAGCTGGCAGTTTCAATACAATCACATTTTTTAAACAACTAGATTTTTGCTAAGCTTTGACAACACTATTCCAGAGGTACTTATGAAGGAAGGGAAAGTAGCAGACTATTATTTTATTTCCCAAATTCATGGTTAGGAAGGAGAACTGCCTCCATTGAATATAAATAAAACTTTCCACAAAATCACAGAAATCATTCAGGATACTTCCAAGTCAATGGGCAAAGCAGATTAGAATTACCTACAATTACCTACCAAACGATACCAGGTTTCAGCCTTACTTCTTTGATGAGATGATAGCTTGGACAGGTTAGATAGAAAAAAGCACCATGTTAGAAGTTCAGCACCTTGATAAATTGTGCCAACTACCTCAATTCCTCTTGTTTTACACTCCTTAGTAATAACTTCACCCTTCAGAGAATTAAGGAAAAATGTACTAATGGCAGGGACGCAGAAGTACTCCACCGCCCCTTGTGTGTCTGCTTTTGTCAATGCCTATGTGGCCTACCTGTCCTGGTACTCAGAAGGAAAATGAAAATGGGCTGCTGTCCAAAGTTCTTAATGGCCAAGTGTCTCTCTTCTCCTCTCATGGAACCATCCACACGCTCATAGCTGTAGCCTTTACACAGAGGAAGAAAACAGAGAAATCATAAGCCTTTCCAAGTGCTCTCTGGGGAACAAAAAATTAAGTCAGCCCAAAACCAAAAGCCAATGTTGTCCCTAACCATATACAGCCATGGTCCTACTTTAAGCAAATCCCATGGGAAAAATTTAAATGTAGGGGGACAATTTATCATTTCACAAAATAACTCACCATAATATACTCCTCTGAGGTTTTCAAATACATGCAGTTGATGTCTTTGGCATTTATGGAGTTAAGACTCAATTTTAACTATTCGCGACCAGTCCCAAATGTCTACACTGTGTGGTAGTTTCTAATTTTGCTGAGACACGATCCCTATTTGTGCGAGCAGTAAGACAAGCACTCAGAGCAGGTCAGTGAGCCTGCCTGATGGCACAGATCTGTCTTTTGGTGAAGCATCAGGGTTTTCCGCTGGGCACCAGGCACCCACGTCAGGAAGCGGAGCTGTAAGCTCAGGCCACATCTGTGCATCTGGGGATTCCCCAGTGTGCCAACAGCATTTCTGCAAGTGTCCACTGGACCAGTGTACTGTGGTACTTAGGGGGCATCAAGTGGATCTGAGAGACCCACCCTGGACTAACTTTTTAAATTGTGGGGTCTGGAGCTGATACTTCTTCACCTCTGGGCTCAAGATCAACCAATGTTACAGCCTTTTCCCATCATCCCACATTATATATTAAACAGAGTTCCGAGGTAACCTAACCTACATTCTCTATTGTCTATATAGAAAGAATTTGATCTTACCTTTCCTCTGGTTTATTTGTGGGATCTCTTTTAATATTCATCTTTTTTTAACCATCCTAAGTGCTCAATCATTGAGGTGAATGTTATGAGACACTGAGAGCTCTAGTCACCAAAACTCTGTTTATCATCCGTTTTCAAAAACACTCAACATTTCCACAACATTTGCTCCAGTGCTCATAATTTTAAATGACATACATGATGGGAATGTGGGTGTTCTGTCCATGTGCCTCTCTCTACTCTCAATAATTGCCTTCATACCCCACTCTCCACACTTTGATCATCTTCTGGTTCTGAATAATGTTCTTGCATTGCTTTCCTTTATAACATTCCTACACCCTGCATTACTCTTCATGGACCTCTCTGGACCATTAAGTCTAAAAAAGCCTTAAGTAATGTAGTGGCCAAGGGTGTCACCTCTGTAATCCATGTAGTCTTGGAGAATATCCAACATCTGGGTCATTTGGGAGAAAAGTAAAACCCGATGGCCCCTGGCAAGAAAAAAAAAAAAGGAAAAACTGCCAACTCTAGTATTTAAGGTAAGTTTCCCTCAGGCAAAACTTACCAAAGAATACAAGTTTATAAATAAACGAAATACTGAAGTAGAAATATAAATGTCATATAATTTACAGAGACTTCTTCAGAAACCACCCTAAATGCCTTATGTAAGAATATACCTCCACATGTGGCTGTATCTTTCAGAGCAGTTGTTCTCAAACTAGAGTGGAGATATTCCCAGGGGCATGTGTCAATGCACCAAGGGGCATAAGAAGTCCTAGAATAACCAATGTGCCTCTTTCTGGACTGTCAATTTGCTCAAGGGAAAGAAACGCAAGCTTTCATTTTAACAGCAAAATAAGATATGTTAAGAGTAAAATGTAAAAATTCAAACACACACACCCCACAGAAACTGGAGACCCTGAAGAGCCTGTGGTCAGCCACATATAGCTATTCTCTACGTGGAGGTGTAAAGTCACTATCCTCTTATCTATGGTTATATTGCTTCAAAAGTCTGAGAAGTCTCACTTTAGGGAAGCAAGGGGCAGGTGACATCTCCCACAATATATGACAAACTGATGTATAGGAAGAGTAGATAGGAAAGAAGGAGGCAAAATGATGCATTAAGTCAAAAACAAAGTCAAGCTTACGGCCTCTTGTTACCAGCCATTATTTTACATTTGCATAAACAAAGAAGCACAATACTGTCAAAAGAGTATTTTCATTATGAAAACTAATTTAATCTGAGCTTGCAACAAGTATAAGAGGAACAATCATGGAGAACTCTTAAAACTCTAGCCCCATATGGGTGGAAAAAGCATTGAATTGGAAGTTGAGGACCTCAATTCTAATCTTATCTCTGCCATTTGCTGGCTTTGTCACCCTGAACAAGTCACATAACCTTTCTGAATCTATGAAACGAAAAAGTTGGGCAGAAAATATTTATGGGTCCTTTTCCAATTCTAACACACTTATGGTAGATATATCAGCGCCAATAAAATATCGTAAGACATGCAATTATTTAACTTGCACATTCCTAAGGTTGGGTAATTTTGCCAAATCTGAAGTTTTAGGTTAGTTCAGGTCATATCTGGGCCACACATCCCAAAAGGACAACTCTGAAATGCTTGGGAGTCTGGGCTTTTCCTAGACTCCTCCTACCTTCTGGTGCCTTGGAAGATCACGTAGAAGCTGGACACAGGTCCACCAAACACTAACTGAACCTGGTCTTCTAATGCCCAACTCATGTAAAGAGTCCCTCGAGTTCCGCTTGAGTTCAAATTAAACCCCACAGGTTAACAAAAAGAAAGTTTACTGAGTCCTTATTAGGTGCTAATTCAACACAAGGTACCAACAGGCAATTATAAAATGTTCAGTGTTGTTGCTATCCCTGTGGAGCCAAACAATATAGTTGGAGCGATACAGTTAACATACACCATTAACCAGATTGCAGATTAAGGTGGTGCACTGCCAAGTGCTGGATTAGGATCTTCGTGTTGTAGGAAATTCAGGAAAGGAAAGAATGATTGGGGAGAGGGGGAGGTGGGATGGGGTGGAAGGGGGTAGGAGTATAGTCACAGGGAAGGTAGAACCTGAATCAGGGTCTTGAAAAAAGAAAAACTGGAATCAGCCTCAACAAATCAGTAAGCCCCTCATTATTCAGGTCTTAACAGTCATGAGCTCAGAGCAGAAAATGTGAACTTATCACCTACTTGGAATACAGGAATGCCAGCAGCTTATCCAGTAGGTGAAGTTTCCCACTAGCCTCAATCAGATGGTCTCCAACTTCAAAAGGCTCTGGCTCCACACCTGGAAAAGAAAGAACCCACTGCCAATAATCTGCCCTCTGTCAGGGCAGACTTCCTAAGTAAAGAAGCCAATAGGTAGACTGTAGCAAGAGAGGCCGCGCTCCTTCTAACTGAGAGTGGGCCCAAGCCTCATCTCCCTCTGAGGCATTTTATAATCAGTTGTTTGCATGATGATCTCAGTGCTGTTAACACCAATCACAGAGCCTGCAACACCCAACAAGCCTAAGAAACATTGATCTGCGTAATAAACCCACTCTTGAGGAAACTGAAACACTAGAAG
>NW_012144633.1:2953242-2955197 GCF_000956105.1 Propithecus coquereli | reverse complement strand
CATGGATTCCTGAAACTTAGATAATTCCGAGCCCTAAATATATTATGTTTCTTTTCTGTACATACATACCTGTGATAAAGTTTAATTTGTAAATTAGGCACAGTAAGAGATTAACAATACTAACAGAACAATTATAACAATATAATTTCGCAAAAGATTCATTCTTAGCAACCTCAGCATTCAAATTGTTTTCTTTCCTTATTGATTGAAGATCTTCACGTTTTCACTTAAAGGAAGCACTTTATGGCTTCTCTTTGGCTTTATTCAAAATGCCAGTATCATTATTCTTGTGCTTTGGGGCCATTATTAAGTAAAATAAGGGTTACTAGAACAGAAGCACTGAGATATTGATACTGCAAGAGTCAATCTCATAATAGAGCCAGGTACTAAGTGACTAAGGCAGGCAGCGCTGACAGCATGGAGATGCTGGACAAAGGGAGGAGTCACGGCCCAGGTGGGATGGCATGAGATTTCACTAAACTACTCAGAATGGCGCATGCAATTTAAAACTTACGAATTTTTTATTTCTGGAATTTTCCATTTATATTTTCAGACCGCAGTTCACTGTGGGTAACTGAAAACGTGGAAAGCGAAACTGTGGCTAAGGGGGACTCCTGTATCTGATAGGGTGGCAGGATGAAAGGCATGACTGGGACACCTAGAAGTGTTTGCTCAATCGCAGACAACAAGGAAAACTGGGAGGGGGAAAAAGGAACTTTCACAACCGTAACAACAAAGTCTGTGTTACAGTTAAGGTACTCTGTCACAGTCTCATTGTAGCTGACCTAAATTATTCAGAATACAAAATTCTGAATTTTTGGTATACAAAGTCATTATGATTACAAAATATTTCCCTGCATGAAAATCACATCCTCATTTAGTTTCTAAATGGACAAGTGCCCCTCTGATTACCTAGGTCTTTCATCAAAATGGCCTTGTAGTATTTTTTCTGCAATGCTGACATGCCGTGGTATATCACTACTTCTGTCTTCTTGGGAAGCTCTGTAGCTACCTCAGTTTTCACTCGTCTCAGCAGAAATGGCTGCAAGAGTCTGTGCAATTCACTGGCTGTATAAGAAAAAAATACAAGAAGTGTGGAACAAAAGTAGAACCAAGGTACTGAACTACTACAGAACACACAGCAATTTATTTTTGTTTCTCATTTTCATGTTAATCCTACTTTCTAGGCCAGTATGGTAATTTTTCATAGTTTTTCTTCCTTCACTGGGATCTCCTTCCCAACTCCTTCTGGAATCATTACTGGCCCTTAACCCAAGAACTAATAACATAACACTCAAAGAACTTGATTCTTACTAATAATAACATTTGCATGAAACCCTTGTTTTCACAGTAATTTTGCATTTAATCCTACTGATCAGCACAACAGTTTAGAAATGTAGGGCAAGTAATACTGTTCCCATTTTTATATTTGAGTTAAGTGAGGCTCAGGGAAATTAAGTAACTTATTCAAACTCGCACAGCTGGGATGTGAATTTCTCCAACATTCAGATTTGGTTCTTTCGACTTTGAATCCCTTGCCCCTTCCCCAGGTGTCTTCAAAATGTCAAAATAAAGGGAGCCCCAGGTGTCTTGAATTTCAGAAACCATCCTAAATTAGAATTACACTAAATGTAGGGTTGCCAGATACAGCAAATAAAAATATAGGTGCCCAGTTAAATTTGAATTTCATGTAAACAATGAATAACTTGAATACAAGTATGTCCCATGTAATATTTGACTATGTGTCCTGTATTTTACATCTGGGAACCCTAAACATGGGAGTAATCAGAGCAGGTTCCCCAGGTAATCTTCAGCCTGTGGTATGAAGATTTTGCTATGAGAAGCCCCTTGAACTCATACTTATGCAGTACATAAATACTGACTAGTTGGCAAGTTTTGAAAAATCATCCCAGGATTAATATAAGAGGGACAGAAAGATAATTCTACAAGGTAGA
>NW_012144633.1:2951763-2952562 GCF_000956105.1 Propithecus coquereli | reverse complement strand
AACAGTAGTTGGGGACTGCAGCACCCACATACTTTTCCATCTCAAGAAGTGGCATGTAAAGTTAACAAAGTCTTTATAGAAATTACAAGTTGGAAAAAAAAATCTGCAAATCAGTAGGCACTTTCTACTTCTTCCAAAAATAAACCAAATAAGTTCTCTTGCAGAATTACAGAACAAATGAGAGAGTCATGAACAGCAGACAACTGGAAACAGTACAAGGGATCTAATATCTACCTCATATTTGTGGCTCTTTATCTCTCTGGAAGGTATCCTCTGGTTATCAATTCTCTTTCTTTTCTACCTATCATCACTATGCACTAGGGCAGTTCCTGTGCCAAGACCTCTTGGGGATGATTTGTAGGAAAGGAACTTGCCTGACTCGGACTCTTTCTCAATATCCTGGTAACGTTGAACAAAAGCTTCCACCTGTTCCTTGGGAAATAGATCAGGCTCCACAAAACTGAGGAGGGAGTAGAGTTCTTGCAGGCTGTTCTGGATGGGAGTTCCGGTCAACAGGAGACTGAAGACTACTGAGAACTCAAATATATAAATAAATAAAATGAAAAACCCATAACATTGGAAAGCAAGGCTGAGTTACCCATCATAACCTTTACCAACATGAAAAGAGGCATGATTTAATGGAATGACCAATGACCAAAAGGACATGACACCAGAAGGCTCAGGCTAAAGCTGTATACTAGCTGTTTCATGTAGGAAATAAATGCCTCTTCAGTTTCAACTACAAGAAGGGGATAATAACCCTGTGAAGAAGATACTGTTATTAGGATGTAAGTAATAA
>NW_012144633.1:2947416-2950727 GCF_000956105.1 Propithecus coquereli | reverse complement strand
GAACTCCTGAGCTCAAACAATCCGCCCGCCTCGGCCTCCCAGAGTGCTAGGATTACAGGCGTGAGCCACCGCGCCCGGCCAAGGCCTAAACTAATAATTTTTTTAAAAGCGAATTAGGAGGGGAAGGAGGGATGAACAGGTGGAGCACAGAAGATTTTTAGGGTAGTGAAACTACTCTGTATGATATTATAATGGTGGATACATATCATTATATACTCGTCCAATCCCACATAATGTACAACACCAAGGGTGAACCCTAATGTAAACTATGGACTTTGGGTGATAACGATGTGTCAATGTAGATTTATCCGTTGTAACAAAGGTACCACTCTGGTGCAGGACGTTGATGGTAGAGAAAGCTGTATATTTGTGAGGGCAGGAATATATAAGAAATCTCTGCATTTTCTGCTCAATTAAATTGAAACCATTTTTTGCTATTAACCTAAAACTGCTCTAAAAATAAAGCCTATTAAAGAAAGGGCAGGTATATAAAAACTATCCTGTGAGTTTACCTCTGAAAGAGTCTTATGCAGCAGGGAGCTTTGGTTTTTCAACCTGTGAGCTTCATCCACAACAAGAACACTCCAAGGGAATCTGTGAGAAAAAATTCAAGCTTTCAGTTTTGTGTAACTTAAACATAAATCTCACAATCAAACATCTTACTACAAAACTGTGACTGTTGTTAAAAAGACTAACAGTAAGCCCATTGTATTAGAAATACCACCAAATTACCTTCCTAGCTGAGAAGCTGCCACATACATAAGACAGTATCTGGATAACGTAGTACAGTTAAGGGAATTTTCCTTCTAAGATGGGAAAATACATGCAGAAAGGGAGAAGCCAGAGACAGAATGGAAAAGGAAATATTTATGACCTCCTACTATGTGCCAGACACTGACTTTGGGCTTTATGTGTTATTTAGTCCAAAAGAATATGGCAAGTAAACCTAATTGTACTCATTTTACCAATGAGGAGACTGAAGCTCAGAAAGGTAGGTGACTTGGTCAAGGTCACAAAAGTAGAGCTGACGTTCAAATAGTGAAGAAAAATCAAGAGACAGTGATGTCACAGTAGCTAAAGAAGTGTGATTTTTAAATGGGAAAGTGGTAAATAGAATCCAATGTTACAGAAATGCCCAGGAAGATACATCCTGGATTTGTTAATATGGAAGTCATTGGTGACTGTTGCCAGAGCATGTTTTGTAGTGTAGTAGGATACTGAGGGTCCAAAGAAAGTGCAGGAAGTCCAAGGAGAGGGCTGGGTGGCACGAGCAGAGAACACATTCAAGGATTACAAGGATTAAGCATCCAGATGGAGTTGGACAATGGCCATGAGATAAAGTGTCCACAGTACAGTGCATAGCTCTATTTGAATTAGCCTTAAACAGATTAGGTCCTATTCCCTTGTGAAAAACTAGACACTTAGGTTTATATACACACAGGCACCAATAAATGTTTGTTCAATGAAAGAGGATACAGGGAGGTGGATTTGGGTTCACCGAAAGGAAGTGGAGCAAATCACTCATCAAAGGACATTCTAAAGGATGCTCTCTGAAGAGGAGGAGGTGGAGGGAATTCCAAAACTGAATGGAGAGTCTGATGAAGTAACCTCTAATCAATCCTCTTCTAATCTAATCTTCTGATCCAAAGATCATATTAACATACATAGTCCTAACTCTCCATAATTAATCTCTTTAGGGCAGATATTATATTACACCTCTCTATTCTCAGAGTGTGCAATACTGTAATATGCAACATAACCTTACCAAATATACTGAAAGAATACATCAATGTTTTGGGATTCGCACTATAAAACAACATTATAAATGTCCCTCTGTTACACAGGTTCTTAAATCCACCTGGAAATGCATTCAAAATAGATTACCTGAGATAGACTGTATTTCTACTGAAAAATGTGAAAACTCCAGTGCACCTAGATACTTTGAGAAGCTCCCTTAGAAGGAGGTTCTACAGCACTGAGCGCTGGGTTTAAATGTCTGCTTTGCCATTTATCAGCAATATGCCTTGGATGGGTACCTAATCTCATACTTTCTTCATATTTAAAATGGATGATAATACCTGCCTACTAGGGTTTTCATGAAGATTAAATGGGATAATGTATGTAAAGTATCTAACAACATTTATGTCCCTATTTTATTATCTTTTGAGACTTCCCATATATTGCCATGTATTATGAATATCTGAATACTTCTTTACCTCTGTACTAGAGTTAAGTCCTCTTAGGGTAGCTCTATGATTTACTTTTCTGGTATTGCTCATAACTCTCAGAACAGTGCTTTCCAGTGAGACATTCAACAAATATTAAGCTGGACATGAATATTGTAATAAAAAGAAAAAGGGAAAGCATATCCTCTTCCTAAGATAATGTGCTCACTTAAATGAAATACTAGATGGAAGTCACAAAATCTATGACCTAGCCTTTAGTATTTCAAAATAAGATGAAAATAGAAATCCAACTCACAAAAACATGGATGAAAAATAACTTAAAATATTGATAAAGTGCTTTGAAAACAAAAATTTCTGAATAGTAAAGATGTAGAATCCTCACCTAACCATGTCATAACTACACAGGTTATAGAAAATGAAATGCTGTCAACATGCCTTTCTTTCTTACCTAAAATCTAGCTTTTGTTTCATTTACATTATAATCGTTATCTTGACCTGACCATATACTGCAACATATCATTCCTATTATCAGGTGCCACTAAGAGTTAAATCTAAGTTTCCTACACTTCATGCACCAATATGAGGCCTAAAAGTTAACTAATTAGAAGTATACTTAAAACTCCCTTTCTAAAGTTAACTCCATAGCACTGATTGCTACTTTAGGTTATTTCCAGGAAAAGGCTCAAATGAATCATGTCTTATATTATATTAAAATCTCCAAACAGCAGTCCTGAAAAGTATCTATGCAAGTTGCAATATAAAGAATCTAATATCTGTTAACCACACCATTTATATTTAATCTGATTTAATTCTCATAATAGGTATCCAAGGTAAGAAACAACTATTCCTATTTTACAGATGAAGATGCCAAAGTTCACATAGATTAAATAACTAACCCAAGGACACACAGCTAGAACGTAGGACTTCTGCCATGCTGCCTATCCATAAACAGGGCTCATAGAAGACATACCAGACACACCAGAAAAGAGACAAAGTACTAAAATGTGAAGGAAAAACATGGCTTTCATGATGCATTCAACATAGTTTCTGAAGCAGTACAACCTACTCACGATTTTAGAAAAGATGCATCTTTCAAGCAAATCTGAAAAATTAAGGAAGAAAAGT
>NW_012144633.1:2940107-2946136 GCF_000956105.1 Propithecus coquereli | reverse complement strand
ATCATCAAAATTTACTAAAAATGAGTGCTGACCTTAATCTAAATTGCCAGATAGTAATAATAACATCCATTGGACCCTCCCCCTATCATACCCTGCAGGTCTACCTACAGTGCATCAGTTTAGAGTTTTCTGGAATAAACTCACTGAATATGACAATGTGTTGTTTTTGTCATATTTTACATATCATCCAAGAAAAAAAAATCTTCACCAATGTAAACAATACAATTTCAGTTAGATCCACTTTGTACCTCGCCATCTCTTCTTTCCAGTTGCTCAAAACGGACAAGGGACAAAGAATCAGAAATGGTCCTTCATCATTTAATCTTCCTGCCAAGTAAATGAAGAGAGCGATAGTCTGAAACATAGAAAAAGAAGGCAGTTTTGATTGCATTTCCTCATAAGAAACAATCACAAAGTTCCCACAACCCTGTAGGGAATACAAACTCTTATGTAAGACTTGCTTTACAAAGAAATAATGTCCAATCTTCCACACATTAGGAGAGTAATCCATTCCTAGAGTGAAATCATGTAAGCCTCAATATACTTGCCACAGAAATTTATAGTACTCAATTACTTTGAGTTAACAAGCAATGAAGCTCAATATTTAGGTAACTGAACCTCTACTGCAAAGAAAAAAGTCAGGAAAGAAAACAGAAATCAATGAAAATAATGCAACTGATGGACAAGGTCAGGAATACTCTGAAAATACAAAGAAAGAAGGGCCAAGACTGTAAAAATGACCAACCACATGGAGGCCCTCTGTTGCTCGCCAGGCTCTCCTGAGGATGTTTTCCTTCCCTCCTAACTTCCTCCCTCCTTTCCCGACTGTTTTCCTTCATCCCATGTATATCTACACAGCGTCCTCTATTTGCTAGACAATGTTCTAAGCTCCAGCTATACAACAGTGAACAAAATAGATGAAACTGCTAGCTCTCCTGGAGCACGCATTCTAACAGGGAATACAGACAATAAACAATCCTCCTAAACTTAAGTAAGGGTATAAAATGAAAAATCTTTGTAAAGGCAGATGGGCATACTGCAGGAGATTCTAGCACACGCTTTTGACTTGAAAGTTGCTGTGACAGAGAAAATAACACTCTTTTTTCAAACAAAAATGTGTTAGGAGCCTCCATCCTCAAATGCTGAGTGATTTCTGAGATAAATCTATTCTAAGGATATAATTGAAAATCCTAAAAAAGCTACATGCCCAAAGATGTTCACATCAAGATTAATTTACATTGAACAAAAAAGGGGGGAAATCACCATTTATCATAAGTAAATTACGATAAATTCTCTTGATGGAATATTATGCGGCTAGTTGATAAGAATGATTGAGAAGAATAAAATGGAAAATAACAATGATGGTGTCAGATTGACAAAATACAAACTATACGTGCCCTATAATTTCTAACATGCAAAACAACGTTTCTACTAATGTTTGTGGTTAGAACACTGTGACTATAGGGTGGTGGTGAATTTTTATAACGAAAATAGTTTTCTTTTTAAATTGTCTATGGCTTCCCAGCCCAAACCATGCCCAGAGCAATCCTTTAATAAATGACTTACTAGATTAAAACCATTCTGTTTAGCTTTCCCTGAGGATGCAATTTAGAGAAAGTTTTTCTTTTATTACCATAAGCCAGATATGTCGACAAAACAGATTTGGAGTCACTGGTGAATTCTACGAAACATTTAAAAAAGAAATGACACCAATCTACATAAAGTCTCCCAGAAAATTGAAGAGGAAGGAACACTTCTTAATTCATTCTACAAGGCCAGCTTTACCCTAATGCTAAAACCAGACAAAGACATTACAAGAAAAGGAAATTACAGACTGGTTTCTTTCATGAACACAGATGCAAAAATTCCAAACAAAATTTTAGCAAAACAAAAATTTTGCTAAAATTTGTTTAGCAAAGGTGGTATATTTTTAGGGGGCTTAAAGTAGAGCTATGCAAACAACCTGGGGAAAGAATAAGTAGAATTTACTGGCTCTGAATGAAGTCAGTAGGGCAATTCCAACGACCAGGGCAAAGGAGCACCCTTTCCTAGTGCAAGAGCCAGTTAGCCTGGATCCCAGAAACACCTGCAAAACTGATCTTTGTTCTGGCACCATAGGTCTCAGATCAGGAATGTATTATACTAGGACCAGATTTGTTTGCCTGAGAAAGCTGAGGGTGGTAAATGAGGTTACCTTGGGACACTCTACTCTGAGGTCACAATGTATTCTGAATAATTCCAAGATTGGTAAGGTACACCTGGCTTAAACAGTCTCCAACACATAGGCAGACTGGCCTCTGTGCAGAACTGCTACAGCTTAGTGTTTCTGGACACAAGGTTAGCCTTGGTGGGGGCAGTTGAGCTTCCAAAAGGACTAATGAGACCCTTGCTCATTCTGTGTGTTCACTGACAAAACCTTTTTGGGATTGGGGAATGTATCTGCATGGTTTCTAATCAAGTTGCCTCTGCTGTGTGTCCTTATTGCACTGACCTTCTTTGGTAACCTGTAGATATGTAAACCTTGTGTGATTAACTCAAGGGGTGTCTGTGACTGGACTCTGCATCAATCCAAGCCCACCACTGACCACTGACATCTGTCGGCCCAGGGCAATGCTGGTGCTTCCTGCCAGAAGCATCAATCTCATTATACCACCTGCTTGCAGCTGCCCAAGGAGGCCACGTCTGATTCTCCAGGTCTCAAGACTTTATCCTACTTCCTATTAAGGCCATTAGATGGCCAAGTCATCTTGGAAAATATAGGGTACTTCCTCTGTACTTCTCTAGCACAGAAGTAGCTGTACTCCCACGGAGGAAGGGCGATTAACATAAGAAGTGATCCAGTTAACTACATAAAGTATTGCTAACGAGGTTCGTCAATTTGATGCCTGGGCAGGTATACTTGCTTTACATAGAGAAAAACTCTGTCCAGGCCCATTAATTGCAATTCTAACTCAGGCATGTCTTTTCACAGACATATGTCAAAGGCCAGATGAGATAAGGGTAGTGACACAATTCAAAACTATCCTCACAACTAGAAAAATTAACTGCAAGGTTGCAATCTCTTAATAAAGGTTCAGGCATTTCACCTCCTAGTATAAAAATGTATATTGTTGCTAGCAGCTAAGACGGGAATGCGTTGTAAGGAGGCATTTCTGTGGAGGTGAATAGTGGCTGTCCCACAGTAACATACTTGGCAGGTCTTCCCCAGGCCCATCTCATCTCCCAGGATGCAGCCATTTTGACGATGGAAGCACTGGGCTAGCCAGTTGACTCCCTCCAGTTGATAAGAGTGCAGATGAATCCCTAGAAATAAAAAATACAGCAAATCTGAGGAGTAGACATTTCAGCATTTACATAGGCAATGTTCTAAGGCTTTGAATAAAGAACATGGCTTAAATTCCCATAACTCCAAACCTTATTGGTCAAATCTCTTGCTGGGAAGTTATGGATATGTAAACATCTGCTAACTTCCAAACTACTTTTTGAGCAGACTTAGTCAACATTATATTCAAAGTCCTAAAACAGCCTGTCATTGTTACCTGATCTACTTGACAGATGAGAAAGTCATCCTGGGATTTGGCCTCCATACTGCCCATGTCTCACAGTGTCCATTCTGGGAAATGAGGCATTACTGATGGAACTTAACAACAAACAACAACACATGGACTGTACATGTGTCTGTCTGCTTAACTGCACCGACTTAAATTTGCTATTGGTGCTAAAGGACAAAACTGAGACAGGACTACACTAAATAATACTTCAACAGAGGAGTGTTAAGAATGGAAATGATGCTTCATTAAGGGTGGTTAACAGTGTACAAGGATGGCAGAAAATGTCTGAAATCCAGATGGAGGTTCTGCAGCCTCTCTTTTCTCTTTCCCTTGGGAAAAAAATCCAATTTCAAAGAATAGCCATATCTTGGGAAAACAGAAGACCCTAACCATACTCTATATAAGAACTATTAGCAAAAATATAACTGTAATTTAATTCATGATTTAAAAAAACTATATAATATATAATAATTGTAGAATATTACAAAATGAACAATAGCTATTTTTCTTAGGCGCTCACTAAATATCAGGGAAAGTAATGAACACTTTACATAAATTACAATATCTCATTTAATTCTTATAACAATCCTATGCAGTAGGTACTATTCCTATTTTATAGATTAGAAATTTCAGATAGTCAAAGAAAATTGACATGTGAAATTTGGAGTCTTCTGTTTCCAGAAAGATGGAGTGTATGTTTTATTCCTCCTGATAGCCCCTGGGGGTGATAATACAACACAAACATAAGGAGACTTTGAAAGGTGTAGTGAAGAAGCAGACTGGATAGGAACCTCAGGACCTGAGGAATGACAGAGTAGTAAGTTCCCTGGGATTTCTTTTCAAGAAATCAGCAAACAAGAAACACCAATTGGTGTAGACCAAACAAACAAAAAAACAAACACCCAACAAAAGCCTGCTCCTGCTAGAAAATGGCAGTCTAGCAAGACAGAAAACTTTCAGATAATAACTGCTCTATTCTAGCTGCCAAACACCACAGAAAAAAAAATCTGTGGCCCCACCCACACCAGCAAAGTGGGAAGCACAGATTTTTACGCACTGGTACAAGGAGTTTCCCCAATACCCCAAGCAGGTTGCTATAAGAGAATGCCAAGTAAGGAGCTGGGATTTTTATCCCCACCCACCAGTTATGAGACCCTCCCCCTCCACTTTTGTCTCCCCCTGCAGTATCAGAGGAGACCATGCAGGGAGCCAAAACTCCCACCCTCACCCAGCAGGAAAGAGGAGCCCCTTCCCAATCCCCAGATTCCCAATCACCCCACACAGGCTGAGTGGGTGAGCCTGGACTTCTAGCTCAAAAATGTCCAGGTTCCAATTAAAAATCATTTATCACACCAAGAACTGGGAAGATTTCAAACTGAATGAAAAAAGATAATCAATAGATGTCAGCACCCAGATAACATGATGTTAAAATTAACAAAGATTTTAAAGCAGTAATGAGAAAAATGCTTCAACAAGTAATTATGAACACTCTTGAACAACTGAAAAAACAGAAAGCCTCAGTTAAGAACAAGAAAACCTCAGCAAAGAAAGAAAAGATGTAAAAAAACAGAATGGAAATTTTAAAACTGAAAAATACAATAACCAAAATAAAAAGTTTAATAGATGAGATCCGTAGCAGAATGGAAGGAAGAGAGGAAAGAATCAGTGAACTGAAAGACAGAACAGTAGAAATTACACGATCAGAGCAACAGAGAGAAATTAGGCTGAAAACGAAGGAACCTCAGGGAACTGCAGGACTATAACAAAAGATCTAACGTTTGTTCATTGGTATACAACAAAGGAGAAAGGACAGGGCTGAAAAAGTACTTAAAGAAATAATGGCCAAAAAATCCCCAAATTTGGCAAAAGACCTACATATTCAAGAAGCTGACAGAACCTTGAACAGAAAAAAAATCAAAGAAATACACACCAAGACACATAATTATTAAAACTGCTGAAAACTAAAGATAAAGAATAGCTTGAAAGTAGCCAGAGAAAAACAACATCTTACTTATAAGGGAAAACTATTTGAATCACAGCAGATTTCTCATCAGAAGCCTCAGAAGCCAGACAGATATGGCACATTTTTCAAGTATTGAAAGAAAATAACTGTCAACCCAGACTCCTATAACCAACAAAAATATTCTTCAGGAATAAAGAGGAAATCAAGATGTTCTCAGATGAAGGAAAACTAAGAGAATTTGTCACCAACAAATCTAACCTAAAAAAATGGCTAAAGGAAGCCCTTGGAGAAAAAGGAAATGATAAAAGATGGAACCTTGGAACATTAGGAAGGAAGTGAGAACACAGCAAGCTAAAATATATGTAAATACAACAGGCTTTCCTTCTCTTGAGTTTTCTAAATTATATTTGACAGTTGAAGCAAAAATTATAGCATTGTCTTATGTGGTTCTAAAAGTACATAGAGGAAATATTTGAGATAATTATGTTATAAACAGAGGAAGGTAAAGTGATATA
>NW_012144633.1:2936906-2939557 GCF_000956105.1 Propithecus coquereli | reverse complement strand
CCTGTAGTCCCAGCTACTCGGGAGGCTGAGGCAGAAGGATCGCTTGAGCCCAGGAGTTTGAGGTTGCTGTGAGCTAGGCTGACGCCACGACACTCACTCTAGCCCGGGCAAACGAGTGAGACTCTGTCTCAAAAAAAAAAAATAACTACATGAAATATAAATGGTATAGCTACACCAACTAAAAGGCAAAGATTGCCAGAGTAGATTTAAAACATGACCCAATTATAAATTGTCTACAGGAAATTCACTTCAAATATAAGTATATTGATAGGTGAAAGTAAAAAGATGGAGTGGTAGACAAAATAGTGGCCCTCACAAAGATGTCCAAGTCCTGATCTCAGAACCAGTGGGTATGTTACCTTACATGGCAAAAGGGACTCTGCATATATAATTAACGTTAAGGACCGTGAGATGAGGAAATTATCCTGGATTATCCAGGTGGACCCCATCTGATCACATGAGTCTTTAGAAGAGGAGAACCCTTACCAGCTGCAGTTAGAGAGAAAGATGACTACAGAAGAAGGGATACAATGTTGCTGTCTTTGAGGATAAAGGAAAGGGGCCAAGAGTCAAAGAATGTGGGCAGCCTCTGGATGCTGGAAAGGACAAGGAAATATAGTTTCCTCTATAGCCTCCAAAAAGGAACACAGCCCTGCTCACACTCAACAACAGCAGAATACACATTCTTTTCAAGTGCCATGGAACATACAACACATTCAGGGCCATAAAACAAATTTAACAGAATTGAAATCATACAGAGTGTGTTCTCTCACCACAATGGAACCAAATTAGAATCACTGACAGAAATGTGAGAGGAAATCTCCAAACACTTGGAACCTAAACAACACACTACTAAATAATCCTTCAAAGATGAAGTCTCAAGGGAAATAAATATCCTGAACTAAATAAAAATGAAAATATAACATATCAAAATTTGCAGGGCAAAAATTAACTCAAAATAGATCATGGACTTAAAGGTAAAACTATAAAACTTTTAGGGGAAAAAAAAACTCTTTAGGATCTAGGCCTAAGCAATAAGGTCTTACCCTTAACATCAAAAAAACTATCCATAACAGGAAAAATTGGTAAGTTTTAGCCAAAATTTAAAACTTCTGCAAACCACATATCTGAGAAAATTACTAGTATCTAGAATATATAAACTCTCAAAACTCAACAGTGAAAACACAAAACAATCCAATTAAAAAATGGGCAAAAGACATTGAGAGATACTTTATCAAAGGGGTTATGTATATTATTAGCCAATAGGGAAATTAATATTACAATGACAAGATATCACTATACATATGTTAGAATAGCCAAAATAAAAACTGACAGTACCAAATGCTGACAAGGATGTAGAGAAACTGGATCACTCATACATTCACTCTGGAAAAGGTTTGGCAGTTTCTTCAAAAATTAAACATGCAATTACCACATGACCCAGCCACAGCACTCCTAGGAATTTATTACAGAGAAATGAAGATTTATTTTCACACAAAATATGTATACAAATGTTTATAGTATCTTTTTTTGCAACAGCCAAAAACTAGAAACAACTCAGATAGCCTTCAGTGGGTGAATGGTTAAAACAAGCTATGGTACATCCACACTGTGGAATACTACTCAGAAATAAAAAGGAGTGAGCTACTGATATACACAACCACCTGGATGAATCTCCAGAGAATTATGCTGAGTGAAAAATACCAATCCCCAAAGGTCATGTGCTGTATGGTTCTATTTAAATGTATTTTAAAAATGACAAAATTATAGAAATGGAGAACAGATTAGCAGTTGCCAGGGGTTAAGGAAGGGGTGGGAGGGAAGTGAGTGTAGCTATCAAAGGACAGCTTGAGGGATCTTTGTGGTGATGGAAATGTTCTATATCTCGACTGTATCAATGTCAGCATCCTGGTTGTGATAATAATATCATAGTTTTGCAAGATATTAGCACTGGGGGAAACTGGGTAAAGGTTTCATGGGATCTGTGTATTATTTCTTACAACTGTATGTGAATCTGTAATTACTATAAAATAAAAAGTTTAATTTTAAAAAATGACATGATATTATATCTATAAAGATAACAGTACTAAACACTTAGGAGTCAACTGCAAAAAACAGAAATTACCCTAGGTACTTTTGTCAAAAAGGGGTTTAATACAGAAAATTAGATCACCATAAAATTGTTGAAAGGGCTGCAGTGGGTTAGCCTCCAGGCTAAGCTTCCAGGTACAACTGCCAGATCTGCACCACAGAACTGGCCCACCAAGGACGCATCTACCTCCATGACCAGGAAGCCAGGAACCAACCAGGAGGCCACTGTACCAACTGTCACCTCCAGGAACCTAACATCTCAGTCACAGTCCATGCCAACAAAATGAATGCTCTGTACCCTACCCAAGATCCGTGAGACAGTAGCCAAGAGGGAGGCGGAGAACTGAAATCCCTCCCAAACTGTCTGTGCCCTTTCCCTCACTTTCCCCTTCCAAATTCCCCATAGTCATTTGCTTGGCTAAAGCCAAGTCACATGCACAACAGAACCACAGGGGAGTCTGGGAAATGTGGTCTTTTGTTTTCTAACGTCCAGGATGTGGATTCTCTTGCCCACCTCTGTGGCAGATGACAAGTAGTAGAAAAGCAAGAATAGGTCTGCA
>NW_012144633.1:2928880-2935411 GCF_000956105.1 Propithecus coquereli | reverse complement strand
GCCTATACACTTCTGCACTTACTCCATTCCACCCACTCCAATTTGCAACCTCCTGCCTACTCATTTTCAGGGAAACAACACCTGTGCATACGCCTGTTGCTCCTGGAGTATTATCTACAGCTGAGTATCAACGTACACATATTTCCGAGCCCTCTCTCACACAGGTTCTCAAAGAACCGTTCCCAAAAGCACTTGCAAGGAAATAAGCAAACACACAAACGTATACCCTTTAGTCAAGATATGTCAAACATAAAAAGGCCGGTCCATAAACTCATGCTTAAATTGGATACACATTCTTACAGACTCAGGGACTTATCCTCCCCATTCGTCTTCTTTAGTTTCATAACAAACTTCACACTTTTCGTGGTATTGAGCACACAGTATTAGTTCAATACATACTTGCTTATACTTTTAAAAGCACTGTCACTCACTAGTCTCGAACTCCGGGTGGGCAGGGCCCATATTTGTTTTGCTCCTCTCTGTGGCCAGCGCCTAAGAGTACGCTCTCAGAATTCAATAAACAATGATTGAACGCCTGGATTATTGACCATTACCGATGCACGACTCTGTCACACAGCCAAGGCCCGCACTACGCTCCCCATGTATTAACATAAATGAGGAGAACGAGGCCGGGAGGTTTTGTGGCGAGCCGGCCGGCCCAGACGCCGAAGACCGCGGGGGAACGCAAGCCTCGCGCCCCGAAGACCCTCGGGAAGGGCTAGTGGAAATAACACGGACAGTTACGTGCGGTGGGGAGCCGATAAACTTTGCTTGGCAGCGTACTTCAATATACAGCATTGGCGGAGAGTTAATCAGTGGCGAATTATCAAATACCTGCACGTGCACAGTCAACGGAGAAGAAAACTGAAGTTGGGAGATGAGTTCTGATAGTTTTACCGAAGCACCCAATAATCGCCCGTCCCCCCAACCCCAGGCCGGGACCCGAACCCACCGGAACAGCGACTTGAAATCTACGCCACCGGGGCGCCAGGACGCCCAGCGCGCCTTCGGAGGCCTGCACTTGGGCGGACCTTACCAAGTTTCCACTCCCGCGGGCCAGGCCCGGCTCCCGGCGCGCAACCTCATTCATTCCGCGCCCGCCCGCCCGCCCGCCCGCGCCGCGCTGGGCGTGGGCTCCTCTCCGCCCACTCTCCCTCAGCAGGAAGGGAAGGCCCCGGCCGCTGCAGGCAAGCAACCCACCGGGCGGTCCGCCCAGGGCACGCCGGCCCGGGTGAGGCCCGTCCCAGCGAGTTGGCCGGCCTGGGCGCAAGTTCGCCCGGAGCCCACCTGTCAGCCCCCACTGCCACAAGTCCTGCTCCTGCACCCGCGCCCGCGCCGCCTCGGGTCTGCCTTCAGAAGTCTGCAGGGCCAGTAAGAAGCTGGGCACGTCGCCCCGGCGGGCCGCTTCCCCCGTGCGCTCCATCCTCCCGAAGAGGCTCCGCCTGCAAGTCCCGGCGCGCTCTTCCTTCGCGACGCTCGAGGGCGGGCCCGCGTCGCACCGGGCCGACCTGAGGGCGCAGCGGCCGCCAGGGGGCGCGTCCTGCGCGGGTTTCGGCGCCAGTGCTCGGAGTTGCCCTAGTGGCTCATTCGGGACCTCCTGCAGTGCAGGGCTCTGGGCGGGCAGCCCTGGTCTTGCCAGTGTGCTTGATTGTGCTTAGGCGCCTGTAAGGCGACTGGTTGCCTGAAATGTTTTTCAGGAAAAAAGGCGGCATGTATTCATTCATTTATTACCTAATCAATTTTGACTGTCATGTGTCAGATACCCCGCCAGGCTCTGGGAGGACAGAATTCAGTAAGACTTCTCTTCCCTGCCCTGCAGGGATTCACAGCAAGATTGTAAAGGGTAGCATGCTTAGTTTGGTTTACGCTGGAGATAAATTGGTTTAGACCCTGTAGTTCCCTATCAGCGGCAGGCCAAAGTTAGGTACCTCTGAATGGTAGTAAAATTAAAATCACGAAAGTCATTGCTGCAGTGAATATCTCGAGTGAATTGTGGGGAGCAGATGGAAGCAACCTGTTAAGTTAGGGTTCACCATGACTCAACATCGGCTTTGAGTGGATTTATGTATACCACTAGTCTAAATATCATGATAACAACAAAATAGCTGCATTTTTGATGTAGTTCTAGGTGCTGCCCTAAGGGCTTCACATATATTTTCTCATTTAACTCTCACAACCCTGTAAGTAGGTACTATAATTGTCTCTCTGGCCAGGGGCCAGGCCAGATGAGGATATTGCGACTTGGAATGGTAATTGGCAAAACTGGAACAGGAACCATATTATTGTCTGGGTAATGTCCTCAGAATACTACTCTCATTTAGGTTAACCTCGGTGATTCCCCCTTTAGTAAACTCACGCTAAAATTGCACCCCCATCCCCATCCTCACCTTCCTCTGAAATAAATTTTGTTTCTTGAGTCATTTCATAAGTACTGATTGAGCCACCTACTATGTGCCGAACACTCTTTATAGTGCTATATGGATCTTATATTTTAAAAGGAGAAGACAATCAATAAACAAATAAAAATCAGGTAGGATCAATGCTGAAAAAAAAGTAAAAGAGTCATGTGATGGGGCTGCAGTGATTTTTTTTTACAGCGGCTTTCCTACTTTGGTGTTTTCTCAAAACCTTAAGATAGATTTGTATTCTTTGGTGGCTTCTCTAGAGTGCCTTCTATCCTATGTGGCTACTCATGAGTGGTTTGTGCATCCTGGTCTCCACGTTTGACTTATTTCCTCCCCTCCAGACTACTGGTAGACTTATCTGCTGAAGCAGCAATATCAACCACCTACCACATCAGCAAAAGGCTGTTTATTATTTTAACTTAAAGCATGTTTGTTTTAACAGAACACCAGAGATAGAGTCCTACTTAATAAGCTAAGTAGACTGTTGGTATATGGAGTCTGGCATCTAAAATACAGCTAAGAAAGGCAGCTGAGAGACTCCAGTTCTGCTAGTGAAGTTTTACTCTGGATGCTGAATAAAAACAGTCTGTAGAGGGGGCAGGGTAGAAGTAGAAGACCAGTTTGGAGACTATTGCAATTGTCTGGGCAAGAAATGATAGTGACATCATCATGGTGCCAGCATGGTGACAGTGGAGTGCGAGTAGCAGTCAGATACTAGATATATTGAAAAGATGGACCCTATGGGATTCGTTGATTGAGCATCTGGAGAAATGGAAGAGCAGATGATGATTTCAGGGATTTGGCCTGAGCAACTGGTAGAATGGAGTTGCCATATGGAGGGAGAATGATTGAGAATAAGGACATTTGGGGAACCTCAACTGTTCATTTTTGAAGAAAAAAAGAATTCATTTTGGACAGGGTAACATAAGACAGTTATTACATATCCAAGAGAAATTTTGATTAGATAATTGGATAGTCTAGTCTAGAGTTCAGGGGACAGGTTGAAACTGAATATGTAAATACAGAAGTCAAAATTTTAGGATGGAACTGAAGCCTTGGTAGTGGATGGGACTACCTGTGGGATGACTTAGGAACTATAAAGATGGGAACTATAAAGAGACTAAGCCTTGGGCAACTAATATTCAGAAGTCAAGATGAAGAAGAAGAAGTAGAACAGGCTAAGAAGAGCAGCCAAAGAGACAGTATGAACACTAAGAGCACGGGATCTCTGAGCCAAGTGAAGAACAGTTTCAAGAAGGGAGTGACTGTGTCAAATGCAGCCAAAAGGTGGAGTAAAGATAGCATAGAGAAATAATCACTGGATTGGGCAATGTGATGGTCATTGGTGATCTTGATAAGAATAATTTCTGTGTATTAGAGAAGTCAATAGCCTGATTGGAGTTGATTAAAAAGAGAATGGGAGGAAAGAAAGTGGACACAGGTCATCTCATACCTCTTTCAAAGAGTTTTGCTGTAAAAGGGAGCAAAAAACTGGGAACAGCAACTGAAAGGAGAGAAGGAATCAAGGGAGGGTTGTTTTATTTTAAGATGGTGATATTAGAGCATGTTGAGTGCTGATGGGAATGAGCTAGTAAAGAGAAAAACCAATGATACAGGAATGATGTCCTTAAGTGAGAGGAGGTGGGATCTAATGCACAGGCAGAGGGACTGGCATAGACAGTTCATCCAGAACAAGTAGAAGACCTAGGACACAGATTTGGTGAGAGCACACGGAAGATCTCTCCTGATTGTTTCTATTGTCCAAGTGAAACAAGAAGCAGTGTCATCAGATGAGCTTGAAGAGGGGGATGGGAGTTTTGGAGGTCTGAGGAGGGAAAGATGTGAAATAGCTGTCTAGGGGAGTAGAGTGTGGATTGACTGGAGACATATGGTAGGTAGCATTGCCAAGCAGTAGCAAGGGCCAGTTGGGGTCTATAGTCATGAGGCCAATCAGCATGGTGCATGTTGTGTGCAGGTAGGGGGAAGAGTAAGAGAATTGGATTTTACCAGGGTTGGATTTTTGCCAGGTGAGTACAAAAGAGTGATTTTATTGGTCATATCCCTCACGTCTAGAATAGAGGACAATAAGAAACATAAGCTCCCTGTACTTCTGGAACTTAGATTCTAGTGATGGAGATATACAGAAAAAGGGAGGACAAATAAGTTATCAAGTAGTATAGTGCTACTAAGATAGTAAAACAGGTGATGAGATTGAGAGTGGGATAAGGAGCAGCTCTGGATAGAACGGGTTGAAGAGCGTGTCACTAAAAAGATGACATTTGAGCTAAGAGCTGAATGATGAGAAGCCAGCTTTGTGAAATTGAAGGAAGAGTGTTCAAGGCAGAGAGACCACAAGTGCAAAGACACTAAGACAGGATTAGCCTTCGAACTTCTGAGCTCAAGTGATCCTCCCACCTTGGCCTCGCACAGTTGCTAGGAGTTGGAGACCATCCTGAGCAAGAGTGAGACCCTGTCTCTACTAAAAATAGAAAAAATTATCTGGGCGTGGTGTTGCGTGCTGGTAGTCCCAGCTACTTAAGAGGCTGAAACAGGATGATCCTTTGAACCCAGGAGTTTGAGGTTGCAGTGAGCTATGATGATGCCACTGCATTCTAGCCTGGGCAACAGAGTGAGATGCTGTCTCAAAAAAAAAAAAATTAGTAGGGGAACACTTGAAGGGACTTGGCCATTGAATGGATATATGGCTGAGGGAGAGAGAAAAGTTGAGGTTGACTTGCAGGGTTTTCAGCCTTGGATAACTAGATTGATGTTGATGCCACCACTGAGATGGAGAAGATGGGAGGTCAAAGCTGGTGTGCAGAAGGAAAGATGAATTCACTTTTAGGATATGTTGGATTTGTACCTAGAACAGTGGCACATACTATGCACATAGTATGTATTGTTGGATGTTTGAATAAGGTACTTGTGGAGCAATTCTAAAATCTAGGATCTATGATTGTTATAACCTTGAAGTACAGAGAGGACACTTCACAGATGGGCACAGAAAGTTTAGGAAATTTATCCAATGTTTTCTGGTGAGTCAACATTAACTTCAGAATAAAGTCTAGCCCCAACTCTTATTTCATTCATTGGTAAGGTTATACAATCATTATGTTCATATTAATTCTCTGTTTGATTCCTCCACAGAAAGGATACATCCTTTGGCAACAGCAACCCCATAAAATTAATGATAACCAACTCACACCATCGGCAGACCTTAGGATTGTACAAACCTTACCAGAAAAAGCGTGACTAAGCAAAAATTAAGGAACAAGTTGTATTTGCTGTTCATTTTGTCCTTGCTCTGTTACGTAATGTCAGGGCACCAGCTGGCAGCATCTAATAATGAGTCATATGGGGAGCTTGTGTAAAATCTGTGACTATAAGTGAACATTTGTTCAGCTATCTTTTTGAGTACATAAACTTGGACCTTTGAGCTTAAGTTAAGATTGGGCCATTGCCCATGAGTGGAAAAATCACTACACTGGCATGGAAGAGACTTGGGTTTTCTTTCTCCCAAGAAAGAAAAAACTATATTTTGACTTCTGATGTAATTATACATCTTTGGCATCAAATAACGCATAATATATTTAGAACCCAGAAATCCAGGGAAAATATACCAAAGAGTGTAAGGATAGCGATAGAGTAACTCTGCTTTACAGGACTCTTGCCCAGTCACGTCAGAGAGTTGCCATTCCCCTTTAATACCAATAGTAAGGCCATAAAACTGCAATATTATCAAGTAAATCTTTGTGGGCATAGTTTAAAGATTTTGCAAAATTTGCCCACAGGTACATTGTTCGACAGGACAGTGTTTGTTTTCCTTTTTAACTGAATGCTTTGTCATCAAGTTAGTCACAGGCAGTTTCACTTCAGCCAACAGTATAACATTTATGCAATCCATTAGCCAGCCGCTGAAAGCTTTTGAGTTTGTCAACTCTGGAAATTTAACTTTCGTAACATATTTCCACACAAGGGCATTAAAAAAAATCAAATTAAAAAGCTTCTGTACTGCCAAGGAAAATATCATTAGAATGAATAGACAGCCCACAGAATGGGAAAAAATATTTGCTCTCTACACATCTGATAAAGGGCTGATAACCAGAATCTATCTAGAACTCAAAAA
>NW_012144633.1:2922877-2927760 GCF_000956105.1 Propithecus coquereli | reverse complement strand
AAAAAAACCCAAATGAAGCCAAAATGTTTCTCACGATTCAGCCTACACTGAAATATCTTTAGACAATGTGATCTTGCTACAAGAGGCTACAATCCTAAGAACTCCTTGTGACCTTCTTTCTCCTCTGGTTGACAAGAACCCAAAACCATTTTATGCCCTAACCCCACAAAACCTGAGTCTTAGGCTTGAAAAATAAGCATACCTGTTGCACACATATCTTTATCCCTGAGGCACAACTGTAACTTTGATCAAGGGAGTTCCCCACCTCCATTTCCCTGAACTGCTCAAACAATGACATGTATCATTAGTCTCCCTAATCAGGGGGTTTTAACAGAGAGTGCTTCTGATGGTCCATGAGGTATAGTAATTTGTAATGAGGATAATAGCAGCTATCCTACATCGCTGTTGTGAAAATTATATGAAATAATTTTTTATAAGAAACTAAATACAAATTTCAATGTGAAGGACCAAAAAACTTTAGTTGGGAGTGATTTGGGGATCACCCAGTTATCTATATCTCACCAGTGGAGACTCAAGAAATTAGGAGTTACGCTTCATTGTTGAGGTTCCTTGGTGATCTCATTTGCTTGGGGTATCCACGAGCATAGTGTTTTTCCTATATGCACGGCCTAGACGTTTGGGTCCTGAAGGTAAACAAATGTACACACACAGAAACACACATACATACACACAAAGTGTGGGATATCTACTCAACCAGAGAGGTCATGGATAGCCAGCTTTCGCAGAAAGTGTGACTGTTCCTGACTATTCACTTTCTCCCCTATGAGATGAATGTATATCCGTGCCCTTAGTTAGTCATGTAACTCCCAGTGCCTCCCAATAGGCAGAGCCCATGTGATTTGCTTTGGTCCATGGGATGGGAGTGGATGCGAGGTACTCTAGTATACGGGTTGAAGCTTTAAATGTGCTTACTTAGATCGTTCCCACCCTCTGCCATTAAAACTAAAGAAACCAAACAAGGGCTGTGCTGGTTAAAATCTTTCCTAATCTTTCAATGCGAATATAAATTAATCTCATTAAAAACATATACAGGTCGGGTGTGGTGGCTCATGCCTGTAATCCTAGCACTCTGGAAGGCTGAGGTGGGCAGATCATTTGAGCTCAGGAGTTTGAGACCAGCCCAAGCCAAGAGAGAGACCCTGTCTCTACTAAAAAAATAGAAAGAAATTAGCTGGACAACTAAAAATATATAGAGAAAAAATTAGCTGGGCATAGTGGCACATGCCCGTAGTCCCAGCTACTCGGGAGGCTGAGGCAGGAGGATTGCTTGAGCCCAGGAGTATGAGGTTGCTGTGAGCTAGGCTGACGCCACGGCACTCTAGCTCCGGCAACAGAGTGAGACTCTGTCTCAAAAATAAATAAATAAATAAAAATAGAAACATATATATATATATATAGTAGTCCATAGTATGAATGTCCCATAATAATAGAGTACTTCCCCATCTTGATCAATATCTATGAAGTCATTTCAAATTTTTCACTGTTACTCCATAAATATACACAATTATTTGTCAATTAAAAATAAATTAATGACAAAATTTTAAAGTTAAGAAATAAATTAATTGTTTAATATTAATGCTGACTAATACTTGTTGAGCCCTAACTACATGCCACCTCATGTGCTGGGCACTTGTATTATCTTCTTTCTTCCTCATGACCTTATGGGGTAGTATCCTATTCCTCATTTTACAGATGATAAAACTAAGACACAAAAATGTTAACTACCCTAGGGTCAGAAAACTAGTGGTGGAGTCCACATTGTCTGACTCTGGCACCCAAGCTATACCCCAAATATATGCTGCAATAAATACTTTTGTTTATGCGCATGTGCAACTATTTCTGTAGGAAATTTCACAAAGAAGTGGGTAAAAGGAATTTACAGTATTTATTGTATACAGTATTTATTTTTGATAAATATTGATAAATTGTTCACCATGAACGCTTAATCAATTTCTTTTCCACCCACAGTGTATAAGCATGCCCATTTCCATCACTTCTCTTGTTCTTTTGTTTTGACCTATCTTTTCATTCTGTTTTCTAATCTGATGAACAAAACTGTCTTAGTCCATTTATTTGTGTTGCTATAAAGGAATACCTGAGGCTGGATAATTTATAAAGAAAAGAGGTTTATTTATTTCATGGTTCTTCAGGCTGTGCAAGAAGCATGGTGACAGCATCTGCTTCCGGTGAGGGCTTTGAACTGCTTCTACTCATGGCAGAAGGCGAAGGGGAGCCTTTGTGTAGATATCACATGGTGAGAGAGAACGCAAGAGAGAGAGGAGGGAGGTGCCAGACTCTTTTTAACAACCAGCTCTCAAGAGAGTTGAATGAGAACTCACTCATTATAAGGAGGACAGCACCAAGACATTTATGATTGATTTGCCCACATAACCTAAACACCTCCCACCAGCCTCCACCTCCAGCACTTGGGATTAAATTTCTACATGAGGTTTGGGGGACAAACATCCAAACTGTAGCAAAAACAAATATCTTATTGTTTAAAATTTCTTTGATTACATATCTGATAGAATATCTTTTTATCAACTGACCATTTTTATTTCTTCTGTTTTGAATGGCTTGCTTATATCCTTGCTTATTTTTCTATTGTATTGTCTTTTTTCTTACAGTTGTGTGGGAGCTCCTCACACATTTTGTATTTTAATTCTTTGTTGAATATGTTGCGAATATGTTGCAAATATTTTCTCCTGATGATAGCTTTTCTTTATACCTTGTTTAATATTATTTATGTACAGAAGTTTTGAATTTCCATGTGTGAACTTTTCCTTTACAGTTCTTGGATTTTTGTTTTTTAATTATAAAGACCTTTCTTATTTCCCAGATTATACAAATATTTTCCTGTATTTTCACCTAGTATTCTCTAATTTTGTTTTTTACATGTTTCTCTGGAATTTGTTTTTCTATACAGTGTGAAGTCAGGACCTAATTTTAGCTTCTTCCCCCAAATAGATAATAAACATCATTTATTGATAATTTATCCTTTCCTCCAATGATTTGAAATAGCAGTTTTATTGCAAACTAAATTCCTTTATATACATAAGTCTGTCATTGACTGTTCCGTTGATCTATTTTTATTTTCCCAAATACCATACGGCTTCAATCATTACAATGTTATAGTTTGTTTTGAGATTTTTTTAAATTTTTGTCTTTCTTTTAAGTTTTTAAACATGTTTTATTTTCCAGTTGTCAATATAAGTTTGAGAATCACCTTGTCAAGTTTGACAAAAAATCCAACTTGAATTTTGGTTGAATTACCATGACATTACCAATTGATGTTGGGAGACAGGAAGACTTGATTGTCCTTACAACATTAAAATTCCATATTTGGGAATAACATATTTATGCAAGTCATATTCTATGTCCTTGAGTCAGGCTTTATGATTTTCTTCATATAGATTTTGCATATTTCTTTTTGGTTTATTTTTAGGAAGCTTTTAGTTTTTCTTGCTATTATTAATGGGCTTCTTTATTCTGTTACTTTTTCTGATTGGTATATAGGAAAGCCATTGATGTGTGTATGTTGATCATATAATCTGCCTCTTTATTGAACTTTTTAGCACTAATAGTTATTCAGCTGATTCTTTTGGATCTTTAAAATGTATTAATGCCTATAAAATAGTGACAGTTTTATTATTCTTTTCTACTTAAAAAAATGTTATTGCATTGGCCCAGACCTTTAGTATATGATTGAAAAAGGTAAAAATAAATGTATTTTTAGAGTGAGGATAGGCCAAGTATGCCGAATACAATCATAGATAACCGTTAAAAGATGCTGGTATATATGGGGCCACAGATGACAGAAACCATCTTATTTTTAAAAATATTGCACTATATGGACACACCTTCAGTTTGAGCCAAGATGATGACTCTAATCTCTTTTTGTCTTGACTTATTTATTATTTTTAAATGTACATACAGCAAAAAAGTCTTCTTTGTTTGTTTACAGTCTATGAGTTTTAATAATGTATAGATTCTTATATTCACCAGCACAAACAGGATACGGAACATTTCTATTATAACTCTTCTAAGCCAGCCTCTCAACCCAGCCCTAAATCTGGAAACCAGTAATCTGTTCTTCATCACTACAGTTTGGTCTTTTCCAGAATTTTGTATAAATGGAAATATATGGTATGTAAGCTTTTGAGATTAGCTTCTTTCACTAACATAATGCATTTCAGATTCATCCATGGTGTTATCAGTATCAATAGTTCATTCCTTTTCATTGCTGAGCAGTATTTCATTGTACGGATGAAGTGTGCTTATTCATTCATCTGTTGATGGATATTTGGATTGTTTTCAGCTTTTGGTGGTTGTGAATAATGACTGCTTTGAGCCTTTGTGAAAGTTTTTGTGTGCACATATGTTTTCATTACTCTAGACTAAATCCTAGAGGTGAGATTGCTGGGTCATATGGTAGGTACTTGCTTAACTTTGTAAAAAACTATCAAACTTTTTCAGAGTGATTGTTCCATTTTGCATTTTCACCATCAATGTATGAGAGTTCTGGTTGCACTGGATTCTTGTTAGCACTTGGTATTGTCACTATATTTTATTTTAGTATCCTATTTGGCTTTAATTTGCATTTTTCTAATGAATACTGAATTTGAGCATCATTTCATGTGGGGTTTCTTTTGCCATCCACATATCTTCTTTGATGAAGTGTCTGCTCAAATCTTTTGTGCACTTTTTTTTTATTGGGTCCTCCCTCCAAGTTTTAAGAGTTCTTTGTATAGTCTAGATATAAGTTCTTTGTCAAATATATGACTAGCCAACATTTTCTCCCACTCCATAGCTTATCTTTTTATTCTTTTAACAATACGTCTTTTTTTTTTTTTTTTTTTTTT
>NW_012144633.1:2915010-2922647 GCF_000956105.1 Propithecus coquereli | reverse complement strand
CTTTTTGCTTTTGGATGTCTGTTTTTTCCAGAATCATTTGTTGAAAAGACTATCCTATCTCCGTTGAGTTGTCTTCATACCCTCATTGAAAATAAGAACTCTAACTGAAGGACACGAAGGATTTTCTCTTGTCTTTTCTAAGAATTTTATAGTTTTATATTTTATATTTAGGTCTATTATCCATTTGAGTTAATTTTCTATATGATGTGAAGTATAGGTCAACATTCTTTTTGCTTTTGGATGTCTGTTTTTTCCAGAATCATTTGTTGAAAAGACTATCCTATCTCCGTTGAGTTGTCTTCATACCCTCATTGAAAATAAATTGACTGAATTTGTGAAGGTCTATTTCTGGAGTGTCCATTCTATTCCACTGATCTGTTTGTCTATCTTTTCACCAATACCACAGTCTTTTTTACTATGGATTTATGAGATGTCTTTAAAACAGGTAGTGTGAATCTTCTAATTTTGTTTTTCAAAATTGTTTTAAATATTTTAGTTTCTTTGCATTTCTATAAGAATTTTAGAATTAACTTGTTTATATCTATAAAGAATTCTTCTAGGATTTTAATTAGTATTGCATTAAATCTTCATACTCACATGAAGAAAATTGCCATCTTAACTGTATTGAATTGTCCAACCCATGAAAAGGGTATGTCTCACCATTTATTTAGGTGTTCTCTGATTTCTCTCATCTGCATTTTGTAGTTTTCAGAGTACAGATCCTGCATATCCTGTTATAATTATACCTAATGTTCCATTTCTTGGGAATTATTATGAATGGTACTGTTTTTAAATTTTGGATTCCCAGTGTTTATTGGTAGTGTGTAGAAACACAAGTTGTTTTTTGTATAGTGACCTTGCTAAATGACTTATTAATTCTAGTAGTTTGGTGGTGGTGGTTGTAGATTTCTTGGAACTTTCTACATGGATAAATACGTTGTCTGCAAATAAGGACGGTTTTATTTGTTCCTTTCCAATCTGAATGCCTTTTCTTTCTTTTTCTTATTTTATCACACTGGCTAAGACTTTAATACATTTATGTCTATAATCAAACTGGAATTAATTTTTAGGTAAGGTATGATGTAAAAATCAAGTTTTCTTTTTCCAGTCTGAGAGGTGAGGAGAGGCTATGGTGGGAGGAGGAGGTGGGAGAGGGAGCAAGATCACCTGTTTTAACAGATCTCCTGAAAGGTAAGTGCTCCCGCACTTAAGCATTTGGAGTAAGACTGGGAGTCCTTGAGTTTCCCTTCACTAGCAGGAGTTTGTCACCTTAAGGCAAAAACCAGGAAGTGAAAAGTAGACGCGGAGAGGCGGGGGAGGACGGAGATAGAGGACCATTCCGTTTCCAAAGAGAGTATTTGAGAGCGCGGGCCACTGCAGGTGAAAAACAGGGAAGTTGTGGGATTAATTTGTTCCGCCCCAAGCGCTGCAGCCCACGTTTCATTCCTGTGGAGGGAGGAAGAATGGGTGCCGCTGAGCGGGCGGGGTGTTGGCTGAAAGGAGGTGGGGCGGGACAGCTTCTTCCCGTTGGCCGTGGCTGTTGTTTGTGCACTGTTGGTTTCTATTTATTTGAAAATAGCCAGAGTCAGAGTGGCCTGGCAGCTCGCAGCTGAAGGATCGACGGGCGATTCAGGAAAGGCGGGGAGTCCCGGTACACACAGAAGAGGGCTCTCCGCTCTGGGTCTTGCGGGCGCAGGGCTCCCCCATCCCTCGCAGAGCGGTTCCCTGTGGCTCAGAGGCCAGCCAGCCCTGTCTTCTCCGAAGGTGTCTCTTGTCGCAGCATTTATTTAAATGCCATGGCCATGGTCTTTCTTGAAAAGTGTTGACTGATGTGTGCTTTCTGTCTTTTGTCATCTTTTCTTTAGAACAAGTGACATTTACCCAGCCCGGTGAGGATCTCTGGAGACCATGGCCAAGAAAAGAATTGCTGTGATTGGGGCAGGAGTGAGCGGGCTCTCTTCCATCAAGTGCTGCCTGGAAGAAGGCTTGGAACCTGTCTGCTTCGAAAGGACTGATGACATCGGAGGGCTCTGGAGGTTCCAGGTACATCCCCTCATCCCTTAATACTTGAAGCCCTCCCTGCATCTAGGTGCATGAAATATTTCGTCTTGTGTCCAGGAATATGATGGGCTTGACAGTGATTAAACCTGATAGAATTCAGCCTGCTGACCTCCTCTCAACAGCTACCACTTCAGGTTTTATGCAGGTTCCTCTTGCCCTAGGCTGGCAGAAAATGGGATGGTTGGTTGCTCATGGTCTGTATTAACAGGTAAATGAGCTAGAATTATCTGCTCGCGACTCTTTCCAGGAACCCCCCTTTTCAATCTTCTGTAACCTTGGTGTTATTACTGTTTTTTAAATTCTGGTAATTCTCTGACAGTCCTAGTCCTCGAATAGACTATAAAATCTGGCCGCCTTAGTTGCTTTGAACTTTCCCTTCCCTTGAGAAGTCCAAAGTCCTGTCTTTGGGATAGGACAGAGTGCACCTGCAACTTGCATATACTGTTTTACATTTGTCTTAATATGCATATCCAGCCCTGCCACTTGTCAGTAACTTACTTAAATGATAGTTACGCTTATTAAATTTCAAAGAATATCAACCATCTTTATTGATCTCCAAACAGATATGCATTGGGGTTGTTTTTAAACTTTCTTAACCAGTGAATAGTAGTGAGGGGCCCCAGATGTGTTTCACATTTCATATCTCATAAAAACCAACACAATGTTGACCAGCTACCTCAATGTGCCTTTATAGCATTCCTTAGTTGAGCAGAAGAAAGTCCTTTTGTATATTGGCTCTGTTTTAGGGACTAACTCTGTTTGACAATAGTCCTTATTCAGATCTAGAGTGGATCCCCTTAACAGCCCATATGCCTCTATCATCATGAGTCTTGGGCATGGGCTAAAAAGCCTGTTAATTAGTTTTTAGTAATTGACAAAAAATTCCACCCTTGAAATCCAGCCACAATATAGTGTAGAGGTTAAGAACACAGTCTTGGGTTCAAATCCTGTTTCTGTCATGTACTAGCAGTATGACCTTGTGCAAATCATTAAGCTTCTCTAGTACCTCTGTGTCTTCATCTTTAAGAAGGGGATAATAATAGTAGCCACTTTGTAGAGTTATTGTAGGGATTAAGTAAATGCATAATTATTTCAGTCATTTATAACAGTGCCAGGTGCACAATGCTACATGTCAGTCATTATTCAGTAGGCCTAGGCTGGGACCCACGCATGTGGTGTCTTTTTGCTAAGCATCCTAGCCAGGTTTGGCAATTACTGAACAGGTACGAAATGAATTGAGGATGGGAAGAGTTTGGGAAGGTATCTATCATCCCGCCTGATTATCAGGTTTCTGTTTTTTTGTTTTTGTTTTTTTTTTTTGCACACTCCCACCCCCTCCAGCCCCCGGCCGGGGGTGGGGCAGTGGCCAGGTTTCTGTTTTTTATCTCCAAAGTGGTTTAAATTTATTCTCTGCTAAAGATTTAACTTGGAGTTTTTTCCTAATTATCCTCTTGGCAAAATTCCAACACTTTATAAACTGCCTCTTTAAAAATAAATAAACTGTGTCATCATAACACTGACTTCTGTTAAGACAGACCACACCCTTGCGATTCTTCATTATATTTCTAGAGCCAAACATGTATTTTCCTCTCTATATTTTTTTTTGACATTTTCAGTTTTATTGATACTCAATTTACATAACAGGCTCAAGTTTTATAAACTGAATTCTGCATCCATACATATTTATTATTAATTTGTAAACCAACTTACTTTGGTAATCTTTGAGGTATGTTATAAAGTACAAGTTTTAAAGAAATATCACAAAAATATTGTGTCAGTGATCATTTTTGTGAATTTAACAGAAAATTTCAAGTTTTTAATCCAGTCACTCCGGTTCACAGCCAGATACTACATAAATCCTTACCAAAAGAAAACAAAGTACCCCCAGGCTAGATGGAATTCACCCAGAGAAACCCATTTTGCCTCTAATCAAGTCAATAACTTTGATTCTCTATATGCATCTCAAAAATGATTTTAACAATGCCATGCAGCTTTGGTGACTGTGGGGAAAAAAGGAAACATTTAACTAAAGGTAATAGTTGTTCAAACAGTAAGAATATAACCACATTATATATATGTTCCAGGGAACGAACGAGCTCAAGAGACAAAAGAATAAAACACTTTGTGAACTTTCCCTAACTCCTGAAAAAAAATCTGATTTCAAGTCAGTTTACAAAGTCCTCATTTTCATGAACCACTTGTATTGAGACACATACGTCTAAAAATTTTTCATGAAAGAGCCAAAGCTTGTGTCTGACTTACAACTTTAAAGCCAGTGCACTTGTATTGGGACATACATGGCCCACAAGTTTTTATTAAAGAGCTGAAGTTTGTCTCTGACTTATAACTTACCAACTAAAACAAGCCACACACAAATATAAAGAATGAAGCCATACATGGCTATTGGAAAGACAGATTATTTTCCTTCTGATGGGTCATTTTCACCCTGAAAGACTGCGAAACTGAAGCCAGGCTTAGTTCAAGGATGTTCTTGATCTGTTACTAAATACCCAGATTTTAACATAATCTTCTGCTTTTGAAAACTCAGAGGAGGGCTCTTCATTTTGAATGTTGGTATCCTACATGTCTCCCTTCTCCTAAATTGACTCTTGCCATTTGACGTACGAAGAGGCAAGATAATCTCACCTCTGATAGCCTATCTGGTAGCTACCTTAAGAAAAAACAACTATTTCTTTCATAAAGATACAACAACACGGCTGAAGAACCTTTCAGATAATAATCATCAACATGCAGATTCAAAAAGTTTGACTGCTGAATTTACATGCTAAATAATGAAGACATTATAATACTTAACCATACATAAACCTGGAAATGTTATGATATATGCCTGAAAACTAATCCTTTAAATTTAGTAATGATGTAGAGGTTTCTTCTTATTTTTTTTTTTAAGACTACCTCTTTATATTTTTTAAAGCTCCCCAGATGATTCTAATACGCGGACAAGGTTGAGAACAACAGTTCAAAGAGCTCCTGTCCCATGGAATTCTGAGAGTCTGATAAGGGGACAGAAGACCCAAACTGTCCTGATTCTTCCATTGAAGAGAGTCATTTTTCTCCTTTCCTCTGTCCTTATTACTGTCTCCAATCCCTTCTTCTCCGATGACTCCACCTTACTTCTCTGCTGTCTTTCTTCTTATATGTACTTCCTACTCAAATATGTGAGTCTTGTGCCTAGGTAGAAAGTATAATTGGTACAAAATTTGTAGAGGGCAGATGTGTTCATCGATGGTAGGAAACGGTAAAATTTAGGAGCTTCTTTTTCTACTCACAGACCAAATATTCCTCTGTGCCCACTCTCTTTTGTGAAGTAGTGGGTTGACACAATGATAAACCCTAGTTAGGATCTAATCAGGTGGTTGGAAGAGGGTTGAAGTTTTTGTTGACATAAGATAATACTGTATTGTGGTTATTGACTTAAAAAAGAATAGGAAGATATGAATATTATCAAAGACATAAAATCTGTGATTCATTTCATTCAGTGACCCCAACATCCCTGCTGTAGAAACGTGGCTCTTACTCTTTGTACTAAACTTTGAACCTTTGGAAGATAGGGACAGACTTGTATTTTTCAGCATGTAATATAGCATTTTATTACAGAGGGACTTTAGACTTATCTGTTGAATGAATGAAAGAATGAAGGATATAAAATTCAGAAGTTAGGAATGTGCCTTCCTTCTCCTCCCACCCCCCGTGCAAACATCTTAATTCCAAAATGATCTCGCCATTCATTATCTTAATTTTTTTAAAAAATGTGTTTATATACAAACAATATATTTAAATAAACTTTTAATTTTAGAGCAGTTCTAGATGTATAAAATTTATTAGGAAAATAGTACGAACAGTTCTGATATACCCCGTGTCCAGTTCCCCAATTATTAACATCTTACATTAACGTGATACATTTTTTAAAATTAATGAATCAATACTGACACATTATTATTAATTGAAGTCCATACTTTATTCAGATTTACTCAGTTTTTCCTAATGGCCTTGTTCTGTTCTAGTATTCCATCTAGGATACCACATTACATTTAGTAGTCATGTCTCCTTAGGCTCCTCTTGACTGTAACAATTTCTTAGACTTTCCTTATTTTTGTTGCCCTTGACAGTTTTCAGGATTACTGGTCAGGTGTTTTGTAGAATATCACTCAATTGAGATTTGTCTGATGTTCTTCTCAAGTGCCATTCAAGGCATCAAGGGTACATGCTATCAATACTGATGTTAACCTAGTAGTAATATGTGCAATGGTTAAAGTTGTGAAAGAGTCTAGAATGTTTCAGGAAAAATTTGGTGACTTAGAAACTTGAGATTCATTAAGGAGAACACTAAATGAGAATTAAAAGGTAGACGGGGCTAGATTGTAAAATATGCTAAGTTTCAAAATCACGAATTTTGTTTTCCATGTAGAATCAGTACAAGCCATTAAGCAGTGTTTTTAGCAGGATACTATGGAGTGGTGAGAAAGATAAATTCTGCATCATGTTGAGATACTATAATTTACTGTTAGGTCTGGTGGAGGGTAAACAGGTGCCAAGGAAGTAGCTAAGGGTGGAGAGCAGGAACCAAATTATAGCCAGGAACCAAATTGCCACTAGGAACTGTTCCCTGGTGGGAACATACATAGCAGAAAGTTCCTAGTCATCTTTAACTGACCTAGAGCTCATTACCGTCTAACTAGCATAACATGGGTGGAGTTTCATGAAGAATTTTGGGGAAGACACATACTAGGAAGGGAAACTGTTACATAGCCAACCTGTTATGTAACATGTCATGGATCCGTTGTATAACCCTCAATCTGTCAATCACCCTAAAGGTAGGAAAAGGCAACCAATCCTGATAGGCGAAAGGCGGGACAAATTAGTGAGCATATAAAAGACAGCCTGCACTTAGACTTCAGGATCTTTCTCCATTCGTGGACACTGGCCCATTCCACTCTCTCTGGAATGTATTTTCACTTTGTGTAGCTTCCTTTCTTACTTTCATTGTTTCTTTTATGTGATAAGTTATGAGTTTTCTCTGTGTTTGTGATCACTCTGTCATCAGCTCCTCTCAGTACCAGTACTCATTCTTGACACTGGGAACCAGGGGACATCCACACAGACAAACGTAACATTACTAAAATATTTACCTATCTGGTAAAGTTGTTTCTAATTAATTGCTATTTTAAATAATATTAAAATGTATATCATCAGGTCTAATAAGTTTAATTTTGCGTAGCTTATGCTATCTCTGTAAATGAATATATAAATGCAACAAATGCTGCAGGAATGCCTTTTAAAAGACTTTAGCCATTTTGGGGGGATATCATTAATCATCATTTGCTAATTTTTATATTCGAATGCATATTGCATCTAAATATTCCTGTATTGGGTTGCTTAAAGCATGTTATAGTTGACATAGTCTTTATTTAGATCTGGGGGCAATAGTTATAATAATAATATGGATCAGCTTTGAACCTAAGTGAATTATTAATGCGGAGTCATGTTTACTGCCCTAGTCTGCTACTGAGAGGAGGTAAATAACTTGAAAAAATGAGTGGATGAAATAATTTGTT
>NW_012144633.1:2899610-2914960 GCF_000956105.1 Propithecus coquereli | reverse complement strand
TATGCATTTAACTTTTATATTATTTTGTGATTTTTCGTAGAACAAATTTTTGTGAATGAGATAGATATATCTTATTCAACTCTTTTTGAGATAAATTTTGACATTTTGTTAATTTGTTATACATTATGTGAAGTTTACTTCTTATTCTATACATGTGTTTCTTAATATAATTTGGTATACATCTATTAAATATTTACCTAGAGTGCTTATTTACAATTATAGATGTTGTAGGGAAAACCATGAATACAATTCAAGGGGCTTAACAATCTAGTTGAGAAGATAAGGAATATGCTAACAGCTGTCCCTAACCTTTTTGGCACCAGGGACTGGTTTCATAGAAGACAATTTTTCCATGGATCGGGGAGAGCAGCAGTGGTGAGTGGGTAGTGTGAATTAAAATAAAATTTTAAGGCTCACCCCCCACCGGCTGACTAAATAGACCCCCACGTGGCCAAAGGAATATCCTAAAACTAAATTGCCTGCCAGGAGGAGGGAGGTCAGACATGCCTCATCATGGAGACATCCTTTGTAACCCATTAGCAGGCCTAAGGGTATGTAAGACAAACCTGCATGTCCTCAATTTACACAACAAATCTATGTCCAGTGGCTTATCTGGTAAAAAGCTCCTTATGTTGAAACATTCCAACCCTTTACTCAAAGCTTCATGTCTTTAACCTATTACAAGCCAAAGAATCTTTAAACCTATCTATAACCTGCAAGCCCCCCGCTTCGAGATGGCACAACTTTTCGGGCCAAACCAACGTATGCCTCCCACGTATTGATTTATAACTTTACTTGTAACCCCTGTCTCCCTGAAACGTATAAGCCAAACTGTAACCCAGCCACACCGAGTCCACTGCTCAAGGCCTCTTGGGCGTGGTTCCAGGTCATGGTCCTCAAGTTTGGCTCAGAGTAAATCTCTTTAAAATTATTTTACAGAGTTTGGTCTTTTTTTCGTTGACAGTAGGCAGAGCTCAGGTGGTGATGCCAGCGATGGGGAGCAGCTATAAATACAGATGAAGGTTGGCTCGCTTCCCCACGAAAAAAATTTCATGGAAGTAATTTTTCCGTAGACGGGGGTGGCCAGCGGAGCTCTGAGGTCCACTCCCTAACAGGCCAGACTGGTAGTGGGGGTTGGGGACCACAGTGCTATGAGACATTATGGACGTCTTCGAATCCTAAGCTGAGAAATAGGAAATATGTTCTATAGAAAGCAAGGCAACATCTAAAATTTTAATTGGGACAGAAATATAGTCCCAGTCACACCTTAGAAAGAACACTTTGGTTGAAGTAGGTAGGAGAGATTATAAGAAGAGAGTTGAAAGGATAATCATGAAAATGTTATTAGCAGTCAAAAGAAATGAGATGCTGGATTATGGGGCAGAGAAATAGGAATGATCAATTTAGGATTCCTTGAGTGAATAATTCTTCAATAAAAATGAGAGGATAACAGTCTTAAATGTGGACAAAGCCAAAAAATACTCTCTTTTGTGGGCGTTTAATATTTTGTAATACCCAATATTTCAACATCTGTTCAGTTCTGGAATAAAAAGGGAGGAGGATATCTAAATTGTTTAAAGTGACTTTCCATAATCAAAACTATTTTTGAAAATCTAATAACTTGAAAGCTTGTCATTTGTGACAGAATAATAGGCTGGGTAGAGATTGTATTATTTTGTGTGATCACCACAGTAACAACCCCACGAGGTAGTTACTAGGAAGTTTTTGAGGAAGCAAAGCAGTTTGTTGTATGGGGAAGAATACTGAGTTGGGGATTAATGTCATCTAAAGCAATGCCTCTCAGATTTAATGTGCATCTGAATCCCTTGAGGATTTTGCTAAAATGCGGGTTCTGATTTGGTAGGTCTAGGGTCTGAGATTCTGCATTTCTAACAATCTCCCGAGCAATGCCCCTGATGCTAGTCCATAGACCACATTTTGGTAACAAGGATCTAGAGCAGTGGTTCTCAAATTTTAGTGTATTGTGTTGGGCATTTAGCTCATTTCCTTTTTATATTATGAATAATGCTGCCATTAACATCCTTTAACATAAATCTTTGTCAACAATGCTGAGTATTTCTTAAAAGACCAGGTAACTTTCAAGGGTTTTCATGACATTGCTCTCCAGAAAACATTGTACTAACTTATACTCTCTTCAGTATATGTTCCCATTTTACCTCATTTTTACTCTTTTAAAAGATTATCACTTAATGTTAGTAACTCTTTATTCACATATTTAGAACTTCAGCTTGGATAGCTAGAATTTACGGGGACTGGCTGCACATTTTTCTATCCCAGATAGTCTCTTCGTGTGGCTAGGTTGGGCTTCTTTACACTATGGTGGTCTCACAATAGTTGGATTTCTTGCATGACTGCTAGCTTCTACCAAAGCAAGCTTTCTAAGATACCCAGGCAGAAGATACAAGGCTACGTATGACTTAGTCTTGGAAGTTATTCAGTGTCATTTCAACTGTATGTTGTGGGTCAAAAGCGAGTCATAAATATACCTCACATTCAAGGGGAAGGGACTACACAAGGACTATACTAGAAGATGTGTAGGGGTGTGTGTGTGTGTGTGTGTGTGTGTGTGTATGTGTGTGAGAGAGATTTGTGTTCATTGGCATTTCTTTCTGAAAACTTTTTCAAACATTGATTGGATCTTATTAAATCATGAAAAGAATTCTCAAGTTGCTATGAATGCTTTTTATTTATTGCAGGAAAATCCTGAAGAAGGAAGGGCCAGTATTTACAAATCAGTGATCATCAATACTTCTAAGGAGATGATGTGCTTCAGCGACTATCCCATCCCAGATCATTACCCTAACTTCATGCACAACTCCCAAGTCCTGGCGTATTTCAGGATGTATGCCAAAGAATTTGACCTTCTAAAGTATATTCGATTTAAGGTAGAGAACTTTGAGTGCATCTTTGTGTTTGAAGTTGTTTGTCAAGTAAATGAGCAATGTGGTTTCATTTACCAATATTTACTTCTAAAGATTGGCTTGATATGCACATATATTTATTTTACCTAGGCAAAGACTCCATTCTTTTTCCTCTCTGTACCTGAAAAATATTAATGAGAAGGTCTCTCTTTTATATTATTTGGCTGCAGATACAGGAAGCCACCTGCCAGAGTGTTTTCATTACCTTCATTTTATACTAAGAAGCCATCAGAGGGTCTTGGGATGTCTGAGGGTCAGGAGAGGAATAGGCATTTCATGCATGGAGTGCCACAGAAGCACAGGAGAAGTCCAGGCTTTTGGACCAAGAGACCTAGTGACTTACACTTTTCTAGAAGCAGAGGAGAGTACAACATTAGCCTGCCAACTCTATTTTATTCATTCTTCTTTGTGGAAGTTTTCTCACTCTGACCATAGCTCAAAACAAAACAGTTCATATTTGTGGAGTATGAAGATCAAATATCCCCACATGGGCCCTATTATGTGATGGTGCCTGTGATATCAGCCCTTTGTGTAACATTCTGCAAGGAGAGTCATGTCAGGGAAGATGTCCACATAGAGGCTGTGGTTACAGCCCCCTGTAGTTATCACTATTTTTTTCAGACCACTGTGTGCAGTGTGAAGAAGCGGCCTGATTTCTCTACTTCAGGCCAATGGGAGGTGGTCACTGAGTCTGCAGGGAAAAAGGAGATAGATGTCTTCGATGGAGTCATGGTTTGCACTGGTCATCACACCAATGCTCACCTACCCTTAGAAAGCTTCCCTGGTAAGTAACCTACAAGGAAGGAAGACCCTTGACCCATGCCTGTGACCTGACCCCTGAGGAATGAGAGGATTGTGGTCTGAGTGATTCCTACTTTGGGATGAAATAAGGCTTATCCTAATTTGTATGTTCCCTTGAAAATGTTGGGGTAACTTATATTATTGCCATTTGCAGAGGTAGAGGTAATGGCAATTTTGGAGATTAGAGGAGAATTAGAGGCCTATCTATTTAGTTACAAAATGACGTTAGTTTTTTTAAGGATCAAAATAAAGAATGTGGAATTCTTGATGAGCATTAGGTTGATTGAGGAATTTTTCAGCAATCGAGGAAACAAACAGAAATATTAAGTTTCTAAGGAAGAAATGAAAGCTTCAAGAATTTAATTTCAGCCTTTGGCCTGGATTTTCATTTGAAAAAAAATGCACCCTATGTATATTCTAGAGCATAAAAAACATATATATTCTAATTGAAATGGGAGTAGGTATTTAAAGGGATGAAAAGACAAATGAGAATGGAGGTTTTCTGAGGAAGTTTTGATTTGTAAATCCACAAATCCAAAATACAAATGGATCCTGAGTTAAGCAAACTACTTATGATAACAAAATCACAAGGTCTTACTCTGAGGCTATGGGAAAAGAAAATAGGCAAAAATATTCAGAAAGGCAAGAAAGTAGCCGAGTAAAGGGAGAACATACAGAGAATATATGCTTGACCTTTAAATTCTGCAAACAGATCGAGTGATCTGACAAATGATATTCGTCATATAAACCATCACCCAATAATTATTTTCCCTTCTCTTGCAGGAATTAAGAAGTTCAAAGGACAGTACCTGCACAGTCGAGACTATAAGAACCCAGAGGGATTCACTGGAAAGAGAGTCATCATCATTGGCATTGGGAATTCTGGAGGGGATCTGGCTGTGGAGATTAGCCACACGGCCAAGCAGGTTGGAATCAGTATATCCTTTTGCTTCTCTGTTGCTTCACTCTCAGCAAGGAAGCTGCAGGTGGACCCAAGAGAGAGCATGGACACCTGCACGTAGGCCATCAGTACCAGTGGCAGGTGTAGGGCTTGGTTTCATTGCCTCGGTTGGCAACATGATTGATGCAAATGGAGGAGTTGAGGTTACCAGTTGGCCTCACACTAGGGAATTAGTTCACAGCCACAGACTGTGCTCATATTTCCAGCCAGCCACCATCTCAGAATGTGCCTTTGGCTTTGATAAATACCAAGTAATTATTGGGAGAGCTTGTTAGGATGCAGCGTTCGGAGTGTGGATCTTCTGTTGGCCAGCAGAAGTCCCATGTTCTTCTGTGAAGGAAAGTTCACTGTAATCATTAAAAACTTTTCACTCATATGACGGTGGGTGAATTTTCCTTTTCATTCCTCAGATAGTAAGAAAAAGCAATCTAATCTTTTCAGAGACAATGGGGATATTAGTATAAAGAGCGTCCACACTATAGCACGTGCAAGCAGCTCACCCAGGCTTTGCATACAGTTATATAACCCAGAATGACATTCATTCTAAACTAATTTCTATAAGATATAATAATAGAAAGCAACTTTCTAAAGGAAAAAAAAAGCAATTTCTATCTCCTTGGTTTTCTGTTTTGTTTGTTTTGGGTTTTGTATCATAGATTTTTGAATTGGGAAGAAAGTGTCTTCACTTTGAATTCCTGGAAAAAGATGTCATTTTTATATTTTGTTATTTATGTCTTTATTGAATCATAATTCTATTAGCAATTGATAAATATCTGGTTGTTATTCAGTAACTTTAATTAAGTTTTGCTTCTCCACAAATATGCCTTAAATTATTATTTTTTTAAATAGAAGCTTAATGCCACAACTTTGTTAAATGACCCTTCTTCAGCAACTTTGCTCCAATAACACTTTGCAGTACTATCCTCAGCTGTAACCACAAAAGCGATTTCATATGTTACGCCAGGAATTAATTCAACAAACATTTATCAGGAAATAATTATGTAAACAAGAAAGGGTAAAAATGTGTGTTGGCCTTATGGTAGAAGAATGTGCAAGGTATGCAGTAGGGACCCATGGCAAGAGCCTTCTTTAACATCTTTAAATGGTCAGTTCTAAGGGAGCTGGACCTTACTTGCCTTGGGGAATTGTAGATTGCCAAGAAACAAAGCATTCTGGGTGGGTGGAGACAAAGTAGCTATGTATGGGAGAAAACCTGAGAAAATGCATAGCAAAATTATGTGTGCATAGCAGAGGCAATACCATCACACCACAAATGAAAGCTGAAAAAACTCAGTTACTGGGTTCTAACCTTTTGCTTTACATATTAAATTGTATTAATGAGAATTTGCTAATAAATCACAATTTTTAGATGGACCTATAAATTTCAGTGTATCAAGGAAGTTTTGGTATAATTCTTGTGGTATAATGCTTTTGTAAAGAGAAAACATCCCTTTCTTACAAGATTAATTTCATACAAAATTATATTGATTAAAGAATTTTCCTTACTTTTTTTCTTATACATCTATTTTTTTCCTTATAAATATGTTGTTTGCTTAAAACCAGGTATATATGGAAAACTGAAATAAAAATATGACAGCCATCAAGTATTTATCAAGTATTTACTATATACCACACCTTTTACAAAAACACTTAAATCTGTGAGCAATAGCCTTGTGATGTATGTATTATTGTCACTATTTTATAAATAGGAAACCTTTTAATTAAGGCTCTGAGCATTTTCATTGCTCGTGAAAAGTTATATAGCCTGCACATAAAACCATTCAATTCCTAAGACCTTGTATGCTCTTTCAACTATGACATGTAAAAGTACATAATTGTCATAGCATTCAAAGTCACCATAGGTAAGAATACATTTGTGAAGCAAAGGATTATCCCTATGTAGACAGGTCGTCTTTTTACATAAGACCTTAGACAAAAGACCATGAAGCAATGTACTTATGCATCTTACAAGCCTGGAAATCATCTCCAGAGAGTTTTATAATGTAGAAAAAGTGATACTTTTGCCAAGTAATTGAATATTAAACCTTTATCAACTCTGAACATGGACTTTAACCAGAGAGGACACAGAAACTCTGACCAGCGTCCTGTTGTTCTACTAACAATCTTAATTTTTTTCCATTAAATTAAATAATCAATAAAATATTTCGTAAGCACAGGCTTTGGAGTGTCAGACCTGGGTTGGAAATTCAGCTCTGCCACCTACTAGTTGTATGATGTCAGGCAAGTTATTCATCTTCTCCATGCCTCTCGCCCATGGAATGGAGATAATACCTTCCTCAAGATGTTGTGTGGATTAGATGAAAATATAGATAAAAGACTTAGCACAGTGACTTACAGGTCACAAATCTCAATAAATGGAAGTGATGATAATGTGTTGGGGAGACTATAAGATGTGTAGGCTATGCCTCCCACCCTTAAGAAAACACGTTTGAAGAGACAGAAATTAAGAGTGTATAAAGTTTAATATCACTGTAAATGATAAATATCAGAGTTGTTTTGTAACAATGCAAACAAAATCAATGGCAAAAAGACTGAGGGTTTTGGATTAAATAATCCCCAGTTGCTTTCAGCTTTATCATTCCATGATTTTTAATGAGTTCTATAGGTGATAAGTACTAGAGAAGTTTAGAAAATGGAGAAAAAATTGTCAGCCTGAATGGTCAGTGGTGTCTACAAAGAGGAGGCAGACTTCACATAGATTTTAAAAATGAATAAACGTTGGAGAATTAAGAGGAGAGAGGGCTTTTCAGGCAGGCATAAAGGCATTAAACAGAAATATAGTGGTGGATCAGAGTAAGACATACTCTTGGACAGTACATATACCAATTTAATTTTAAGCTTTGTGTTTGGGAAGGAAGATGGCAGGAAACAAGCAAACGAACAAACAAAACATTGTGCAGGGATTAAAAAGCCAGACTAATGAGTTTGAATTTAATCTTGACGAAAATGGGGATGCTTTTGAAGGTTTATGAGCCAGAGTGACAAAAGCAAACCATTTCTCTCATGCCCCAGGTTTTTCTCAGCACCAGGAGAGGGGCCTGGATCCTGAATCGTGTAGGGGACCACGGATATCCTTTTGATGTGGTGTCCTCTTCTCGACTTAACCATTTAATAACAAAGATATGTAGTCAATCATTCATAAACACCTATTTGGAAAAACAGTTGAACAAAAGATTTGACCATGAAATGTTCGGCCTGAAGCCTAAACACAGGTATGTCCCCGAATGGGAGTAGGGTGGTAATGGCCCAGGCACAAGAAAAAGGACTGTTCATACAGACTAATAATAGAGTTACCTCTACTGAGACATTAAGAAAACCCACAGAATCTGAGATCAGATTTCTGCCTTGTCCCCCACAGAAATCCAAGACCCACTGGTCTGTAGGTTTTCAGAGTATAATTCTCATTGGCATTACCATTTTCTCATTTCCCCAGGTATCAGTCCTTTTTACGTGATGCCCAACAACAACAGCAGCAGAATGGTAGTGAGGGTAGCACATCATTCGTTCATTCATCCAGCAAACACTGAGCACCTGTTATGAGCCAGGCATCAGACTGGGCACGAAATACAGAGAGAAAAGACATAATAGTAATACTGATACAAATAATAAAACGATACCTTTTTGAAGACTTTCTGAAAGACATAAATGAGTTTTATGCATCATCTCACTCAATCCTCACAACAGCCCTATCGGTTGGTACTATTTTTATCTCCATTTTACAGATATAAAAATTGAGACTTAGAGAAACAAAGTAATGTGCCCAAGTTCAACACAGTAATAAATGGCAAACCCAAGAAATGGCTCATACCTTAAATACTCTAGTGAGAAGAAGGACAACAGTATGTAATAAAGAAATACATAGAGTGCTATGAGGGTATAAAGGATGGGGTCTGAGGGAAAGCATTTCTAAAGGCTGACTTAACATTTTTTTCCCTCCAACTTTTTATTTTTGAAAATGTTGAGATCTACAGAAAAGTTGCAAAATAGTAAGCACAATGGATCATATACCCTTCACTTGGACTCACCTATTATTAACATTTGCTATGTTTGCTTTCTCTCGCTCCCTCCTGAAGATAGATAGATCCACATATGTATAGAATACTACAGACATAAGTGCATATTTTTTTCTGAACCATTTGAGAGTAAGCTGCAGTCATTAAGATACTTTACCCTAAATACTTCAGCATATATTTTCTAAGAAAAAGGGCATTCTCATACATAACCATAATATAATTATCACACTTGGGAACTTTAACGTTGATAAAATATATTAGCTAATATATTGGCATATTCAACTTTCACTAGTTATCCCAATAATATTTTTTATAGCCTTTTTCTTCTTTTTTTAAATCCGGGATCCTGTAAGGTATCAGTTACACCATTGCATTTAGTTGTTATGTCTCTTTAATCTCCTAGTCTGAAATAATTCTCCACTCTTTTTTTTCTAGATATAACTTTTTTTTTTTTTTAAATCCAAGTCATGATTTTATAGAGTCTCTAAATTTGGACTTGCATAGTTGTTTTTCCTTTATTATATTCAGGTTAAATATTTTTGGCACATATACTACATAGGTGATGTTGATCTTCTTGGATGGATCACATCAGGAGCCACATGATATCAGTTTATCCCATAGTAATGATGCCAAATTTGATCATTTGGATAAGGTGGTATCTACTGAGTTTCTCCAGTTACAAAGATTTTTTTTCCCTTTGAATCAATCAGTGGGTTAATATTTGGAGGCTGTGTTTACCAAAAGTCTCTCACCTAATTTTCTTAGCATGTATATCTTTGGTGGCTACAAAATAAATAAATTGAGACTTTATGGAATAATCAGAGATAGCCAAACAAATAGGGTAGGAGGTAGCATTCTAATTGTAAGTACAAAGTCTTGGAATAGCAAAAAATATACTATGCTCTGGGACCTGCACATAGTCTGGTATGGCTGGACTATATGGCAAGGTTGGATGAGGGATCGAATACATCTCCAGGTTCACCAGACGTGAAAACTTTTGTATGCTCTGCTAAACAAAGAATCTGGAATGAAGACAGTCTCAAAGCCATTCAAAGTGAGTGATGTAATGATAATTATATTTTAGAATGACCATTCTGAAAATGGTGAATAGGGATGGGACAGGGGGCCCTAAAGACAACTGTAAGTGTCCAGGTGAGATAGGGAGTAGATAAACTATTCTGGAGATGTTAGGGGAGAAAGAGAAAAGGCTCGGTGACCAGAGGCTTTGACTCACAGTTTTGTGGCATGGGCAACTGTGTGGATGGTGGTACTGTTAGTGAAAAGTAGTAAGTTTGGAGAGAAAGATGAAATCATGAGGTTAGAATGCAGAACAGAATCTACCCAAAGGTTAAAGTCAAAACATAACTAAGTGCAACAAACCAGTAATAATTGTTTAAACATATAATACTCCTAAGGCTAGGCCAACTCTGTCTGAAGATGATGGGCTGAGAAATCTGAGTTAATTTAGGATTCAGGAATTAAGACCTCTTTTTAGAAAGATCTGAGATACTGGAAACCAGCTTTATTTATTTATTTGTACCCTTATCCTATGCTGTCTCTAGAAAACACTATTTAACAGGCCCAAAGTATCCCAAGGGAGTTCATTGAAAACTACTTTAATATAAATTCTAAAATCCTAGTCTGTGTGATACTGGGCAAGTCACTTAACTTTTCTAGGCCTCAGTTTCCTCATCTATAAAACCTGGATAACGATACCTGTCCCGCCCCCTTTGTAGAGTTTTGTGGGAGTCAAATAAGTTAATGCATATAAAAGCAACTTACAAACTTTAAATTGCTATATACATGTACTTTATTACACGGTTTGGAAAATGATTATCTAAATCTAGCTCTTGGGCCTTTGAAACTGGAAAGGAAACTGAACAGAATGTTGATAGTTTAGTTCTCCCAGTTTTCTTGATATGTGGATAGAAACTATTGGCCATGGCCTTATCATATCCCAGGACATTACTGTTACTTGAGAAACCATACATTCACTCCTCAAATAAGACTCTTCTTTAATCACTTGTCCAACATTCTCCCTTTAAATACCACCTGGGGTTGAACTTCAGCTCTGAGATCTTGATCTGCGCCAAGCTGGAGTAAATTAGACCGTTCCCAAATTTCATGGATAGACTGAGGGAGAGACCATTGGCATATTATTTACCTCCACCAAAGCAGAATTTTATTTATGTGATACTGATTTCTCTCTCTCTCATTTCTCTTTCTGGTCTTTATCACCACTCCCAGAGCTCTGAGTCAGCATCCAACAGTAAATGATGACCTGCCAAATCGTATAATTTCTGGCTTGGTGAAAGTGAAAGGAAATGTGAAGGAATTCACAGAGACAGCTGCCATATTTGAGGATGGCTCCCGGGAGGATGACATTGATGCTGTTATCTTTGCCACAGGCTATAGCTTTGCCTTTCCTTTTCTTGAAGATTCTGTCAAAGTGGTCAAAAACAAGATATCCCTGTATAAAAAGGTCTTTCCTCCTAACCTGGAAAAGCCAACTCTCGCAATCATAGGCTTGATCCAGCCCTTGGGAGCCATTATGCCCATTTCAGAGCTCCAAGGACGCTGGGCCACTCAGGTATTCAAAGGTAAGTGACCATGCAAATTGACTACTTCATTACTTGATGGTAAGTTTAATTCTGTTTGTGTATTTGCTTTTAAATATATTGACTGTTTGTATGATTATAACAGTGCTTAACACAAAGTTAGTACTGGTAAATTTACTTTTGAGTAAATCGAAAGTAGTAATTGATAACCATGGACATACACCAGAATCACCTGGGAAATTTTTCCAAGCTGGGCATGCTTTGACCCCATTCCTTTAAGTCTGGGTTGGGACAGGTTTAAGATCATTAAGAAAAATATTCCCCAGTGATTCCAAAGTGCATTCCAGATTAGAATTCACTCATCTAGGTTTTAGATAACTGGCATATGTTTGTGAAGTAAAAGAAATTTATCTTCTTTCATTATAGATAAAGTCAAATACAGAAATGGTATAACTTGATTTCAGCGAAAAATTAAGACCACCTGAATGGAGACTAGTTCATAATGTAGAATATTCAATCTCTTAAATCCTCACTTTTTTCCCATATCTCCCCTCTTTCAGTTTTGGCTAGGAGTACATGAAGAAAATATTGGGGGGTTTGGGATAGTAGTCTCAATATGAGTCAACAGAATGACATGGCTTCTGAAAGGCATAGTCAAATATAGCATCATTAAAAAATTATAATGTCCTAGAATATTACAGTTGTTCTTCTCTAAACTGGTCAGACTATGCCCAAAGACATATTTTTAAAATGAAGCTGGAGTGAATTAAATAAGGACAGAGATAATAATGATTTAAGGGATTTGAAAACATGTCATCTGGAGCACAACTGAAGGAGCTGGAAAGGGTTAGCCTGGAGAAGACAAGATTCAAGGGATGGCCCATGGTAGAAAGATTAGATATACTCAGTATACCTTCAAATGGTCAAACCAGAACCAAGGAGTAAAATCTTGAAGGTTGCATAATATCAGGTAAACATTAAGAAAAAACCCAAAAAGTTTTTTCCTATCAGCCACTGCCATTTCAAGATGGAATGGGCTGCCTCTGAAATTGTGAGGATTCTAAGCAGAATAGGAAAACGATGCCAAGTGACAGAATGGCCATTTGGCCAAGGAGGTATGGAGTAGATTCAAGCCTCAGAATAGGGAGAAAACAGATAACTTTTAAGGTTTCTTCTAAAGAAGAAATTCATTGATTCTTTCATTGTTACAATAAAATTTGCTATCATTACTAATATTTCATTAGAATTATTCAGTCTTCCTGTTGGAAGTACAGCTTTCTGTTCTCTAGTGAAGATCTTGATAATAGCAGAGAAAAAAAGAAGCAATGGTATTAGAGTTGATAGATCAAAAACCTTTCCAAATTTGCCCAAATTTCTATCATTTTTTAATTCCTTCCAGTCCTATCCAGTAGATCACATACTACTTGAGAGCATTAGACAAGCAATATAATTCAAACAACCCATCAGGTTGGCTTTCTGGTCATAGTAAATGGATCTTTTAATTGGGTCAATTAAGTAAGGGGAGAAAGGTTCATTAAAACAGGCTACAGCATCTTAATATACTTTAAGTGACTAAGACTCTTCCAGGACCAAGTGAACTGTTGAGAGGAATAGGGAAAATGAGTATTTACAAGAGGCCGCATTATAGCTATGGGATTAGGGGATTTTAGGGAAAATGTGCAAAAGGCCCAAGTTTTCTGTGCTAGCAAAAGCCTAGTACCAATTCCTCCAGCTTTCTTCTAACACTTGCAAGGAAGAAATCTTCAGAAGAATCCCTGTAACTTTACCAAACTTCCAACAGAAACCCTGAGTTTATTCTATCCATGGCTCACCTGTCCACCTACCAAATCCTTGCCTTCTCTTCCCTCCATTCTACCTTTACTGTGACAGTTTTAAACCCTTATGACCAGCTGGTTTCTCCCATTCTTTCATGTCTGTCCAACAAAGCCTGTCCCCTTCCCTAGCCTCTCCCTCCCCTACTAAGCCTCATTTCCTTCTTCCTCTGTTCTATAGAATTACTGTTCTCTTGTCAAGAAAATATTCTACCCTCTTGTAGAACCCTGAACTCACTTCTTGCCTTGATTGAAACCTAGCTTCTTTTTCCTATGCCTCTTTTGCAGCCCTGGCAAGTGTTCTACTTTCATTTGGCAACTTTCTTTCCTAGAAAACCATTTGGCAACTTTCTTTCCTGTGCATCACAGGAAAGCATTGTGTCATAGCACGCCATCCACAATGTTGTTACTCCACAAATTGGATACGAACTGAAATTTCAGGCCCATCTTTCACTAATCTTTCCCATACCTCCTGCAGTCTTCTAGACGCACTGGAAAACGTAAGCAGCAAACGCAGTAGGTGCCCTGAGCCCTTTGCCTTTGCTTCTGTTGTCCTTTCTTCTTGGTATGCCCTCCTTGGTATGCCTTTATAATTGTATAGAAAAAGCCTGTACACATTTCCTCCCTCCCTTAGTAATATAATATATTGAAAGTTCCAGGAATCATGTTTATTTGCCTTTGTATTCCAAGCCTAGACCAGTGCCTGCACATAGGAGGTATCCAATCCATGTCTGTTCAAATGAACACCAGTTTAGCCTTGACATAAACGAAGTTCTAATTACTGAAGTAGAAACTTCTTATCTGAGGATCTCAGCTTATGAACTTCCTTATTTCCAGTCATGTTAAATCCTGGCTAGACTGGAAGAGCAGAGTGGCAGCCATATCTCTTTTCATCTTTACACTGAAACATACAGGGGCAAGTCTGGATTACACAAAGACAACCTACCTTAGGCCTGAGAGCAGACTGAAAGCCCTACTCCCACAGAACTGTAATTCAGGCTCTCTTCCTTCCCACCTTGTCATGGGCCCCTTGAAAAATCTCTGAATTTCAGGTCCTCACTGGTCTTCACAATATTGCTCAGCTAACATTTACTGACTTCTTAGTATGGACCAGGCCCCTCTGCTAGATGCTAGAGATGCATGTATGACCAAACAGAAAAGCCCTATCTTGGCGGAACTTAGAGTCAAGCAAGGAAGACAGACAAGTAAATAGACGTTGAATGTGATCATTCACTCAGCAGATATTGTCATAACTTAAACAGGTGCTCCAATAGCAAGGCAGAGAGCTGCCATGGGAGCAATGGGCAATAAGTACCCAGTTCTCTCTACAACTACATAAGAACTTACTAAAAAGACAAGGAAATCCCAATCATAGAGGGGAAAAAAATCACTAATATTGTATTTATGCAAAGTTAGAGAAAAATGACAGAACAAATAGAGTTCTGGGAATTGCAAGTAGTTCAGAATGCTTGAAAATAAAGTGTTATAGGAATGAAGGAAAATGAAACTGGAGATATTCATAGAGGCAATATTAAGAAAATCCCTAGGTGCCATGAAAGAAGTCTGCATTTATTGTAGGCAATAGAAAACCACTGAAGGATTTTAACTGGGAGAAGAGTTAAATCAGATTTGCAATTTAGAAGATGTATTAGAGGGGAGTGGAATGGGAAGTAGGTCAGTTAAGAACCTGTGGTAAAAGTCCAAGTACGATATCAAGGGGACTTTAACACATTGACTGCCACACTTGAAAAAAAAATTTTTTCCCTAGGGTGACGGTGTTTTATTAAAACAAAACAATCCTTTGTAATTTGTTATTTTTTATTGTTTTCTGTGCATGAGTTATATGCAATACAATCCACATTTTTAGAATTAAATTGCCAATATTAATTTTAACAATAAGAACATCAATAAGTAAGATTTTCATGAACCAACTGCAGGGTTTTGCTTCACGAGGGCCCAGGCTCAAAACTAGAGTGAGTTAAATACAACTTACATGGCAGTTAATGTGTTAAACCAAAGTAACAACAATCTAAAGGAATAGGAGGAGGCAAACCAAAATGAAACTCCACAGGCGAATTAGAAGGGTTTGGTGACAGCATGCATGTTGGGGATGAGACAGAGAAAAGAATGTGCTCAGGTGCTCCAGACATTAATTTAAATTGGGAATATACGTAGGGGAACAAGATATGAAGGAAGGAGATGAGAAATATGGTAAAAAAAAA
>NW_012144633.1:2861149-2898065 GCF_000956105.1 Propithecus coquereli | reverse complement strand
CCTGAGTACAGAAAACCCCTATCCTGTATTCCTTTGAATTCTCCATAGCATAATCATTGTTAATAGGATTATTGTTCCTACTGAGGTAATTTTACACTTAAAATTTTGATTTTTCTCTTTAGGCCTAAAGACATTGCCCTCACAAAGTGAGATGATGGCAGAAATATCTAAGGCTCAAAAGGAAATGGAAAAAAGGTAAGAAATTTTCCCAGGAAGATATATGGCTACTTTTTCTACCTATTTCTTAATAAGAGCAATATTGTACTACATTTAGCTTCCTCATGTTAGTTTCAGGATTTAGATTATATTTTGAAAAAAAAGGGAATAATAGTTTGTAACAGAAGAATGGAAAAATAGCACCAGTAGTTTGACTATGAATGGGAAAGGAGAGAAAAGCTTTAAAAAAAGTATTTAAAATCCTACGTTTAGGCCCTAAAAGGAAAGTTGAGTAGGAAAAGCACATGGCAGGCATATTATTTTTATGAGGATTGCTGTAGTGCTAGCAGAGCTACCAGAGGAAGGAAGAGTAACAATGAATTAAGGAGAGTTAGATATGGTCAAATTTCAAATCTATAGGTAGATTTACAATCTGCAGTGGTCCCTTTGCTGGCTGTTATCACACTTAGGTCACAGGGGCTCATGGTGTACATAGTACACATGATGTGGGAAGATGGTAACCTCAGCCAGCTGCTTAGTGCTTTGGTGAACACAGTAATTTAGCAGTCTGAATTTCAGAACTTGAGCTCAATTGCTGGGTGTTTTTTATTTGGACAAAGTAGAAGTTGATGTTAAGTTCCTAAATTTCTGTGGAAAAGCTAGAGGTACAATCATTCCAGGCCTAAAGAGGTAGTTTTCTTCAATTGATTATACTAGCATAATTCTCCCCTATCTGGGAAGAGGAAAAAGTTAAGTTTTTATTTAACCCCATGACCCTTTACAGGTATTCTCCTATTTTCCTTCTTCCTTTCACTGCCAAACTTCTGCAGTAAATCTTCTACATTCTGTGCTCTAAATTCTCACCCTTTGCTCTGTCCTAAGCCTCATGCATTGTAACTTCCATCCTTACTCCTGAAACTGCTCTCTTGAAGGTCATCCATGACGGACTTCATTTTCCTTCCTCTGCTTTTCTTCCACTACTGAGTGTGGTGCTTCTAAACATTTCTTCCTTCTTGGAGTGCTTCCTTTTCTTTTCTGGCACTAAACCATCTTATTTCAACTTTCCTTTTCTCTTTCCTTTGACTCATTTTTGCCTAACCCCTTCTGACTGTGAGTGGTCTCCGAGGATATAATCGAGGGTCGACTATATGTACACATTAAGTATTTTATATGCATGAGCTTACTTAATCCTCATAATAACCCTACAAGGCAGGAACTAGTGAATCTCTTTTGTGAAACCTTCATGAATACTATAGCTCTTGACCTACTGCTGTAGAATAAATAAATGCATGCCTACAAACCCTTGAGCCAACATAACCTCTGTAAGGGAAAGCTCTCAAATTCTTTCCTGTCTTATCTTCTCTTCTAAATCTGGTCCCCTTTCAACAAATTCCACCTGACTATCTATCAGCTCATCTGGAATTCCATCTCACCAGTTCTACCTCAAATTTATTTTCTATCATTTTTTCCTATCCTCGTTCTTGGGTTCCTCAATCTCAATTAGCCTGACTTGGCTTTTTTCTTACTTCCTTTCTGTCCTACTGTTCTTTATTTTCATTATAGAAAGTAAAAATCCCACTCCTTCCACACATATATCACTGTTAACCACATTTCCCCCATAAAAAGTCATTTTGACTATTCAAAGCTGAACTTGGTATAATCATTCCATCTGGCTCCATTTGGAGGGTCACTTCCTCTTGTGGGATAAGTCATCCTCCCTCATCCTTTCAGGATTCCATATTAACATTAGCCCTGGGAAATCCTATTCTGTGTACTCCTCCACAACTGCCCTCGTAAAATAATTGAGGATCCCAAACAATTGGGAATTTTTGTGGTAGATTCTCTCTTTCTCACACTATCAGAGTCTTTTGTATCTGGATCTGCTATACCTACCCTCATCTTATCTATATCTTCCTCATCCTTTAAGAACCTATGATAGCTCTCTTTTTACTATCCGCTCTCTACATTTCTATTAGCAGCCTAAAACCACATCATTTGCTAAGAATCGTATATCCTTCTCTGCTTCATGTATATCTGTTTCATCTCCTTTAGTAGATTAAAAGATCCTTAAGGACAGTGACAAATATCTTTCTTCTCTATTTTCCACAGTTCCTAGCCCAATATTGAGCCAATAGCAGGCATTCAGAAAGCACTGATTGATTGACTGATTGATTAGCTGATTGAGTGATTGAATTGTTGATAGGCCATGGCTTCTGTCTTCTCTGTTTCAGGTATGTGGAGAGCCAACGCCACACCATTCAGGGAGATTATATAGATAGCATGGAAGAGCTTGCTGTTATGGTGGGGGTCAGGCCCAATTTGCTATCTCTGGCCTTCACTGACCCCAAGTTGGCATTACGCATATTCCTGGGACCCTGTACTCCAATCCAGTATCGTCTACAGGGCCCTGGAAAGTGGGATGGGGCTCGAAAAGCTATCCTCACTACAGATGATCGTATCAGGAAGCCTATGATGACAAGAATAGTTGAAAGGAGTAATTCCACCACTTCAACAATGACAATGGCCAAGTTTATGCTGGCTGCTGTTTTCTTTGCTATAATCATGGCTTATTTTTAGCTGTCAAATTGTCATTGCCCCATTTCACTGGGAGGCTTGATCTAGAGATGCCTTCAGAATCTAAAAAGATTGGATGATTCTTACCTTCAATTGCCCAGAAATCTACTTTTATGTCTCTTTTAAAAGCATTAATCCTCTTTCCTGTTTCCTACAGTGAAATCCCAGTTTTTCATTTATATTGATTCATCTCCCTCTCATGATCAATCACTTTTTCCTTACAACAGTCTCTAGACTGTGAGCTCAGGTAATCTTTTAGTCATCTTTGTATGTCTTTAGCAGAGTTCTTGACATGTGATAGGTGCTTAACAAATGTTTCTGTTTATCAAATACTATTGTGGGGAGTGGAAGTCAGCATCTATACAAGAAATGGCTTATTCCATGTAACTCTTCTTCTGATGGGATTTAGTTTTCTATTAAAAGCTCAATTTTTGTTTTCAATATCATAACTAAATGTATGTTTCCTGAGAGATAAGAGAAATAATGGTCTTATAATAGTTGTACGTATCTAAGATACGACATATAGATACTTCAGACATTTTGTTTCACTTGCTATTCCCTAGTATACCTAATACCTGGCCATTTTTACTCTTTTTCCCTAAGCAACATGTTTTTATTTTCTCAGTAAAGAAACTACCTTCAACTTTCTAGGCTCATAGTTCATTGTAATAATCCAGCATCTACCAATAACAGATTCAACTTGGTTGAGAAGTTTGGGATTTTTAAATTAGCTGTCGTATCTTTTTTTTATCTCTTAGTTCCCATAATAGGACCCAACAGGACTTTATCTTAGGAAATATACTGACTGTTGTACTGTAGTCTACAAATGTGATTTGATTCATCTCCCTCCACTCTAGCTTTCTCCCCTTCCCCACTCCCTTACATGGAGTCTAAGTAATAAGTATTTGAAGAGATCACTTGTGTACTAAATTAGAATTGATATTAACTAAATGTAGGGACATTCTGCTTATACTAGTCTTTCTTATGTCAGACAGTGTAGTTCTGAAAAACAGCAACTGAAATGGAAAGCAGGGGCTTGGGTATATGTCCCAGTGCCGCTGCTGATTCTGTTTTCTCTTCTGTAGAAGTTTTGCTGTTTTTGTTTCATGGAGAAATTAAGTAAGTGTCAGCTGTCAGGTATACTGAACTCCATGAAGAAAGGTATGAAAGTACCAGGTGTATGTTCATAAGTAACTGTCATACAATATGTTTGTAAATTTCTGGAGTGCTGCCTATTACTTAACAATAGCATAATTTTGAGCTGAAAGAACATTAGAAATTATTATCTTTCCTAATACAAATACACATAAGAGAACCAGAAATATGAGAACTACAACTTCTTCCTAATCACACAACTATTTGGACAATTGCCTGCCATTTTACCTATTTACCTGTGGAATGCCTTTCGAGAATTAGAGAATTGAGAATTGGTATTGCTTCTAAGGTCTTTTTCCTTCCTTAATCCTTGTGACACTGGGAATATATCATCTATTAAAGTAGACCTAGTATTTTTTAATCTGAAGATTTCTCTTTAAAAGTAAATTGAAGATCTCTTGCTTCTTTTTAATTTCCTTCTTTAAACATATAAAATTGCCTCTCTTTCTGTATGTAAATTTGTTGAATTAACAGTCCTTTGATAATATGATTCCTAGTTATCAGCAGTAAGTATCCTAGTTTCCTCTTTAAATAAAAAGTGTTTAATTCTAAATTCATTAACTCCTTCATTCTATTTATAATATGTAAAGTTACAGAAAAAATCATTGGTTAATTTCTAAACCAAACTAAAAGTAAGATGTGATTAGGAAATTGAACTTAAAACAACTCAAGATACAAAGCCCTCATTACTGATGAATGTCTACTAATATCATTGGTTTACCATATCTCGCTCTCATAATTATATTAAAAGGTTATAGCATTTTCCAAATTATATTAAATCTGATTACAAAAAAAATTTATAGTGCCAGAGAGTAAGGAAGTGCTCAAAAAGCAAACTGAATGTTGTATGTCAAAGGGACACAGGAGCCATCTCAATCAAAGTGGTCCCAGTGGCCAAAGCTGGAATAATTTAAGCAATAAAATAACTAACCTACTATTGGATCATAACATAAAATATAAAAAATACCATGAGCCTATACTGATATAAATGATTGAATAAATTAATAAATGGGGTGGAATAGACAAATCTACCACGCGGAAGAATTCCAAATATTTTATGTATTCTGCCCTCAAGGAGATAGAGCAGAATACTCTACTTCGTAATCATGGGCTATATAGAGTGACTTCCTTCCAAAGAATATAGTAGGGAAAAGGGGAAAAAATAACTTTGCAGTGGAGAAATCTGATAACACTACCTTAGCTAGGTGATCAAGATTAACATCAACAGTGATAAGTCATGTTCACGGTATGTACCCTTGATATGATGTGAGGAGAAAGTCACTTTACCTGTGTGGTATTCCTCCTAAAGACCATAACCCAGTTTAACCATGAGAAAAACATCAGACAAACTGAAGTTGAAGAATATTCTACAAAATACTTGACTACCTCAAAACTGCCAAGGTCATCAAAAACAAGGGAAGTCTGAGAAATTGTCACAGTATAGAGAAGCCTAAGGAGACGTGACATCTAAATGTAATATAGTGTCCTGGATCAGAGACTGGAACAAAAAAAAAAGGGGTGGGGGGACTTTAAATAAAAATTAAGGGAATATTAATAAAATATGCATCTTGGTCAAATAATAATGTATTAATATTGGTTTCTTAGCTGTGACAAATATACCGCAGTAATGTAAAATGTTAACAATAAAGGGAATTGAGTGTGGGGTATACAGGGACTCTGAACTATTTTTGCAAGTTTTCTTTTATCTAAACCTATTCTAAAATTAAATATTAATAAAAAGAAGAAGAAGAAGAAGAAATATAGGGTGTTTTGGATTCAGGATTTGACCCAGAGCTATAGTTTGAAGGAATTTTCTCAGAGGAGGAAGAATATTGGGTAGACCAGTCATTTAAATCGCTATTTTTTCCATGATTATTATACAAATTAAGTTGTTCTAATAGAGCATAATGTAACTTAATATAGATATTTTGTTTCCTTTGTTGAATAAATATAGACTATAGTTGTAGAGGGTGGGAAATGGTGATATAAGGTGAAAAGACACAACTTCTTAAAATCATTTAATTCTTTCTTCTAGCTAAGTGCATTATGCCAGTAGTCCCTGCTAGCAAAATTTATGGTATATTAGTGACAGGTACATTCTTAAGTAAGGTAATTTTACTTAATATTGGGTCTGTGCCCTGTTACTTTTGTTAATAGTAATATAGTACATAAACATCCTCCAGACTGCCTGCTTGGAATTTCCCAAAGTGCCATGTTTTCCCATACTTCTATACACATTTTTTTTAAGGGGAAAAGTTCTTTTAATATCCAGTTTTGGATTCAAGAGATTGTAACAGTTAATTTCCCCTTCAAATCAATGGAAAGAATGTTAGTTCAGATCACGCTAAAAATCTAGCATTTTAAAATGTTTTCTACATTCCAGAAATGAATGTATCCACTCAGGTTTTCTCTGGGCTCTTTCCAGGTCCCAAATACTCAGAACAACTTGAGTTAAAGAGGAGAAGGGATAGAAAGTAAGACATATGAAGATTGCCCCCATGGCAACATAATCCCTGGATGTTGTGGCAATATTTAAATGAATGGAATTTGCTATCCCCTTTACATGACATATAATTGCTTGCTTCTCAAATTCTTCTTAAAAGTTCCATGCTCTACTGGGAAAGAATTTAAGAGCAACTAATAAATGTCCTATATTCACTTAGAAGAGGGCAAATGAGAGCACCTTAAGAATTTCACAGGTGTCTCCAATGACAAAACTGAAGACAATGTGACACTGTACTTTCCTGTCAAATGGCAATCTATGGCAAAATGGGAGCATGAAGGTAAGTGAGGGGACATGTTTTAGATTGTAAGATTATACTTAATAGAATGCAGGGAGCAGCTGGTAAATTGAGACCAATGCTGGATCATTAATACCAGGTCCACCTTTGGGTTATCATTTTTAAGTTTCATCTGTGAGATTGTGATCCTTTGTGAGATCAGATTGGGAGCTAATATAGTCAGAGCTTCTCAGGTGGTAAATCTAATGCCACTCCAAGGAACAGCCATCCGCTTTACTGGGATGGAACTATACTGTGGTTATTCACTATGCAGAGCTCAGTGAGGAAGACACAGACTTACTGAGGTCAACAGAGGTGCAGGCAAGAGGAATAGCAGTTACCCTGTGTTCCTAATACTTGGCCTATCCTCCCACTTTCCTAGGAATAGGATTCAGTAGTGTGTGGGTACATTGTTATAAACACGGCCTAATGAAGCAGCGGCTTCCCCATTCAAGTTTATGGTAACCCTGTCCTTTGGGATCCGCCTGCCAATGGAACCTTTTTTTTTTTTTTTTTGAGACAGAGTCTCACTGTGTTGCCCGGGCTAGAGTGCCGTGGCATCAGCCTAGCTCACAGCAACCTCAAACTCCTGGGCTCAAGCAATCCTCTTGCCTCAGCCTCCCGAGAAGCTGGGACTGACCAGCTGCACCACCATGCCCAGCTAATTTTTTCTATATATATTTTTAGTTGTCCAGCTAAGTTCTTTCTATTTTTTTAGTAGAGAAGGGTCTCACTCTTGCTCAGGCTGGTCTCGAACTTCTGAGCTCAAACGATCCACCTGCCTCGCCAGTGGAACCTTTTAAGGTAGAAGTGGGCCCAAGCTGAGTTCCACATGGTGGGTGAATCAGATGACTTCTGTGCCCTGGTCACTTTCTTCACTGGGGCAGATGGGGGCTGCCAGGTTTTTTAAATCACGCTTCATCTTGAAGCACATGGTCATTTTGTCCTCATGTTGTGGAGTAACTTTGATGAAAATACCCACTTTGTTGGCCTCTCTGAAGGCTATAATGTCAAGATCGTCCTGAAAGTCTTGGGGTTCTGCCAACTCACTGTACTCTGAGGCTAAGTCCTTGCCAGCAACAACAAGCTCCTTGTGAGGCAGCACCACCTTAGCAGTGCTCTTGATATTATTAGGGTCTCCCTCCTCACACTCCAACAGTCACATGGGTGAGGTTCTCCACAGGATTCTTAAGAGTCAGGAGGACCTGGCTCTCCTTCGTGTAGAAAAGGTTGGGAATTGACATGATTCTCACTTCTGGAATACAATTGACACAACCAGTTGGGTTTTGAACTTGATAGATGTTTGATTAAATTCTGGCTTGCTCAAATTATGTTCACATTTGCAGCAACACAGGGACCGTTTGATCAGAAGATGTTTGTGGCAAGGATAGAGCTGTGAAGCACAGACTGGTTGGAAATTAGGGTGTAAGAGATGGTGCTGAAGGGTGGTCACCTGTTAAATTTACTGGTCTTATATAACAGTCTTCAGGTAGAGGTTCCACTTCATCTATAGCCTGAGCTGGGTCAATCTTTATCTTTTTCTGGTACTCTCCCTCTTTAAGGTAAAGTCTGGCAAGGGTACTGATGGATGTACCAGCTCATGGTCGCTGAAGCCTGGTTCCAAGACCATATTTGTCCAAAAAAGCCAGAGGCATATACTTTCTGCACCGCGCCAGTTTCTTGCAATCATGCTCAACTTTCTCTTTCTGACCAAGCTGTTAGTAATATTCAATCAATTTGTTCATCTGATGAGTGTGAGGATTTTCAGGTTCCTGCCAACCACCACTAGCAACAGATTTGTCTGCCATGCCCACATCTTTAGACGTCTAGTGACAAAATCCACAGGACAGGTAATAGGCTTTCTTCATGGTGGTCTTGGCTGGGTCATCTGCAAGTTGTGTGGAGATACTTGTTGTCTGGGTGGAGAGGGTGTGCATGTAGCAAGGACAGTCAAAGCAGTTGGCACATCTATTCTTTTTTAGTTTGGCTTTAGCTGATGGCGTATCTTCTAAGCAACTGGGACAATAATGAGACTCCACCTCGTGAGACATACATTCCAGAGACTGCAACTCGCTACAACAGCAGCAGAAGTAGAGCTGCGAAAGTGGGGCCGAACCTTCTTTTCTCCCTGGACTAGACAGAGAACCCTCTCCGACTGCAGCAAGGACGCCATCTTGGAGAGGGAGGGCCCATGCTTCTACACACATTTTTGTGCAGTAGTCTCCTCTTGATAAATTCTCCACGTGCCCACCTGGCTAACAGCTATACTATCCTCAAGATGTGGTTCATCTGTTCTCTCTTCCAGGAATAGCTTCCTGGTCCCCAATATGAAATAGGTGACCTTCCTTTGTGTTCTCATTATACCTAGTATATTCCTCAATTATATTTGGTGAATATCCTTATGACACTACACAATAACGACTGGTTCTCTCACCTGTTTCCTCCTTAAACTAGTGAACTCCTTGGATGAAGATACTTTGTAACCAATCTGTATGTTCTTAGTGCCTAATGTAGTGCCTAGAACATAGTAAGACCTCAGTAAATTAAGAATTAATTGAACGAATAAATTCCACAGGAAAGGTAAACATGATTCTTAAAGGATTACAGCAAATAGTGAATACTACTTTTAGAAAAAGTGATTAAGAAGATTAAAAGGTGCTTAACATTGTAAAATGTCTGTGGGAACAAGCATTTTCTTCCAAAAAATATTCTGAGTCATTGATCTCAGTCAGTATTACCTCTAATGTTTGGTTGTGGCTTGAAACACAGCAGTATATTCCATCTGTAACTAATTTCCTCAAACACAGGACTTCAAAAGTGAGTATCTTAACACAGAAAGAAGGAGACGTATATGTCTTCCTTGATCTTCCTGCTGCCCTGATCCTCACTGCTGTTTCTCCTTGCTTTCTCAAATTCCCCAGGTCCTTTGAAGCACTCACAGTCTCTCCAAATTGAAGGTATTTACAGACTTGCTCACTCCTCTTCATTTAGTGAAGATGTTAGCACCAAGCTCTCTGCCTCTCTGCATATTCGTAACTACTCCTGAAGTTGATGTTAACATCTATGTGAGTGATACTTTCATCAATCTAATGTATCAGTTAGGATTAGGTTCAGCTGCATATAACAGAAAAACCCCAAACAACAATGGCTTAAACAAGAATTAAGTATTTTCGTCTTATATAAAAAAGTCTGGAGGTAAATAGCCCTAAGATGATGTAACAGCTCCCCAGCTCCTCTTTCTGTTCCACTACCCTCAGCATGTGGCTTCTACCATGGTCCAAGGTGGCTGCTGGGCTGTAGCCACTACATGGACATTCTACACAGAAGGAAGGAAAAATGTAAAAAGAAAACGGCACACCCATTTTGTCATGGCCTGGATTGTAGAACGGGGGATGGACACAGAAAGAAACACACAGACACACACAAGGACATCAAGACTGCAGTAGATAATTCTACCGGTCGCTTTATTATATACTTTTTCTATGTCCGGCAGCTACTTCCTGGCACGTGACTACCTTGGGGGCCCTGAGAAAAATACATTTTCATTCCTTCCAGACGATTGCTTAAGGGAAGCAGACGTTTGCATCTTAACTTCTTGTATCTTAACTTCTTGATCTCATTACCGTATGCAGGACAATGAGATGTCTTGGCTTGTTTGCAAGACCCCAGGCGCTTGGTTATCTATCATAAAGCTATCTGTCATGAGGAATAGTTCTGTTTGGTCAAGAGGCCGTGTCCGGACCTATTGACCTCTGGTGCCAAGGAGAGCACGCCCAGTTTTGCTGACTCTGGGCTTAAGCCAATTTTGCCCAGGGACGGCCCCCACACATTTTCTTTTAAGGAAATTTAACAGAAGTTCTATATAACATTTTCACTTAGATCTCACTGGAAGAACTTAATCACATATATGTAGCAGCTACCAGGGAGGCTGGGAAATGTGTCTTTATACAGAGAGGCAATGTGCCCAGATACAAATCGAGGTTGTTATTAAGGAGGAAGAGAGGATGAATGTTGAAGTAGACCTCTAACACTCTCTTTCTTCTGGCCTTTCAATTCTATGGCCTTTTTACAATGACTTTATGATCTACTTCACCTTATCTACCTACACCCATGGTCATATCTAAGGCATTATCATTACTAATTATTGCAACACCACTAAAATATCAATTTCAAGCATCCCCCTCTCCAAAACTCTCTCTTAGCTTTTCAGTTCATTCATTCTGGTACTCCAACTCTAGCAGTTCTTTGACTCCACTGGGCCTTTCATCAACCTGCTCTATCTTCACTGCCCAGCCCACCTGGTTTAAAACCCATGGTCCAATGTTATAATCACATACTACCATACAGTCTCAACTCCTCTGTGCCCTCCTGTGTACTCATTTGGCTAAACTTCACCTTTGGTTATGTGCCTGCACCGAAACAGCTAAACATGGTAAGAGAAAAATAACACTATGGTGACTTGCCTTGTCTTAAATTCATAACCACCAAACATAAATGGGCCTTCGGTGCTACCTGTCAATCATACTTCATTTTTCTAGTTAATTCTCTGTCCCACTCTTCCAGTCGATTATTTCATACCTCCCGCCCATGCAAACCTCAAATACTTTGTCCCCTTTCCTCACAGTCAGTGAATCACCTGGCTTCTTTTTTTCTCTAAGAAAATAGAAGCAATCAGAAGATTTTCACATCTCTCCACTCGGTGCCCAGGGTTTTTAGTGGGGGCTAGTCACATAGGCACCCTCTGCTTAGCACATATCAAAATTCCAGACTCCCAGAAGGAAAGCAGGTTTCAACATAAACCGCATTGTGTGTACAAAGACTTCAGACACAGTGAACCACTCTTATGGTTAGGATGGTAAGAACCTCCTCTCACATCTGAATTCCCAGACACCATCCATGGCCAAACCTGCAAGCTAGCATTTCTATGGATAAGCAGTCACAGGCCTGGAGTTATGCTCTACTTGCTTGAGAGGGCGGTATCTTCATAAATTATTTGGAATTCTTCTGTATGAGAGATTTGTTCCCCCACATCCTGGTTGGTTTTGATTGTTTATTTTATTTCTGAGGTATGGGAACCTTTTTATGGTTCTAAGAGTCAGCTAATTGCTTTCTGCATAATTCCTTTTATCAGGGATCTCCAATAGTGGTCTTGACTCTTGCTTGCTTAGGTCAGTGTTTCTCAAAATGTGTTGCTTGAACCAGAAGCAGCAGCAGCATCTGGCACTTGATAGAAATGCTCAGGCCCCACCCGAGACTTACTGCATCAGAAACTCTGGGCACATAGCCCAGCTATCTGTATATTTGGCCCTCCAGGTAATTTTGATGCATGGTAAAGTTTGAGAACCACTGATTTAGCCAAAAGGAGAGGTAGAACTGTACCTGCTCTGTTTGGCCTCCTACTGATCCTGAGGCCTTTACTGTTCTCCACTATCTGCCAGTACTAAGAGCTTCTGATTTGTGAAAACCGTGTGGCCAGGGGTGAGGAGCGGTATGGAGCTGGGATGTTTTCAAACTAGCATCTTCCCTTCCTTGAGGATTTTCAATAAACTTATTTAAAGCTCTTTTCAGAGTCTTTTTTCTCCATTTTCTTGGGTGCAAATTTCTCTCATTAGAAGAGTCTTCTGACTATAGAACTGGACTTCACGTATTTTATTGTTTTACTTTAGTAATTTTTTAAACTTTTATTTGGAAATGATTTCAGTCTTTCAGAAAAGTTGCAAAAATAGTACAGTTCCTGTATGCCCTTTATTCAGGCTCCCTGAAGACAACGTTTCACATAACATTATAACAATTATCAAAACAAGGAAATGAATATTGATACGATACTATTAACTGAACCACAGAGCTTATTCAAATTTCACCACTGTTTCCACTAAGTTACTTTTTGCATTCCAGGATCGAATTCAGGAGCCCATATTGCATTTAGTTGTTATGTCTACTTAGTCTCCTCTAATTTTTGTCAGTTCCTCGGTCTTTTGTTGTCTCTCAGGACCTTGGCACTTCTCACAGAACTAAGTTCCATATTTTATTTTCACTTATTCAATTTAAACCTAATGCTCTTTTTCTGTCATAGGACCCCATTGAGGATCCCACCCTACATTTAATCACTAGGCTCCTCTAGACTGTGATAGTTTCTCAGACTTTCCTTGTTTATGATGACCTTGGCACTTTTGAGGAGTACTGGTTAAGTATTTTGTAGCATATCCCTTAGTTTGTGATTGTCTGATATTTTTTCTCATAATTAGGCTCGGGCTGTAGGTTTTAGGGAGGAAGGACACAGAGATAAAGTGCTATTCTTATTATATTGTATCAAGGGTATGTGCTATTAATGACTTATTACTAATGATGTTAGCCTTGATCACCTGGCTGAGGTAAGAGTTTGTCAGGTTTCTCCACTGTAAAGTTACTCTTTTCCCCCCATCCATACTGTATGCTTTGAAAGGAAGTAACTGTGCTCAGCTCACATTTAAGGGGTGGATAATTATGTTCCATCTCCTTGACAGCAAAGTATCTACATAAATTTTTGGAATTCTTCAGTATGAGAATTATCCACCATTTATTTATTTAATCATTTATTTATATCAGTATGGATTCATGGGTATATATTTTATAATTTGAGTTACAATCCAATTCTGAATTATTTATTTTATTGTTCAAATTATTCCGGCTAAAGCCATTGGGACCTCTTTTAGTTGGCTCCTGTGTCACTTTTTCACTGTTTTTAAAGTATTTCTTTACTTCCTGGCACTATAAAGTGCTGCAGACTCATCTTATGTATTCCCTGTCCCAGTCCTAGAATCAGCCATTTCTCCCAGGAGCCCTGGTTCCTTTTATTAGAGAATGGTATTAGAAACCAAGAACTGGGTGCACTTATTGCTCCTGGTTGTCATTGCTTCTAGGCCCCTCAGAGGACAGAGCTTAGAAATACGTGTGTATACTAACCTATGAGTACACACATATTTATAAGTATTTCTATTAATATATTTATCCATCTGTACCTATCTTAAGCTAAACATGAATTCATACTGATGTCTCCAGCCCTAACCCAGGATTTAGTGACCACATGCATAATACTCTCGTTTCACAGATGAGAAAATTTACAACTAGAAAGATAAAGACACTTGTCCTAAGTCAAACAATTTACAGTTGGCAGTCTATTTGCACCAAATCAATACTTATGCAGTGATGATGTAGTCATACTAGGTGCTCAATCAATGCAGGTTAATTAAGGTGCTAATTGAGATACTAATTCTTCCAATAATGTAAGTCTATAATTTTGGAAAAGGACATCTTCTGTGAGTGTTAGGTCATAGCTATCACTATACATCACACCCATTTGGAGTCACAGTGGTTTCTACAGAGATTTCAAGTGTGTGAGCTCCTCTAGAGCAGGGGCTGCTTAGCATAGGCCCAATCAAGGTTTGTTGAACTAAATGGACTACATATATCATTTCAAGAAATACTGGGTAAATATTTAGCCTTAGCCTCACTTATAAAATGGAATATGACTGGTCATCTGGTCTGCCTACCCTCACAGGGCAGTTTTGAGGATCACAAGATATAATTTATATGTAACTCCTTTGGAATCTGAAAGGCTGAATTATGATAGTATTGGGGGACAATTCTATAGCTTCGAATTGGGTCTCTCTTCCTTTGGGTGGGCAGTATGTATGACCTTCACTACCACTTCTCCACCCTATATAAAAGCTATAAAAAATTAAGAATAAAATAAAATCTTTGGTGTTTGTTTTCAAAATAATTAGTTTACCCGATGGTTGAGTAGTCTCTTTTGTATATAAACTTATATCTTTCCTCTTGCTAAAGCTAATTTTGTTCATAGTACTGTTGTTTTATGTATAATTTTTATACAGTAAAACTCACCCTTTTTAGTGTACAGTTCAGTGAGTTTTGATAACACCATTACAATTTAGATACAGAACTGTTCCATACCTTCCCTCTGGAAAATTCCTTCATGCCCCTTTGTAGTTAACCATTCCCCCAACCCCCAACTTCTGGCTAGTGCTAATCTGTTTTCTGATCCTATAGTCTTGCTCTTTCCAGAATGGCATATAAATGGACCTGGCATTATTTCCCATAATGCATTTGAGATTCATCCATATTATTGTGTGTATCAAGAGTATTTTTTTTTTCTGAGTAGTATTCCATTTATGGCTATATCACATTTTGATTATTGATTCAGTAAGTGAAAGACATTCATGCTTTCTCCATTTGGGGATGAATATGAATAAAGCCAAATATGTTTTCTACAAATAAACATTTGTGTACAGGTTTTTATGTCAACCTGTTTTTATTTCACTTGGATAAATACCTAAGAGTGGGATTACTAGGCTGCATGGTAAGTATATGATTAACTATAAAAAAGATCAGATTATTTTTTGAAATGGAAACCATCAAGATCAGATGTCATACCCATCCTTGATCATAAATGGGAGATGGACCTGGTGAGTGGAGATGGGATTATTAGCCTCCAGATGCCCAATCTAACCTGTCATACAGTTCTGTAAAATCAGTACACTCTTCCCGCGTTCCCACATCCTCACCTCTCAGAGGAAGTCCGACACCTTTAGCAGTGCGCATGAAAGCTTGCATGTGAGGCCTCCCACACTTTTTTTTTTGAGACAGAGTCTCACTGTGTTGCCTGGGCTAGAGTGAGTACCGTGGCGTTAGCCTAGCTCACAGCAACCTCAGACTCCTGGGCTCAAGCGATCCTTCTGCCTCAGTCTCCCGAGTAGCTGGGACTACAGGCATGCGCCTCCATGCCCGGCTAATTTTTTCTATATATATTTTTAGTTGTCTGATTAATTTCTTTCTATTTTTAGTAGAGATGGGGTCTCGCTCTTGCTCAGGCTGGTTTCGAACTCCTGAGCTCAAACAATCCGCCCGCCTCGGCCTCCCAGAGTGCTAGATAGGATTACAGGCGTGAGCCACCGTGAGCCATCACGCCTGGCCTCTTCCCACACTTTTTGCTATTTTCCTGTTTACCAAGCAGAATGGTTGATCTGAGGAGATCAGTGGCAATGACATCCTATGTACAGTAACATCAGGAGAACCCCCACCAATTACTTTGCCTATTACTGTCTTTTCCTTCCCTCTTGAAGGAAATATAGAGCATTGGGGTGACAGCAATAAAACTCAAGGGAGCAATTATACTGGCATTGGTTAAGAGGATCTTGTTTCTTTACCTAGTCATTCCTGAGTCTAAAAACAATGTAAAAGGAATTTGGGACTAAGGAGAAGACTTAATTCTGCCTACAGCATCAAATTACTTTTGCTCTGTGTCTAAAATATGCAATATTCAAAGTTGACTTTATCAACTGTTCAGTGTCTTAAAAATGCTATTAGAACAGAATAGTGTCACGGATAATCTTCCAAAGCAGATGATCCAAAAGTCATTTCCATTTAGCTTTACAGAAACAGTTTCTCTCTTTAATTAAGTTTTCCATTGACTAATATAGTACTCAGTTTGCTTCTCCTAAGCTGATTCAACTATTGCAAGGAAATACATACCAAGGACATATTATTTGGCATGGAGAAACCATCCTGGGATCAGAAAACTGAGATGTACACAAACTAAGTTTTAATGTATTATGAAGGATTTTGCTTCAGAGTCCCATGGCAAGGATGAAAGGAATTGGGGGGGGCGGTGGAGGGATAAAGATAGAGATAACCAAAAAGGAGGTACCCAGCAGTAAAGTTTTTGGAGGGGTGAGCAAGAGGTTGCAGTAAAATTGTACCTTTTTTCTGTAAACTATCTTTGGTTAAGAGCCAGAGAATGAGTGTTTAAGGGGCAGAGCAAAGAATGGGGGAGCAGTGGATTTGTTGGACTTTAGCGGATTTTCAACTTCATAATGTAAAAACAAACTTTTCAACAAACAGGGCTGCTCACTCAGAAAGGGTGGTCTGTGAGACCTGGGTCCCCCATCACCAGCTGTGTTTAAGCCTAAGTGTCCTAGCTTTTTAGAAATGTAGTATAGCAGTATTCACTCCGCAAATGTTTATTAAAAGCTTACTCTGTACAAGGTGCCTGCATAATATGAAAAGGAATCAAACCTGGATCTACTGTCTGCCAGCTCCGGAAGCAGTGCGTCTCACACTTTTACGTGATCTTAAAATGCAGATTCTGATTCTGAACGTCGGCATGGGGCCTCAGATTCTGCATTTCTAACAAGCTCCCAAGTTATGCCAATGCTGCACGTCTGTGTAACACACGTTGAGTGATCAAGGTTTCTAGTGAGGAATGAGACATGCATATAATACAAAGAAAAAATTCATAAATACCTTATAAGTTCCATTAATTATATATATAAAACTGGATCCCCCCCAACCCAGGACTGTCTTTGCCCTTTTTATACTTTTAGTATTCCTTCTGATGTTTTTGTTGTTGCTCTGCGTCTTGAATTTTTTTTTTCTTGTGGGGTTTCTTGCTGCATATGCTATTTCTTACCCTAGAAGAACACTGTCCTCCTGAGACTCCCATTTTACTAATTTGTCAAAGTCTATCCCCTAATCACTCCATCTTGAATTCTTCCCAGGGACCCTAGTCGTGCTAACAGCTCCCTCCTTGTCGCTCCCCGCCACACAGAATTTTAACCTCCAACAATTACCACCACTTCCTTCTGCACCGACTTGGAAGTCCGTTTTCTCATTCCCCATTGGAACCCACCTCTCGGGGTCGCCTATCACAAGGACGCTGCCTGGAAAACGTGTGGCGCACCAGAGGCCGGGGAAGGGGCCAGAGAGAAAGCAGCGCCGCTCCCTTGGCACCGAGCACCGCAGCCCCGCGCCGAGGGTCTCTTCGGGCCCGTCCGCTCCCCCGGGCGCTCTCCTGGGCTCAACGTTCCCGCGCTCCCCGGGTACCCCAGCGTGGCGCCGGAGGCTGCGCGCGGCTGCCCACCATCGAGGCGGCGAAGGCGGCTAGAGAGGCCGGCGGGCCCGGGGCAGCGCGGAGGCAGGCCGCTGGGGACGCGCACGGGGCGGGCCGGCGCCGCGGGCCTTGTAGCCATTTTAGGAGGAAACCCGGATCGCTCGTCCAGGGTGCGGCTTCAATTTCAACAACTTTATTGGTGGCTCGATCCGCAGAACAGCCACATCGCCGGTGGCCAGAGGAGGAGGGAGCGCATCGCCGGAGGTGATTGGGCTGGGGGCGCCCCGACAGTGAGTGCTGGGGTGTTCCCGATAGCGGCTTCCTGACCAGGGGGCGGCGACGGGGCCTGGGCATTCGCTGGCATTTCTGCAGGCGGGGAGGGAGGGGACTCGGGGCACGGCTTCCCCGGGGCGGGGATTTCCCTTGCCGGGTCCCAGGGCGCAGGGGCGGGGCCGGGGGCGCCCCTGACGCGGCGACTCGGGTGTTGCCCGCCCCGTTGTTCCCCGCGGCAGGTGGCCCCCAACACGAGCTGCCTCCATGGGAAACACCACCAGCGACCGGGTGTCCGGGGAGCGCCACGGCGCCAAGGCTGCACGCGCTGAGGGCGCCAGCGGCCATGGCCCGAGCAAGGAGCACAAGATCATGGTGGGCAGCACCGACGACCCCAGCGTCTTCAGCCTGCCCGATTCTAAGGTAAGCGTCCCGGTGCCCCCAGTTGGTGGCGATGCTGTAGCGGGCTTGGTTTCGGGCTCCTCCTCCCTTTCTTGGTTCTTTCTCATCACACTGATCTGGGTTACGGTTTTTTGAATTAAAGGAATTTTCCGGGGACAGAGGTGTTAGATGGTAATTCTTCTGGCGGTGCTGCCTCAAAATCAGATAAAGAGGCGGAGTTCTTGTTTTCCTGGTGTTCCGATTAATCTGTTGGCCACATTGTTTAGCATGGAGACAATAGACACCTACCCCAGACCCATCCTTGGTTTCCCTAACATGCCCAGGTGCCCTCTTCTACAGTGTTGCTGAATTTATAGGTGTAAGCCCTGGTGGAAAACTTCAGAGGTTAGGTTGCACGAGCTGCTTGTCATAGCTGGTAGTTTCTCACCTTTGCCCTGAGCTAGCTAAATGAATTTCTTTTTCTCGAAAATTTTTGTGTATCGGTATCATTTTTGCCCTTCTAGGAGCTCTGCGCTTGTGGTCCTCTTCTTTGGTTGTGAGCATCAATCACTTGCTTATTTGAGTACTTTCTCCTAGTCTTGGGGATCAATAAAGGACATCATTTGGTTGACTGCTCAATTTTTATACCATACTTTATAATTGTGGTGGCTAAGGCTGAGCTTCTTTCACACCCAGCTGCTCCCCAAGTGGGAGAGCAAATGATTCCAGGATTTTTCAAGTCTCAGTAGTACTTCAAAATGTTGCCGTGGCTGGAAACAACAACCCACAGCTGCCCTGAAGACCTTGCTCTCATTTCCAAGGACTTTCAGGGAAATGGCAACTTGTGTTCACCCTACAGAAAGCACAGATGGAGCTGACAGCAATGTGATTACCACTCTAATGTTTCTAATTGCTTTTAGAGCTGTCAGCATTAAATACGCTTAATTCTTCCAGATAGGCTGAGTGGGTGTAATAGAAAACTGGAGGGATTGAGGAGATTGGGGTGTGTTTGATGTTTCCTATCACTTTATCACTTCCTATCAAACCAGGGCTTTAGTGAGTAAATAGAGTATAATTTGCCACATTGGTAACACGTGAAATTTGGATTCTGTGGTTTATTTTCATGGATCCCGTTGAGAACATAATCACAGAGAAGTGAGAGTGATTGGAAGGAGCATTTCTTGGGGTTTCTTCTCCATTCCTTTCTTCCCTCTCCCACTTCAGGACTTCTTCCTCATCATTTGGGCTGTCTACCCAGCCATCTGAATTTACTTCCTCAGAGCTTTCTCTAAGTGATCAGCCTCATTGTATTTTTATCCTTTTCTGACATTGATGACTCAGGATTTAAGTACGGTGTATTTGTCAAACTATGAATGCAGTAATTGGTGTCCTGAATAAAAGCCAGGTTGCTCTGTCTGAATTGGGGCTATTTTGGATCATTCTTTCTCTCTCACCTCAGTCTTGCCATTTGTGAAATAAGAAAATTGGTTCAGATAATTCCTAGGGTCTCTTCCAAATCTAAAACTTTGTATTTCTCAATCTACCTTCTTTACTTCTAACCTCCACATCTTACTTAAACATCATCAAACTGTAACTCTAATTGTTGTTTTGCCTCTTTTCCTGGTAGTCTTGCTGACTATTTAACTGGGAGTAAACAATCTTTCTGCTAGTCAGCTGCATTCATTCCTACCACGGAAATGTCCTGTCATAAGTGGAAAGGCTTTCCTCCAAAGCTAGGCATATTAATAGTTTGTAGCTTTCAAACTCTAATCTGAAACTCCTAAGTCATAAAATTAACTGATAGAAACAGTGGCAGAGGGGCCTACATTGCTTTGAATGCTGGCCTTTTTCAGTGGGCTAGTTCAGTGGTTCTCAATCCTCTGCACATTAGAATCATCTGAGATTTGTTTACATACTTTATGGAAAATTTGAAACATTTACAAAGTAGGGGGAACAGTATAATGAACTCTATATACCTGTCACCCAGTTTGAACAATGATCAAATCATGAATGGATGTATATCATCTATACCCTAATCCACTGTCCTCCCATCAATTATTTTGAAGCAAATTCCAGACATTCTATCAAATATTGTTTTATCTGTGACATTTTAGAATATACCTCTAAAGATGAGTTTTTTTCTTTATTTTAACATAATCACAGATAGTTATTATCTGGGAAGATTTTAAAAATAGCTTCCCAACCTGGGCACAGTGGCTCATGCCTATAATCCCAGAGACTTGAGAGGTTGAGGCAGGAGGATTGCTTAAGACCTGGAGTACAAGGCCAGCCTGGGCAGCATAGCAAGACCTCATCTCCAGGGGGAAAAAAAATTTAAGAAAGTTAAAAATTTTTAAATTAGGTTCCCAGATCCTATATCTGAATCAGGATCTGAGAGTTTTTCTTAGGCATATGTAAAATTTCCTGTAATTTTAATGTAGCCAATCAGGCAAGAGTGCATTGCTCTGAGAATATGGAGACCAAGGTTTTCTCTTAAGCCAATTCTTATATAATGTGAAAGTCCCTTCAGATCTCTTTCTGCATTTACTTTGGATTATGCTGCTACTGATGTCTCCTACTATCATTTTGAGGATACGGAGAGACAGTATGGAAGGTAAACTACCTCAACCCTCTTGAAAAGAAAGCCCAAATGAATAAGCTATTCCTTTTTTTTAACCCACATTATTTTATTTGGTAATATTTTGACTTAATACTGTACAGTCTTATTTTTACCTATTTACCAAAGTCACTTAACCCAGTCTTAAAGCAGGGGTCAGCAAACTTTTTCTGTAAAGGGCCAGATAGTAAATATTTTATACTCTGTGGATCACATAGTCTCTGTCACAGCTACTCAGTTCTGCCACTGTCTTGGGTAAGCAGCTGTAGATAATACGTAAACAGGTGAGTGTGGCAGTTTCCCAATAAAACTTAATAAAAGCATTTGGCTCACCGGCCTTAGTTTGCAAATTCCTGGTCTAAAGGATAGTAATGAAAACAAACTTAGTAAAGAGTTAATTTTTTTCAGAATCCTACAAACCTCACTTGATAATGGAACTGCTTTTGTTAAAGGAAGTTGTGTTTTTGATCTCTTGCTCCTCGGGGCTCCATTCCTATTCCTGAAATAATTAGTATAAATCTGGCATAGGAGAACAAGTAAGATTCCTTAATTATTTCTCAAATTTTAAATAATCAGTGATCTGATGTTAAAATTTTTAATGTCCCTTTTTCTAATCTATTAGCTGAAATAGAGTTTATGAATTCCTCATGAATTTTGATATCTCTAACTTCCGTTATAACTGATCATTGAAAGCTGTTCATATTTACCTATAAAAAAAAATATATGGCTAACTTAATTATTTTTTATAGAACCATACTTTGTCTTCATATTTTTTTCTCTTAAGAGGGGCTCAAAAGTATATCATAAATGCCTGCCTGAGTTAAGCTGGTAATAGGAAGTAAGGATTTTTTGTTTTGTTTTTTTAAAAGGGAGATCCTAAGGCTCTGAAAGGGTGAGTGATGTGTGCACACTCAGAAGTTAGGCTATGATTTAGACAGTGGTTGAGCATAAGCCATTTAACCATTTTTGGTCCCAGATGAGTTCTTTTTCTATAGTTTGTTCAAAATCTGTTTCAGTTGCAAATTTTAGGACTTATATCCTTAGCCGAAGCCTAGCACCCTTCTCTTCTCTAGGGAGGAGAGTGACCTTTTAAGAATTCTTGGGTCACAATTTATTCTAGGGATGACCTACTCCTTCTTACAGCTCCCTGGGGACAAAGAGTTTGTATCATGGCAGCAGGATTTGGAGGACTCCGTAAAGCCCACACAGCAGGCCCGGCCCACTGTTATCCGCTGGTCTGAAGGAGGCAAGGAGGTCTTCATCTCTGGGTCCTTCAACAATTGGAGCACCAAGATTCCACTGATTAAGAGGTGAAGACAAGTGTCTTGGTTGAGTCTACAGGGTCTAGGAATAGAGACCTGATTTCCTTTCTCAGAAGAGAGACTCAGCTACTCAGCTGGACTTCTTTTCTCTACCTGCTAGGGAATCATTCTAGAACATGCCCTTTTCTGTGACCACTTAATATCTGTGGAATTTTTTTTTTTAACCTCATAGTGAGTCAGAGATATTTTACCACTTTTGATAGAATTATAATTGCCTCAGAGGGACTTACAACAGTTTTGTGGATATATTCTTTGGGACTGTGTTACACAGTCTCAAAATTCTATGCTTGTGGGAGGTCCTTTGTAACTGGCTGAGTCTTGTTTCTCTGACTTCACGAAAGCAAAACACATTGTGAAGTTCTTGATAGTAATGTGATTTGTTGCCTGCAAAGCAATAGTGAATTATTTAACTGGTTGTGAGAATGGCCCTTGGTATGGTAGGGCACGTTCCAGAAAAGGTTCACCAAAATAGGGAAGGAATACCTTGAGGCACTTCTGTATCCTGAACCTAACTGTTACCTTATTTACGCTTGTGATGAGGAACCTACTCTACTGAAGCAAAAATAGTTGTACTAAGGTGAACCATTTGGGAGAATTAATGTCTTTATTATTCTTTTCCAGATACGGATTAAGAACTAAGGTTGGGAGGGGCCGGTAAATGCATGTTGCATGTGCAGTGTGATTTAGAAAAGGAATGGGTTTATAGTTATTTTTCACACCAGGGGATACAATGGCTTAGGAATATGGGATGTCATTGGTATGATACTGTGATTGCCACTTGGTTTTTCCATTCTGTCTTCTAAAAGAAATTTGGCCTGTTTGCCTTTCTATTTTCTTCTATAGCCATAATGACTTTGTTGCCATCCTGGACCTCCCTGAGGGAGAGCACCAATACAAGTTCTTTGTGGATGGACAGTGGGTTCATGATCCATCAGAGGTAAGGCCTTGATCTCCAAGGGTCAATATTGACTTCGTCCCATTTTAGCTGTCATTGCTGTCAGGATTGATGGGCAGCAGCTCCCCTACCCTGGAGGATTTCCCTCTTGATAAAACATGGAAGGGCTGAGTATGTTCATGTTTAACTTTTAGTAAAAGAGGAAGGTTGGATGGAAGAAATGGATTTGAAAAGGGGATTCAATATTTTTTTTCTGTTGATTGTTGCAGCCTGTGGTTACCAGTCAGCTCGGCACAATTAACAATTTGATTCATGTCAAGAAATCTGATTTCGAGGTGTTTGATGCTTTAAAGCTAGATTCTATGGAAAGCTCAGAGACATCTTGTCGAGGTAATTTTGTAGTATTTGCTCTTTCGTGCTGTGTCTGTCTTGAATGCATGTTCCTTCCCAAAAGTTATTTTTTATTTTGTTTTGTTTTTCCATTTCTCCTCAGGAATCTTCTGAATCCTACACATACCTTTCTCCTGCAAACATTTAGGTCCCCTTCTTTGTGGCAAAAAAAGTCTCAGTCTAACGTATTTTATTTCAAACTCTTTAACCAGGATCTACAGTAGGACATTTGTTTTGCATTGCAACCCAACACACACACACATATACATATATACAAACTGTAACACAAGTCTCATGGTACAATATTTGCCTTTATTACAGGTGATAGATTCTATTTTCTATTTTACCTTTTATAACCCACTAATAGGCTACAGCCTATAGTTTGAAAAGCTGTTTCTAATAATTCAAGTTTTCCATTGACTTTTGGCAGCATCACCCATCAGAGGCTAGATGTGCATGGTTTTATATTGTTAACCTGCCTCAGCATAATCTTGCCAGTTAGAGAGCTCAGTTGGCAGTTTTACAGTTTTTTTTTTTTTTTTTTTCTTTTGCCTGGGCTAGAGTGAGTGCCGTGGCATCAGCCTAGCTCACAGCAACCTCAAACTCCTGGGCTCAAGTGATCCTCCTGCCTCAGCCTCCCGAGTAGCTGGGACTACAGGCATGCGCCACCATGCCCGGCTAATTTTTTTCTATGTATTTTTAGTTGTCCAATTAATTTCTTTCTAATTTTAGTAGAGACGGGGTCTCGCTCTTGCTCAGGCTGGTCTCGAACTCCTGAGCTCAAACAATCTGCCCGCCTCTGCCTCCCAGAGTGCTAGGATTACAGGCATGAGCCACCATGCCCGGCCAAAATTTTTTAAATTAAATGTCATCATAATATAGTTCTCTTCATTTTTGTGTATTTCCTTCTATTCTTGTCTGAATACTTTTTTCCTTTTTTGAGATATAATTCTCATACCATTTGTATAATTCTGTAATTTTAATATATTCACAGAATTCTGCAACCATCACCTCTGTCTAATTCTAGAGCATTTTTATCACCCCAAAAAGAAGCCCTGTACTCATTAACAGTCGCGTTTCCATTCCCTCCTTTCCTCCACCCCTGGCAACCATGAATCTACTTTCTGTCTTTAGGGATTTTCCTATCCTGGACATTTCATATAAATGGAATTATACAATATGTGGTGTTATATGTCTGGTTTCCTTCACTTAGCATAATGTTTTCAGGGTTTATCCATGTTGTAACAAGTATCAGAACTTTGTTCCTTTTTATGGCTGAATAAAATTCCATTGTTATAGACATACCATTTTGTTTATCAGTTCATTACTTGATAGACAATTGGATTGTTTCCACTTTTTGGATATTATAAATAATGCTCTTATCAACATTTGTGTATAAGTTTCTTGTGGACATATATTTTCATTTCTCAAATATATACCCAGAGTGTAATTGCCGGGTCATATGGTGACTTTGTGTTTAACTTTTTGAGGACCTGCCAAATCCTTTTCCAAAGTGGCTGTGCTATTTTACATTCCCACTAGCAATGGGAATGATATGAAGGTTCCCATTTCTCCACATCTTTGCCAACATTTGGTATTGTGTGTCTTTTTGATTATAGTCATCCTAGTGAGTATGAAGTGGTATCTTGTTGTGGTTTTGATTTGCATTTCCCTAACAACTACTGTGTATATCTTATATTACTGCAATCATTGTAGTATCAGTAGTCTTAGCGTTTGTTGTCTTGTTGTCTATTGCTTGGCTGGAAAAAAGAAGAAATCTAATCTTTTCACATTGTTTGAAAGTTTACAAGGCATCTTCACATCCATTATCTCATTTGATTTCCTCAAAAACATTGTGAAATAGGGCAAAGATTATCATTTTTATTTTATGAGGAAACTGACCACAGTGCAGGGATTTGTCGAGGGTCATACGACTGATAAATGGAGCAGCTCTTCCCTGAGCCTAAGTCTTTTGTCTCCTTCTCTCTTCTTCCGGCCCCAAATCATGTTGCCCTGCTGAGGAACTTCATGGATGATGGCCAGCATGACTCAGCCTTTTCCTTTGGCTACCTTTCAGCTGTAAACCCAACAGGTCACATGATCGATGACTTTTACCATATTTATTACAATATTAGCTGCCATGTATTCAAAGCTTTTTCCATGCATTCTTATTCATTCTCCAGCTTTCCCTCATATTTGCATAAATATTTTCCAGACCTCTCCAGCTCACCTCCAGGGCCTTATGGTCAAGAAATGTATGTGTTTCGATCTGAGGAGAGATTCAAATCCCCACCCATCCTGCCTCCTCACCTACTCCAAGTTATTCTTAACAAGGATACTAATATTTCTGTGAGTATCCTGAGTATTACTGGGGCATCTGGGGGTCTCTAATATTTGGGCCAAAATTCAGTAATCATAAAGGTTGGGATTATTACAAAGTTGTGTTGAGATTACAAATCATATACATATCAATAGCCATTACAGATTACTTTTTCTAGGGCTGAGTTGTGGCTTCTTCAGGTACTGGTATCAAAATTCATAGTTGTCTCCTGATCCTAATAAAACCAAGATCAGAGCTATGGATTGCCAGAACCAATTTCTGGACTTGTATTCCAACACAACATAAGGAACACTTACCATTTAGGGATATAGGAAAGAATTATAAAATTTTTTTACATATAATTTACATCTCTGTTCAATCTACTTGATTCCCACTAAGATTATTTTTACCTCTTAACACAAATCTTGTACTGTGGGCAGGATTTTTGTTTTGGCTCTATTAAGGAAGATTAGTAGATGTTGAGGCTTAGGATTTTTGCCCTGGACTGAGAATTTTTCTAATTTTCTGTAATGGGATTGTATTATTGATACATACTAGAATGGGTACATTATTTAAAAAAGATAATGCATCTGGTTTAGAGTTTCTCAACAGTCTCAAAGAGCTCTGAGAAAGAATGAGCTGTTGGTTTATCTGTGCATTAATTCCACTTGGTGATTTTTTTCTCTCTTAGTGTGACCCAGCCTTACTCCCTGAGCCCAACCATGTTATGCTGAACCATCTCTATGCATTGTCCATTAAGGTAAGTGGTGGTCCTGGCTCTTGACAGAGTTCCCCAAAATGAGAGGGCAAGGGTAACGCATGTTCTCCAATGATTACTTGCTCTGCTATTTTATTGAAGCTGAAGCTGGCAGTAATGGTCAAATTATAGAAGAACCTCCTTATTTTAACTACTGGGTTGTTTTGTTTGGTTTTAAGTCTCAGTCTCTGTATCTGTGTCCTGGCTAGCTGAATTGCCCTGTGACTGAATGGACTTTTTTGCTTCCCAGTTTCATTTTGGATGGCTAAAACCTTTATACCACCTACTTAAGTTTGAGTTCATAGCAACAGGATTTCATCTGTAGAAAAAAGCAGGTTTAGCTTCCAGTTCAAAGAATGCCTAAATGTGGTATTAAGGCTTCCACTTTTTTAAAGGTGGAATTCATATATATCCAAGGGCTTGCATCTCTCCTGTGTACAAGGTAAAGGAGAATGTGACCAGATTTGCCCTGTCCCCTTCAACTCTAGGGTCCTCCTTGTTTTCTCTGCTGCTTTAGACTCTGGGTTGAAAATATCCATTCTGTTCTGTCTTGTTGTGTCTTTGTGGTTTGGCTAATGGAACAAAGTTATATAGCTCTGTGGTCATCCAGCTGGACTGATCAGCATCAGAACCACCTGGGGAGGTTTGTGAAAATATAGATTCAGAGGCTCTATCAGAGATTCCAAATAAGTGCATCTAGGATGGGCCCCAGTAATTTTTTTTTAAAGCTGCTTATGTTTCTTAGATGTGCAGCTAGATTAGGAAACTCACTGATACAGCAGACTTTAACAAATTATGTAGTAATACACAAAAGTTTTAAAAGATATTATTGAATTTTATTTTTATAACCTTGTGAGGTAAGTATTATTTTTAACTCCTGTTTTATAGATAAAGAAACTAAGGCTCAGAGAAGGTCAAATTGCCAGTAAGTACCAGAGACAGGACTGAAGTCCAGTCCTTCTACCCTAACTCCATGTTCTTTCCTATATGTCATTGTGCCAGGTCTTTCCAAGTAGATCTTTCTCTCACCTGCTACTCATGTCTATAAAACTTGCCCTGGAGGCAAACTTTTTTTACCTGCCTTGCTTCTGTCATGTTTAGGCTTTGTACCAGGATACTCTGGTCACAGAATGTTAGCCGGATTAACATTTGTTGTGAGTAATACAGTACAGGGGAAGGTAGGAAGATGCACTGGTTTCTAGATTGGATTTGCTTGGGTTCTTGGGGATCTGGTTGAATTTTGCCTCTAGTAACTGCTCCTTGGCTATCAATTGATACCCATAGGTCTGCCATCACCTCTTGTGATACATCCATGGTCTGTAACACAGCCTGGGAAATGGTACCGCTTACTCTCTTCTTACTGGTTCTGACCCAGGTGAAGGTCTTGATTATTGTGGCTCAGCTTGGCTTTGAGCCATTCCTGGTTCTCTCAGATTGGGTAGGCTGTTTGGAGTTGATTCATTGGATTGAGTGTTTTCCTAAAGAGGATTTTGGGGGATTTGTTCACTTTGTTCAAGGATACAGGGGGATTCCCAGGTTCCCTCTAGATCAAAGAGGACTTTTTGATTTTACCGCTGGTATTTAATGGAAATTAGACCTGCTTTGGGGCTTAGAAATGCTTTTTCAGAAGGATCATTTCTTTTTCTTCTCATTGCTTTTAAGACTTTCTTCTAGAAATGGATGCCAAGATATTTTTTTTTCTTTACTAGTTTTAAACCCAATATTAGAATTTAAAGAGGGAAAGGGAGTGAGGTAAGAGATTAATATTTCTTCAGCACCTTTTATGTGTCAGATACTGTGCCAGATATTCTGATGTAATTATCACAACCACCTTAATAGTAGGTATTATCCTTTGTAATGATGAGAAAAAAACACTTAGATTAAGTAGATTACTATTACCCAAGGCCACGAGTAGAATAACAATAGGTGTCAGGATTGGAACTGAAGCTAATTTGACGCCGAAACCAACCTCTTTCTATTATATCAAACTATGTCTGTTAAAAGTGAGTAACTATGGAGGACCGATGGCTGGGAAGAGCTGCCTACTGCCTGGACTAATGAATTAGCTGTATATGTTTCTTTTCCTTGCAGGACAGTGTGATGGTCCTTAGCGCAACCCATCGCTACAAGAAGAAGTATGTCACTACTCTGTTGTACAAGCCCATCTGAAAGAATCCCTTCTTCCTCCAAGGATTCAGGAGAAGCATCTCCCTTGCCTTTCTAGACTGCACCAGTCTTACCTGAGACTGGAAGGCTGATTTGCTTTGAGGCCGTTATGTGTATTTCAGAGCCTTCAAGTAGGATGCTCTGCTTTTGCATTTGATTGCAGATGAGAGCTTTATGAGTTCATGGAATTTATTTTAAGAAAAATAATATATATGTATATGAGAGGAAGGTAAATGGAAGCTTCCTAGCCCCAGCTAGACGTATTCTGTCTGCCTGTGGCTATTCACCAAGACCTGTTTGGGGGAGCTATAGGAATAACTCTGTAGGAAAATTTTTTCCTAAAATGAAAGAACAGCAAACTCTTAGGATCCTTCTTGGGCGGAGATTCTATCACTGCTACCTTGGCTTTCCAAGGGATGGACTTGTGTTAGACTGCTGCCCTCCTTACAGCTGCCTCATTGCGAGGGCAGCTTTTCTTGCATGGGTTCTCTGTATTCCCAGAGTATGTAGCACAATCTGTATTTTTTGTATGACACCAGATGCCCCGCAAGAACCCTTTTTCCTCTCATTTCACATTCTTCCTTTAATAGCCTCCTTCAGATCACATACCTGACCCCTCCCTAACACAAAACTAATTGGGTAAGTGACCCCTTTGAAAAGTTATATAGGACCTGACCCACCTCAGAGACTAGGGCTGCCAGAAGGTTTCCTGTGTAGCCCAGCACAGGCCCAGGCCACTTTGCTACTGCTCATTTTAACTTCTGCTAAACAAAATATGTCTCAGCATTATAAAAAAGGCAGAATGCAGAAAATCTACTTTTCTTTTTTTAGTTTGGTCCCAAGGCTTAGGCTCTATTGGCACATTCCCATAGGTTTTCCCACTTGGCCTGGCCCTGCTCCCATCTTTTCTCTCTCAGAGAGGACAGCTCGGAAGGTAAGAATGGAACCAGGGAAAACTTTCATGTCTTTCATCCTTGAAAGATTTTTATGTGCCTGCATTTTTCTTTAATTAAAAAAAAATGCCTTTCCATTGGTCTTAAGAGACTGCATTGGAGAACTTCAGGCTATTGATAAACGGTTCTTAAGATTTTCTTCTCTAGCCTAGCCCTCTACAATCTTACGTTATTATGGCTAACCCTGTGCACATCATTACACTAAACACTGTTCTAGATACAATTTCATTCAACTGATTTGATGCACTACAGGGTTCCCTTAACTTAAAGATTTATTAAGCCAAGAAGCAAGAAAGTATTCCTGGTTTTCCCAACCATGAAAATATCATTCTTTGCACTAAGCATTAACAAGATCATTTTGTTCTTCTGCCTCTTCTTTTAAAAATATTTGATGATGAAAAACAAAAATATTTGATGATGAAGTGGGGTCACTGATTTCAATTTTAGACTGAAAAGTAGCTATTCAATCCACTTTTGGGGTTCAGAGATAAAACTTTTTTTTCCAAGTATCTGTGGCTCTTCCATTTTACAGATACCAAGTCAAAACATTCAACACTGAAGGAGGCCAAACTGTTGATGATTGAGAAACTCCTTGACTGCTAAGATAAGTCCTGCCACACTGAAAGCGCACCCACAAATCAGTTTAGCTACCTCCTGTCTTTTCCACGCAAGGCTGGCAACACAGTTGTCTTTGGGCATGTAGAATTCTTGGACGCCAGGTATGAGGCAGTAAGGTGTGGGTTCATCGTTTTGCTGGGATGCAAATTATCGAAAGCTTTGGTGGTTAATTGCTGAGAGGAAATACTGCTTTAGCCATCCGAGGCCACCTTCTGCAGCAAAAGGTATTTGTGGAGAACCTTTTATGGTCCCAACTACTTTTTCAATGACGTGCCATTTAAAAAATCCAAGCCAGATCTTATTCTAACCAAGTCTCAGGATTTACATAGTCTTCAGTTATAGGAGAATTTTATGTTTATCCAAAACCCATTAAATAAGTGGGCCACTTAGGAGGATTCAAAATCTTGGTTATTACATAGAGAATTTTGTTGTACTCATTTTTTGTCAGAAGTATTGAAATGTAATTATGTGTTCGTATATTAAAATTTTTACTCCACACAGGGGTATCAGTAGAGTGGGGCAGGAAAAGAGATCTCTTCAGTTTCCCTCAGGCTAGAAGCTTCTGTGAATTGGGTCTGGTTCCAATGCCAGTAGGTGCTGGTGACCTTCAGATCTTTCTAATCTGGAAATGTGCAAAGTGTGTCAGTTTCCCAAGCTCTGAGGTAATCTTTCAGCCAGATGTGAAACAGGAGCCCACCAGCTGGTATAGAACAGATGGTTAAGAAGAACTGGGTGATGACGTATTCAGCGCTGTCCTTTTTCTGTACTGCTTATGCACCCATGGCTCTGAGAAGCCCTATCTTGGTCTGTCCTCGAGACACTGTTCTGGAGGAGAGAGAAGGAAGGTAGCTCAAAGTACAGTTCACTCATCCTTTTACTTAGTTAAAAGGATAGTTTATTTTATGCAGAAGAGAGTTTGGCAGATTTTGAAAATGAGTAAAGGCAAAAAAAATTTTTTAGCCTTTTTTTTTTTTTGGCCTATCAGAATTTCAGGGTCAAAGTTGGGAGAATAAGAAAATAAGTCTTCAGGAGGGGCTGACCCTTAAAGAACTGCAACATGTTTTTGGGGTTGTGGGGAAAAGAAAGAGAGCAATTGAGTTGAGGAGTGATATTAGGAAGATAAAGGCTTAACTATTATAACTCAGAAATGAAAAATATCCTTTTTTAAAAAGACCTGAAATCACACATAACATGGTGGTCTTCTGGGATCTCATTGTAACAAAACTTAGCAGTGTGTAAACCATCTTCCCTTTGCCTTTTCTTGTTCCTGTTCTGTACCCTTTCCTCTGTATTTTGCTTTAACTTCATTTGTCAGGTAGACTTTGTCAGAGTCTCAAGTCACACATTACCTAAAACATAGGTTAGTTATTTTGCTGGTATGGAGAACTTCCACCCGTGATAATTAGCTTGCTCTAGAGTTGACTGGGATTTAACCACTGTGGGCAACACCCCTTAGCCTCAGTGGTATTTTAGGCATACTTTTAAACATATGCTTATATGGTGGCGAATCCAAGAGAAGTTTCTGAGGATCCTGCGGACCCAGGCCCACTCACTTTCCTTCAGTTATTTTTAGTCTTTTGTAGATTTAATGGATCTGAGATAAAACCTTAGAAAAGTGTCAATACTCCATGTTATGCTGCTAAAATGAAGTTAAATTAAGAAAGAAGTGATACCTCCACACTGGGTTTATATTAATCTGGGATATAAGTGAAGGAGACATACTAATGATAGAATTCCCTGCTTTTGACTGGGGAAATAGGGCTTTTAAATTTTTGACCTCAACTAAAAATGATATGCAATAGTCTATGTTTGTGTGTGTTTGAAATACATTGTATTCTCAGAGATTTCTACATCCTCACATTCTAGTAATTTGGGGCATGGGCTTAACAACAGATACACAGTTCATTCCTGCATTATTCTGATTCATCCTTAAAGCCAAGTTCTTGCTGTCTTCTACCAGGGGCTGCTGGCTCCGGTTACCCATGTAATGGAGGACCTGGGAGGGATAGTGGTTAGGGTCTTTCAAAACTTTATGGATCTAAGTATTTGTCTCTTCTCAAGTGCCAATCACAATTGGAGATTGAAGGACTGTGATTTCTGTAACTTTTGGAGTAAAAAGCTAAATCTTTTTTTAAATTATAAAAAGAAAGAAGGAAGAAAAGATAGAAAAACTCAAGTCTGTTACTTGTAGAATCCAATTCTTAGCAAAGGAATAGCTCTAGGATTCTAATTTGGGCTTTGTCTTGGTTTGCTTTTCTTAATTGTGCTTTGAAGTGAATAAGCTTCATTAAAAATTAATTTTTTTTTATTAGTTCCAACACTAGTTGGTGTTCACTTGAATTAATTGTGTGTAGCACAGTACTTTTGCAGCAAGATCGGTGTGAAATACTAAACACTCTGGATTTTGTAGGTGTCAGGTTAAATGGTCAATTATACCTACATTAAGTAACATCTTAGGTATTGATTATCTTAATTCTTTTCTATTTCCCTCTACAGAACACTTACCCTACCCAGCTTGTGGTTTTAGGACAGCCAAAGCTCACTGTTGTTTAGTCCTATCTCTACACTGGGTCCCATATATGATACCTGTTTGAATTTTGGTAAATTGGAGGCTGTTGGTTGGTATTACACTGAAGCATTTTGAGTAAGTGCAGCTCTGTATCTGTCAGAAAGGGGGGATAAGACTATAATTTGAAGGGAATTAAATATATGAGAGTCTTCTTTTAAATGGTGCTTTTTGTAACCTTTAATGCTGAGGTACAGAGCTGCTTTTCAGTGTTTCACAAAGGAGTGACATACAAGTATGAATTTTAAAGCTTTTCTCCAAATGTAATTTGTCATTGGATTCTGATATGCCTGAAAGTTACATGATGTAACACATACAAAAATGTGAGTTTTTCCATAAAACTCTTTAATAAAAGCATTATACAGCAATAATATTTGAGTTATTTATTGATTACTGATTACATTATCAATATCTACCTGCCTTGGTAGTATCAGGACCTAAAGAATGTAAATTGCCAGACAGGCACATCTGAATAAAGTCATAGGTGTAGGAGGGGACAAAAGTGATGTCCTTCCATCTGTCACTTTTTGTGTTTCAGGCTATGCCAACATTAATTACAGGAATACAAACTCAGTGAGTGATTTGGTTTTCAGCATTTTCTCTGAACCTGCTGTACATTTAGCTATTATCCTGTGTTGGGTTAGCTGAGATCTTAGACTCAGTGATTTTCATCCCTGGCTGCACATTCATGTCACCTATGGAGATTCTATAAACATATTGAGGCCGCATCTACTTCTACCCTAATTAAATGGAAATCTATGGTATGAGGTCCAGGCATCTGTACTTTTTCAGTTCCCCAGATGATTCTAATATACATCTAGGATTGAGGACCACTTATCCTGGACCCTTCCTATCTCTCTTTGTCAGACTATATACTTAATTATATGTGAAAACAGATTATATACTTTATTGTGACAGCAAATCACTTACCTTGGATGGCCTTAAGGGCCATAATTGTAATATAATAATTTTTGTTTTCCATCCCTTTATTTCACAGCTTTGTCTCATCCTGTTATTTACATAGCTGGCCTGTGGACTTTCTTTTCCTAAAACAATCAAGCTCTCCTATATTTGCTGCTCTAAAGATTCAACTAAGTTGAACTTTCTTAAGGGAGAGAAGAGAATGACAGCGTGGAAGTGACCAGAGTGTGAGAAGAATAGGGGAGTTAGTGAGGGGGTGGAAATGTAAGACAGAAGGATGTGTAAGGAAGACCTGTTGAATTTAACCAGAACAGTTAACATTAAACCTCAATAGCACGGCCAAAGATTGCCTACAGACTAGAGGTGGTCAGTGGTGGATATGATATGAACTCAGCCTCTGCAAGAATGGTCTCTTAAACATCAGTGCCCTGGTCACTGAAACAACAAAATGGCACCAGCATTTCTCCTGACCCCAAACTTGTATTGGCATGTGCTTCCTAAAGCATTTCTTATTGACCCACCCACTTGGTTTGGGGTCTTTTGTTATATCCCTTCCAACCCTCCCTTCTCCCCTGTATCAACAATTATGTATGACACAGGTGGTTCAGGAACATCATAAGTGCCTTCCTCTCCCTACCCCTCTGTCCTCTGTTCATCCAGCATCACATGCAGGCCTGGAGTACCACCTTCCTTTCCCTAACTCATCCCCTGGCTCCAGCACTTAAATTGGCTGAAGATGAACAGCTCCATGTTCTACCAGTTAGCATTCTTCAGGCACTCAGTTGTGTTCTGAAGGAGACTCCAGTCTTGAGAGTTTTCCCTTTTTATTGACTTTCTAGGGAGGAGGGCAAGTTCTTTGTCAGAGGTTAGAAGGTTTAAGGTCCATATGCTGTGTGATATTTTAAAACCCAAGTAGGTTTTCACAGACTTCTCAACTACTCCTGAGCTAATTTCCCCTCACTGCATCTTCCAAGGCTCTCTTGCTAGTGACAGCTTATGCTGAGAACATGAGGTAAGGATACTGAGCACCTGAAACAGTCATGGAGATTACTGCAGACCTGTATACTTCTGACTGTAGACCAAATGATACTCAAAACTATGAGCTACAGCTCTAACCTCTTGTTTTTCAGGATCTTTGTTATAGATTATGATAGCTCTGAGTCACAGTTACAAGATGGGTGTTGGGATTGGGTAGTGGAATGGGTGTTCAACGCAGAAAATATTCGTGGGGGTCAGGACAAAGGCTGAGAGTATTTTGAATATTTGGAAACTTTTGTACCAACCTGAAGATGGTGGCTTTTTTTCTCCCCAGTTAGCAGAGCTGTATTCTATATGTTATCTGGGAGAGTGATCTAGGGTTAGAATATCTTGGGATGAAGTAAAGGAATTTGACAGTCCAGAATTCTACCAGATCAAAAGCCAGTCTGAAGTCAGAGAGCATTCTGAGGTATGGCATCTTAGTTTTAGATGCAGCAGAGAATTTTGGGAGCAATCAGGACTAGATGAACTAAAGTTCAGGAGAAAAGGTAGAATTGTCCAAGATGAACTGAGATTACTAGTCGTTTTATCTCCTTGGGCCATTTGCTGATTCTGGGCATGAGCTGAGAATTGACCTTTACCCAGACAGAGTATCTGGTGGGGTAAAGTAAAACCAACAAAGCTCTTAGTGCTGTGTGGTGTTGGAGGGATGAATTGGAAAGTTGAGGGGGTCCAGATGTGCAGTGAGTTTTCCCCAAAGGACACTTGCTGAGGTCTGGACTGCATGGGACACTTAAAAGCTACCACAAAAAATAAAAAAAGCAGAGTAAAATCTCCCAAAGACTATGGTGCTGAGGTGCTAAAGACTAACTGGAGCAAGGGGACTTGACTGACATGGTCCCAAAGCATTTGCCAAGTATTGGAGCGATGTGGGGTAGTATAACCAAAAAGCTATACTAAGAATTCTTGAAGGGCCAAATGGTTTCCCAGTAACTGCATACCAGAACAAAACTCAAGAATACCTATAGGAATAGAAAAATATCCAGCACTCAACAAGGTAAACAGTCATAATGTTTGACATCTAATCAAAAATTGCCAGCAGATCTCTACTTCTGGCCAAGACAGAGTAACAGGGACTAGATTTACTGTTCCACCTAAAACAACTAACAATCCAGAAACAAATACGTGAAACAATGGTTTTCAGACATTGTCTTATTCTGTTTTGTGCTGCTATAACAGAATACCCAATACTGGGTAATTTGTAAAGAACAGATTTCTTTCAATTCTGGAGGCTGGGAAGTCCAAGATTCAGGGCCAGCATCTGGCAAAGGCATTTGTGCCACATCATCCTATGATGGAAGGCAGAAGGGCAAGAGAGGAGAAGAGAGAGAAAAGGGGGACAGACTTGTCTTTTTATAAGGAACCTACTTCCATGATAACCAACCTCCATTTACAAGGGCAGAGCCCTCATGGCCTACTTACTTCTAAAAGGTCCCACCTCTTGATACTGTTACACTGGGAATTAAGTTTCCAATACATGTGTTTTGGGGGATACAGTCAAGCCAGAGTAGACATTAAATACCAAGCCACGAAGAACAATGATCCCTGAAATATGGGAAACCAATGAGATGAGCCCTTTCATCGCCCCAGCTTACCACCCTAAGAGTGCTTCTTAGTTATAACTGGAAAACTTGAGTCTCCAGCCTGGTAAACTGTTGCCTGAGTTGAGAACATGGAGTACAGAACTCAGAAGGGTTTTTCTTCAGTAGTGGAGAACAATTAGCTCAAGATGAAAAGCCGTGGTAGATAGAATAATGGCCTTTCAAAGATGTCTGTGTACTAATTCCCAGAATCTATGATCATGTTAGGTTATGTGCCAAAGAGGAACTAAGATTATAGATGGAATTAAGTTTGCTAATCAGTTACCCTTGAGATGGAGAGATTATCCTGGATTATTTAGTTGGGCCCAATATAGTAAGTGGAAGAGGGAGATCAGAGTCATAGGACATGAAAAGAGCTTGGCCTGTTGTTGCTGGCTTTGAAGATAAAAAAGGACCATGAATGAAGGAATGTGGGTACCCTCTAGGAGCTAGAAAAGGCAAGGAAATGGATTCTGTCCTAGAGCCACCAAAAAGAAACACAGATGGCTTTATTTTAGCCCAGTAAAATCTATTTTGGACTTGTGAACTACAGAAATCTATGATAATAAATT
>NW_012144633.1:2848879-2859469 GCF_000956105.1 Propithecus coquereli | reverse complement strand
TGTAGGACTACCCTTCCCAGCCTGGGGGAGGGGTGGTATCAGTGCAGAGTCAGAACTCTCACTTTTGCCTAGCAGTAACAAGAAGCATCACCTCCCTGAGATGTCAGTGAGGACCAAGGGGGGAACCTGGGCTTCTACTCCACCACCTCCTGGCAGTCATGAAGCAATAGCCTCACTTCCCTGGCTGAGAAGTGTCAGAGGACAAGAGTTTCAGAGGAAACTAGTTAAAATAGGTTTAAATAAGATCTCATCAGTCTCAGAGTCTCATATGCCCCAAATTTCCAGATTTCAAGAAAAAAATCACTTGTAATACCAAGACCAGAAAGATCTCAACTTGAATGAGAAAAGACAACTAACACACAAAAACAATAAATTGACATAGATGTTAGAATTATCTGACAAGGATTTTAACGCAATTATAAACATGCCTCAATGAGCAATTACTAACACACTCAAAACAAATGAAAAAAATAAGTCTTATCAAAGAAATAGAAAATCTTAGCAAATAAATAAAAGATATAAATAAGAACCAGAAGGTAATTTTGGAATTGAAAAATGCAATAAGCAAAATAAAATCTCAATGGATTGGCTCAACAGCAGAATGGAGGAAACAGAAGAAAGAATCAGTGAACTGGAAGATAGAACAATTGAAATTATCCAGTATGAACAACAGAAAAAAACGACTACAAGGAAATGAACGGAGCTTCAGAGAACTGATCTGAGATCTTATAGCAAAAGATCTAATATTCCTTTCATTAGAGCCATGGAAGAAGAGAAGAGGGCAGGGCTTAAAAGTTCTCAAAGAAATAATGGCTGAAAATTACCAAATTTGGCAAGACACATATACGTACAGATTCAAGAAGGTGAGTAAATCCCAAACAGGATAAATACAAAGAAATGCCTAGACATATCATAGTCAAACTTCTGAAAACTAAAGAAAAAAATCTTGAAGACAGTGAGAAATGTCACTTTACCTAATGGGGAAATATAATTTGAATGACAATGGATTTCTCATCAGAAGCTATGAAGGACAGAAGGAAGTGGCATGACAATTTTCAAGTGCTAAAAGAAAAGAACTATCAACCAAGAATCATATATCTGGCGAAAATATCACCGCATTCCACAAATTTTGATACATTTTCATTTTCATTTAGTTCAAAATATTTTGAAATTTTCCTTCTGATTTCTTCTTTGATCCATGGGTTATTTAGAAGTGTTATATTTAGTTTCCAAATATTTGAGGATTTTCCATATCTTCTATAATGGATTTTTAATTTAATTCCATTGTGGTCATAAAACATATTTTGTATGACTTGAACCCTTTTAGATATATTGAGACTTGTTTTATGGCCCAAAATATGGTCTAATTTGGTAAATGTTCCATGTCCACTTGAAAAGAATATGTGTTCTACTCTTCTTCCTGCGGTATTCTATAAAATGTCAATTAGAAATATTGGCTGATAGTTTTGTTCAAGTCTTCTGTTTCCCTACTAATAATCTGTCTACTTGTTCTACCGGTTATTGAGAGAGTGGCTGAAATCTCTATGATTGCAGATTTGTCTAAATCTTAAAGTTGTATCAGTTCACCTTTGTATATTATGAAGCTTTGTTATTCAGTGTCAAAACATTTAGGATGTTACAGGCTCTTAATAAATTGACCCCATCATCAGTTTGAAATGATTCTTTAACCCTGGTCTGAAATCTGCTTTGTCAGACATTAATTTAGCCACTCTAGCTTTTTTTGTATTAATGTTAGTATAATATATCTTTTTCCATCCTTATGCTTTTAATCTATATATGTCTTTCTATTTAAAGTGGGTATCTATAGGTTTAGTGCAGTCATAATAAAAAAAAGAAGCACTGCAGGTTTTCGGAGAAATTGACAAACTGACTCTAAAACTCATATAAAAATTCAAAGAACCGAAAATAGCTGAATCAACTTTGAAAAAGAAGAACAAAGTTGGAGGAATGACACTACAGAATTTAAAAACATAAAACTATAGCAATCAAGACCCTGTGGGATCAGTCTAAAGGCAGACAAACAGATCCATGAAACAAAGTAGAGAGTTCAGAAACAGAGCCATACATCTATAGTCAGTTGATTTTTAACGAAGGTTCCCAGGTGATTCTGTGAAAAAATAATCTACTCAATAAATGGCACTGGAGCAACTGGACAGCCATAGGGGAAAAACGAAAATGAACAAAACCCAATTCTTTCCTCGTGCCACATGTAAAAATTTACCGAGATTTTTCATAGACCTAATTGTGCTAAACCTATAAAATGTCTAGAAGGAAACACAGGAAAAAATCTTAGTGACCTTGGGTTTGGTAATCCTGGATTCTCTAACAGAAATAATCTTATTTTTCCTCCCATACTTACTAACTGCTGTTCTTCTGTAAGGTATACCTTTCCCTCTCCCATCTTTTTTTTGAGGATACTACATGGATTATACCATGTGTATATAACATGTATATGATATGAATTTCTTATTTATAGGTTAGAATACATTACATTATTATTTTTTTGATGCTCCAATGGTCTGTTTGACTAGGGGGACCTCCTCAAATTGGTTTCTGTGACCTTTTGACATGTTCTTATTAGTCTTTGGGCACAACAAGATGTTCCAGGCTCATCTTGTACTTTTACTTTGTCAACCCTAAAATCAGCCATTTTTACAAGAAATCCTATTTTTTTTTTAGTGGGAAATGGTATTCAGAAACCAAGCTGTGGACACTAGATATGCTCATTGCTGCTGGGGTCCCATTGCTTCAAGACTCTATCAGTGGGTATCATGAGTTAATATAGATATCTCCAATTCCAATCCAACACCGTAAGGTTCTTCCTCAACTTTGTCCATTTCGTATTTTTGTCTTCCTTCTCCCAAGTTGATAACCTTGATTACTAACAAATCGATGCATTTACCATTTTCTTCCATCCTATAATATATACAAAACAGCTTCAGAATTATTATACCAAATCTACTATAATCAATAAACCTACCAAGTAAAGTTCAAGATAGCCTCAGGATATACCTCACTGTGAGTGTACAGACAAGCAATGCCTTCAAAATTTACTTGAATCAATTATATTCTATGTGGTTATAATATCATGTGATATTAATATATAGTTAAGTTCATTTGTTCTGCCTTTTCAGTTTTAAGGTTAGCCTTTTCATTCTTTTTTGGAATATATAAGACATTGACATGGTTTAAAAAATAAAAAGTATATTGGCATATACTTAGAAAAGTCTCTTCCTTTTCTATATCTTAGAATCCATTCCCATGCACTCCTAGATAAACACATTTTCATTATTTTCTGGCCTATCTTTCCTGTAAAACCAGAATATCTATGTCCCCTTCTTTCTTAACACACTCCTTTGTACCTTGCTTTTTTTCACACTAAAAAAATATCCTGGAACTAACTCTGCATCCACTCATAGAGATAGTCCTCACACTTACGGCTGCAAAGTACTCCATTGTGTGTATGTGTGACCAGGTCATTCTTAAATGTGGGAAATGGGTTTCAGTTATTATGAAATCATTATCCCATGTGATCAATCCTTCATTTCACAAGTCTCAGGAGGAGGAAAGTCGTTTTGAGAGCCATTTAGAGAAGAGGGTGGGGATAGATTCCAGAGGAACTCACCTGCAGGAGGACCTGCTGTGCCCAGCAGCCACGTGGTCTTACTCTGCTCCAGGTGTCTGTGCCAAGCTCCAGCTTTACTCCCTGGGATCTTCTCAGACTCTGACTCCCTTCGAGTTCTCTTCCCAAAGACATCTCCTTTCCCCTCCCTGATCAAATTGCTGCCACACTGGCATCTGAATCATCTTTCATTTTTTGTCTTACTTTATTCCTATTTTTTTAAATACAAGGAACACATGGATCTCATCTCTTTATAAGTTACTCACAGGATAAAGGAATACATAGAAAAAAATTAAATTCCTCTCCTCCACACTAACCTCCCTAGAGGCAACCACTGTCAACCTTATATAAAACACCGCTCTGGCTCATTTGTAATTCTCCACTGAATCTGACTAGTATAACTCAAGGGCCAAAATCTTCCCTGCACGCCCCACTCCCACACAGTCTAACACCCCATTCTCTCCTCAAGAGTTTTGAGTGTCTGTGCTCTGATGTTGGGTTTGCACAGGCTGGGGTGGGAAAGCTTGGGCGAAGTCACTGGAAGCTTATAGGCCAGAGGGCTAGCTGTGGAAGGTTGGAGGTTCTGTGACTCATTAGTTTTTCTTCTGCCTAACAATGATTCCCAGACCCATATTGGAGAGACTATCCGCATTCTGAATCCTAAAACGCCAGATTGTTGCTTTCGCAACTCCTGCTTGTACCCAGGAGAGAGAAGCATGCCTTTTCCCTCCTGCATCTATCTCAGTCAGTCCTTTGTTGGACTCTGAATGTCGAGGTCGTGAGTATCGCCCAGCCTTCTCTCCTCAGCATCAGCTGCCCGAGGCACCGTGCGCTGTACGGAAGCAGCCACGAGGGACTATGCGGGCAATCATCGCCTTTCTCAATCAGGGCAGTGAAGAACCTTGCTAGATGGCTCAGTTTCCCTGGACAGCAGTGAGCCGCGTGGAATCAGAGGTTCTTCGCTTTTGGGTCGTCCTGTGCCGGCCGAAGCCCCGCGCTGCCACTCACTCGGCTGGGGCCATCTCACCCTGTCTCTGCAGCAAAGACCCCAGAGGGTCCTGACCGGAGAAGCAGCCGTGCTGCTCGCGTTGGTGACCGACGTTGCCTCGCCTCTTCACATGGCGGAGCCTTCCCGCCGTCTGACGGGCTGTGCTGCGCAGAGAGCGAGGCGCGGGGAGAAGCCGGAGGAGGAGGATGGAGCAGCAGGAGAAGGGGAAATCCCAGTAAATGTAAACTCCGGTTGCGGTAGGAATTTTACATCAGGCCAGGAAACTCTAGCAACCCAGGAAGGGCAGCTGCATTTGGTGGAGGCCCAGAAAGCTCTTCCCTGTCCCTAATCCCAATAAGGAATTAATCTCATTCTCCCAGATACAGACCTGCAGAGACAGGCAGAGAGAACGGCAGTCACGGGCGACTCCTCCCGTTGCAGGTTGGTGGTGTTTGGGTCCTGTCTGACGGGAGGTACTGGGAAAGGAAATCTCCGGAACGACGGAGCCGAGAAGGGATTTGTGCACCTTCAGTGAGTCAGAACGCCCCACTTCTCGCGGTTCCATGGTGTAATGGTGAGCACTCTGGACTCTGAATCCAGCGATCCGAGTTCAAATCTCGGTGGAACCTGGCTTTTTTTTTTTTTCTTTTACTCCTTAAATGCAATATGATTTCCCCTTCCTCGGAAGGTTTCGATCCGGGGAGGGAAGCTCCGCAGGCCACCGGCTGCCCCAGGTCCCCGCGTCCCCCCCGGGCTCTCCTGCCCCTTCCTCGGGAGTTGGCGTCCCAGAAACCCGGTTCTTAGGGTGGCGGGTCCACACGGGAATTGACGCCACATCGAGCCGGGGAGACCGAGCCTGGGCGTCCCCGTTCTCGGCGAGCCCGCCCGGCCCCGTGCGATCCGAGGCCCCGGCCGCGCCTCCAAGGGGCCCAGCGGCCCAGCAGGTCCCCACCCTCCGCTCGGCGGGACCCTCCGGCCTGGGGCGGGCGAAGGGTTTCCTCCACTCTCGAGGCTGCCGCCCCGAATCCTAGACCCCGAGGGTTTTTTCACGTCAGGAATCCGGTCATTGGACGATTGTCCTATTTCTGCACGGCTAGAAAATAATTTAAATATGAAATTGCGTTTCCTTGCTCAATCGTGGGGTGGCGAGACTAAATTTCTGGGCCGTGGGTTTAAGCAGGTTGGGTGCATTTCATTTTATCACCGGATTCTTTCCTGCGGCCGGCAGAATCTTGAGCGTTTGAGTCTCCGCAGCGGCCAGCAGGGGACGCAGCTGTCCCACTCTTGGCATCTCAGGCTGGGGGCCTCTCCTTAAACTCTAAACGCTGCCAAAAAGAGAGATCCGGGCCGCGGATTGCAGCGTCTCGGGTGGGGCGAGCTGAGCGGCTCCGAGGGGAGAGGTCCGGACCTCGGGGCTCCTCCTTCGTCCCACCCGGACTCTGCTCCAAGAAGACACCATTGGAGGAGAGGATCTTGAAAACTTTATTTCCGTTCTCTTCTATTCATAAAAAAATTTAGATGAGGATTTGAAAGATCTTCCTACCTAGTTAAAATGTGCTCCGCCAGGTGCTCAGGAGCGTTTTTTCTTTAATTTTTCAGTTTTGGAACTTTGCGGTGTTACAAAAGACCGAAAAATACAACTGCTTTCGGGGGCGCACTTTGGAGGGTCTGAAAAGAGAGGTGGGTGAGTGCCTGTGGACAGCAGCTGAGGGAGAAAGGAGAGGGAGAGAGAGTACAGAAGGATGAGCGTTTAAAACTCTAATTATGATTGTGCATTTCCTTTAGTTCTGTCCATTTTTTCTTCATATATTTTGAAGCTCTTGTATTAGGTGCATACACATTTAGAAATTTTATGTTTTGTTGAAGGCTTGACCCCTTTATTATTATGAAACATCCCTCTTTAGTTCTGGTAATATTTCTTGTCTTTAAATCTATTTTGTTGATACTGTGTTTTGTGCTGTGTCAAGTTGGCTTCGTTAAAACTAAGTCCCCCAGAATCTCCTTCACTGTACCATTCTGAGTTAGCATTAGCCCAAAGAGAAATTAGACAAAAGAGAAATTTGTGTGATCTTTGGAATACAGTACTCTTTAGGATTGTTGTGGTTAGATGTGGCGGTGGACAGAAGAAGAGATGTTGGTGAGTTCCAGCTTTCCCTTGCCCTCCTCCATTCTGTGTCTTGCTCTTCTTCCTGACTGCCCGCGCTGTCAACCCACAGGGGCAGTAGGCTCATCACCAAATGTTTGGCTTCAGACCCACAAAAGTAGCAGCTTCCCATATAATTTCATCAGCTTTTTGTGGTCACACTTCAGCAACTGGCCACATTTGCTTTCATAATTACCTTTTTGGTGACTCTTCTGACCTTCTAACCCTCCTTTTCACACCTTCCCAATTCCAACTCTTCCTCAAATTTCTATAATACATTAAAAAGCTTATTTTCTGAGGTCAACAAAATGTATAAGCCCCTAACCATGCTGATTATGGATAAAAGAAGACACATGTTACCAATATCAAGAATGACATGGAACAGCACTTTCTTGAGGTTGGGTTTTTTTTTTTTTTCAACTTCATATTTGGAATAGTGGAAATCCCTAAAATGGAGAAAAACAGAACCCAAATCATAGGCTCTTGGTAAGAAATCTAATCTGTCATGGTTCAAAGTTAAACAAATTATTTTAATTTTCTGTGCCTCTATTTCTACATGTAAAACAGGCTAAATAAGAGTACTTAGGTTGTCCAATGTTTAAATGAGATGTACAGGTAAAGCATGGAGCCCAGTGGCTATCACATGGTAATTGTTCAATACACATTACGTCTTATCAATGCCAATGCCACCAGCAGTCCCCTAATGTACTCCCACAAACTTCATCATAACCAATTATTTATTTATCTCCCTATCTCTAAATAATTATTACTTTTTGATTTTTCAAGTTTAGGCATTCTCTCTCTTTCAAACACTGGCGCATCATTACCACCACACTCAAACATGCCTCTCACTACCCTGCCCTCCAATATATACGTATCATAGTTTCATGGGTTCAATTACTATATTATTATGACTATGTAAATTTTATTCAGACTTCAGTCGCATTGGATATATGTAGCAGGAACAAAAGATCAGTATCTTCAGGGACACTCTCTCTAATGGATAAACTTTAGAGATTTATTTAATCTTTGGTCACTCCTCCCACTCTGTTTTCCTATTCCAGGTAAATATTGGATCTGATGGGCTCAGCTCAGGTCAGATCCCCTCTCCTTGAGCAGAGGAGGGTGTGGCATCTTCATGAACAGTACCAAGAAGACATCGTCCAAAGAGAGAAAGAAGCAAATGCTGGGGCAAAATGGGGCAAGCAAATACTGGGGCAAAACGTAGGCAAAATGAGGACAAGAAGAAAACCATGTCAGTTCTGTGATGGGAATATGCAGTGTAGGACAGACTTAGGGTGGGGGGAAAAGAGATTTGAGAGATGTCCACTGTGGATACACCTCTATGGGCTGGAGCCACACACACCTGTTAAGGGCTCAGAGGGGCTGGGAGATAATGAGACTTTGCCCCTCCCAACGTCGTCGGGGGCTGGTGAGGGGACTGTCCTGGTCACCAGGCAGAGATGGGGCCTAAACTAGGGCAGTTTGGGTAGGAAAAGAAAGAAAGGGGGCATCTTCTCCTTGAGGTAGAGTAAAGTCCTGTGCTCAGGTCTTGATAGGGAGTGAGGCTACCCTGGCCATTGGCAGCTGAAGATGGTTGGCCAGATAAGGGGACTCAAATGTGTGTGCTATAAACTTGCAGTTCCAGGAAAGGAATAGCTCCGAGAAAGGGTCCTTGGGGAGAGGAGGTAGGAGACCCGATTTGGGAAGTGGGAGGTTAAAGAGGAGTGTGTGCATTGCTGCGCAGAAGCCTGCTGGTTAACCTGACTATCCCCTTACTCAGTCTCCTGGCCAGACTCCAGACTCCCTGCCCCAGAAGTGCACAGTTCTCAGCCAGGGCATCTCCATCCCAGGCTAGTCTCTGGGGATGTTCGTGCCTTAGGTGCCCTGGCCTTGCAGTCGTCCTGCAAGGGGAGAGATGGGGGGAGGAGGCTAGTTGCTAGTTAACCCCAAGGGATTCAACGAGGTCCTGACTTGGCTCCCAGTCACCTGTGAACCTATTTACCCCCAGGCCATCCCCCAAACAGTGAAGAGAAACTTTGTAAGGACAAATGCCACACAAGCAGGTCTGGGCCTTGGGCCTTCCAGTACAGCCCAGTCCCCAGGACATAAAGAAGGGACTCAATTCCCCCTGCTGTAGTGTCCCACAGTGAGGAGCCAGGTCCCAGGAGGCAGCAGCTGAGCTGTCAGTGTGACCCCCTGGCTCCTGGCCGTCCTCGCCCTTTCTCCTCCCTCCCTCCTCTCTGCTCCTTCCCCTCTCTCCCTTCCTCACTATCTTCCAGGGTCCCTCACCCCCTTCTTTTCAGACCCTCCAGAGTCAGCCCTCACAACACACTTACGTTTTAGTCTTTGTATCCTCTGTTTCAAAACGAGGGGGATTTGGCGGCGACCATTTTGTGAAGATCCTTCAGAGACCTTCACCAACATTTTCCGTTGATGAGAGAAGAACGGAAGCGTCTCCACGTGGTCCCGTCCTAAGGCGTCTTCTCCTGGGAGCGGGGTCCGGGCAGGAAGAGGGAGCCCCGCGGTGCCCTCACCTCGGCCCGCTCAGCCGCTCTCACCTTCGCCCGGGAGGAGCCGGCCGCGGAGGAGAAGGGCCTGGTCCCCACGGACGCTGGGGACCAAATACTGGCCGCGCGAGGACTGGCAGAGGCGATTCCCGGACACAGGGGGTCACGGTGTGCGGCAAGAGCAGCGTCCGGTCGCCATCCCCGGAGCCGCGCAGGCCTGCGACCCCTGGCGGGGGAGGATCCGCTGCAAAGATGCGGCCCGCGCGGGCAAGGGCGGGAGCCGCCGTCTGGACGCGAAGCCGCCCGGCCCCAACGGAGGGCGGGATTGGGGACTCCGGAGCACGGTCTCCCGTACGGACCACCTGTCCGGAGAGACACGGCCACGACCCAGTTGGGCGAGGGAAAGAAACCTCGGGGTCTCGGACTCGGGGCGGCAGCCCTGTGAGTGCAGGAGACTCTTCTCCCCCGACTCCCAGGCCCGAGGGTCCCACTGAGCCGAGGGTGGGGACCCGCTGGGTGGCTGGGCCCTTGGAGGCGGGGCCGGGGCCTCGGATTGCACGGGGCCAGGCGGGCTTGCCCAGGACGCGGACGCCCAGGCTCGGTCTCCCCGACTCGATGTGGCGTCAATTCCCGTGTGGACCCGCCACCGTAAGAACCCGGTTTCTGGGACCCCGACGCCCGAGGACAGGGCAGGAGAGCGCGGGGTGCGCGTCTCGAGACGCAGGAGGGACGGGGGCACCTGCGGCAGCCCGTGGCCTTCGGAGCTTCCTTCCGGGACCCAAAGCTTCGTCTCCCCGAACCAGGACGCTGAGGGGACGAGGAAGCAGAAACCACATTTCATTCACTCTTCCACTCTGTGTTTGAGACGCAAGTTTGCTTTCCAGAATCGCTTCTGGCCCCAGAGGAAAATGTGTGCTCTAAACAGAAAGGTTCCACCGAGACTTGAACTCGGATTACTGGATTCAGAGTCCAGAGTGCTCACCATTACACCATGGAACCGCTGGGGAAGGGTTCCCTGGCTCGCTGGAGTCGGGCACGTCCTTTTTCAGGCCCCGTCGTTTGGAGATTTTCCTTCCCAGTATCTCTTCTTGTCAGACAGGACCCAAACACCACTAACCTGCAACGGGAGGAGTCGCCCTTGACTCCCGTTCTCTCTCTCTGTCGCTGTAGGTCTGTATCTGGGAGAATGAGATTAATTCCCTATTGGGATTAGGGGCAGGGAAGAGCTTTCTGGGCCTCCACCAAATGCAGCTGCCCTTCCTGGGTTGCTAGAGTTTCCTGGCCTGATGTAAAATTTCTGCCTCCT
>NW_012144633.1:2845232-2848194 GCF_000956105.1 Propithecus coquereli | reverse complement strand
TGGGACACCTGGCTAGAACATGTCCAACGAAAAGCTACTCACATGCCCCCTTTAGATGCAGGCAAAGTTCCCCAGCGACCAAGGCTTTCACCATTTCTGTCCTCCTGATGGTGTCTGGAGCCTCAGTGCTGCATGCTTTTGGCCTCCACCCCAGGGCCGCTGCCAACTCCTCCTTTCAAACGCATTGGAGAAGTCTCCGCAACTCTGGACGCTGAACTGTTGTCGTTTGGTGCACCAAGAGCTGCCTCACACAAGGTGGGCAGAAAGTAGATTGCTGCCAGATCCAAAAGGTAAAAATCACACGGCATTTCCTGCTCCAACCGGACAGAAAGTCATCTCTCTATTATGATTCAGATTCGAAGTGAAGATGTCATGGTTCCTAAACATCACACCTTGACCAGGGTGTGCCACCCACGACCTGCAGTGCTGTGGTCTGTGGTCAGGTGTAAGTCATTTTACTTATTTAGATGACGGTGTTCTCTTCTGGACTTTCCATTAGTGGCTAGCTGTGCGCATACCTCTCTATCTCCCTCTCGCTCTTCCTCTCCTGCTCCCTCTCCCTCTCCCTCTCCCTCTCCCTCTCCCCTCCCTCTCCTCTTCCCTTCCCTGTCCCCCTCTCCCACCAACCTTCCCACTTTCCATTCTGTCCTCTCCGCACTTCTTTTTCTCTCTCTTCTCACCCTGCTGCCCAACTTCCACCAAATTTCTCCCCTCCAACTTTTGTGGTTCACCCCCTCCCTGCCCACCCTATTGCAGACTAAGGCTGCTGCACCCTCCTAGGTGGGGAGCTCTGTATGGTTTCAGATGGTGCCTTTAGACACCTCTAGACATCCAGTTTCCAGGATGAGGAAACACGGTTCAACTGCTAGTATAATGATTTAAAAAGAATGCCACTTTTGAAAGCCTTTCACATCCTCCCATTCTGTGACCCTCTGGGACTAAGAATGTATAGGCCACAGTGGAATTCTCGGTTCCCCCAGGATCCTGTTGTAGAATGCCTTCTTTCACTGAGCATTTTCAGCATCTATTAGGTACCAGACCCTGCTCTGGGCTAGGGACGTCATCATGAGCAAATCTCAGGTCCCTGTCAGTGAGTGCAAGGAGTGAAACATGATGAAGAAGGGCAAATGATGACTTCAGCCCGAGGGGCTGTGGCTGTCGCCTGCAGCTGGGCAGCCTCTGAGACTACTGAGGCATGCGGGGAAGGTCCTGGCCTGGTGTTCTGGTGTCCAGTGCCCCAGCTTCCTTGTGTTGATGCCCAAACTTGCCCAGAGGCAAGACTCAATATTTCTAGTCCAAGCAGATTTTGAACGTGTTTTCTGAGATTGATGGAAGAGTTGGGGGCACATTCGCACCCCATGGTGACAGTATGTGATTTTACAATATTTCATCTCTGTGTCATAACTGGTTAGTGTGTGGCCGTTAATGGAAAAGACTGGTGGGTTAAGCTCACCCAGGGGTGTTCTGTCTGATGTAAAATTCCTCCATTCTTTTTTCTTGCTCTGATTCTCTGTCAAAATTCATAAAAGTCTCAGGAGCTACTTCTCTCTTTCAGACAGGGAGCACACCCTGCAGCTCTCAGCCCCTCCCAGCCTCCTTCTCCGGGCACCTGTGGGCGCTGCTGGGGCAGCTGCTGAGTGTCAGTGGTCCCAAGTATGCACCAAGTTCTGCCCTCTGAGGTGATGTCTCCCTGTCCTTATCAGATGCCTCTGGTCTCCCTGCACTGTCTGGAGCTCTGAGGCTGTCTCCACTAGTGGGACTCCCAAGGCCAGAGGTAGAAGGCACAGGAATAGAAATCACAGCTCAGACTCCAGGCTGGTGCAACTCCACACGCAGCATTAACCATATAATAACAGGATGGCACCAAAAATTTGATTTGGGGCTGTCTCATCCTAGCTTTAAAACCAATTAATAGACTTTTAAAAAAAATTTCAGAATATTACAGGAGTACAAATGTTTGGGTTACATGGATTGCTTTTGTTCTGCCTGAGTCAAAGTTATAAGTGTGCGGATCACCCAGTGTACATTATTTTTTAGAACAGTTCTAGGTTTACAGATAAATTGGTGTTGATCTTCAGTCTTCTTCACCCACCAGGCTCAGCAGAGAGCTGGGCCTCCACCAAATGCAGCTGCCCTTCCTGGGTTGCTAGAGTTTCCTGGCCTGATGTAAAATTTCTGCCTCCTTCCAAAAGGTGTTCCTTTCTTTTTCTTTGCAATTGTCCTCTTCTCTTTGTCCATGTGCTGGTGACCTTCGGTACGGGATTTGGAATATCCTGGGATTTCTGTAGCTCCTCCTCCTCCTCCCCTTCCCACTCCCCTTTTTTCCCTCACCTCTTTCTTCTCCTCTGATTCTATTCCTGATCCCCCCTCTCTCTCCTGCTCCCCGTCTTCCTTGCTGTCTTCCTCCTCACCCATTTCACCCAGCTTCCTTCAACTCTGCACACTTTCTGTCCTCTCCTCCTTGGCTAGCACTCCTCTTCCTTCTGCCACCACCCCCACCGACACCACCCGCACCCAGTCCAGACCAATACAGAAATGGGAGGATGTGGAATATGTTTCTCTGTGCTCAGGGCCCTTTGGGCGTTTCTTCTGGGGAGGCCAGGTGGGTGACACCAACAGCCACTCCTCCAGGCTGGGCAGAACTGGCAGATCCAAGGAACTCTATACCTGGGGTACCCCAAAATAGGCACACTCCAGTTCCTGTGGGAAAAGCTAAATCCAACTGCCAAGTCCAAGGAAATCGAAACCAGCAAGAGCCCTTTTCTTGGCAAATTGAGTTCCAAGTGGAAGGATCTTGGTGCCTCCACGTGCTCCACCCCCAGGGTCGGAGTACAGGGATTTGCATTACCTAGAATGCTGCGGGTACATGGGACACCTGGCTAGAACATGTCCAACGAAAAGCTACTCACATGCCCCCTTTAGATGCAGGCAAAGTTCCCCAGCGACCAAGGCTTTCACCATT
>NW_012144633.1:2825992-2843437 GCF_000956105.1 Propithecus coquereli | reverse complement strand
TCAGAATATTACAGGAGTACAAATGTTTGGGTTACATGGATTGCTTTTGTTCTGCCTGAGTCAAAGTTATAAGTGTGCGGATCACCCAGTGTACATTATTTTTTAGAACAGTTCTAGGTTTACAGATAAATTGGTGTTGATCTTCAGTCTTCTTCACCCACCAGGCTCAGCAGAGAGCTGCTGGAGGTGGAAGAGCACGAACCCTCCCCGCCCCCACCCAATGACTTTGAAGGTTACTGGACTCCTTCAGTTTACCGTGAGCAGTCTGACACCCACCATCCCTACAGGAGCACCTCACACTCATCTGAGATGTGGCAGCCTGCCCTGCTCTGGAGGTGGCCTATGAGTCCGCCATTGTGAAGGTCATGAAGCTCCACCGGTCTCCCAGGCAGCCTCTATGTAATTTGTTTACTGCAACTTGTGCAGGACAGGCTGAGACATGCCATCCCTGCAGGCAGGTACTGAGGACTCATACGGTTTTGACTGTGGCTCTTGGATCCAGATCGAAGCACAGACATCACATGTGTGGAACTCTGCTCTTCTCTTGTCCCTGGTTGCTCCTCTGTCACCTGGCCCCTTCTCCCAAGAGCATGCTATTGGTATCAGGACAGAACAGAGGGACGAAAGGTCAGGGATAATTGTAAATTCTCACCTGGAGAGATCTGTGTAACAGACCTCCTTCTCTAAGACAGCTCTTTCTCATGAAATTATGCTGCTAACTGCATTTCCTGAGCCGCGCCCTCCACTCTTCTCTGGCCATCCACCTGTGCTGGCAGTTTTGTCCAGCTATTTCGGAGGTCTGCTTTCATGATTCCTGCATCCCAAGCCAGATTCTCTATATCCTCTGTGGTGGCTTCCTTCCAGCTGAAGCAGTCTCGTGTCCCACCCTCTATACATGGCCATGGTTTGCATCCTCTGTGAAGCATAAGTGATATTTGCCATGTTGTGGGTTTGTAGTTTCAATCCTGTGTCTAGTTTCCATGTTGTAATCTCATGTAAACCATCAGCAACCAGTGTGCTGGTCTGAGTTATGAGCTGAGCAGAGCAGTTCCCAACCCCATAATCTCCAGTTGAGCAAGAGCCCCTTGAAGTAGCACCTTCATAGGGTGTGTAGAGAAAAAAGTCCGATTTTCATTTCTCATAATTCTCTCTACCTTGTGTACTTCTACTGTGGGAGTTTTATGTGGATTATTAGGAGTTTACCCATCAAATTGTCTTGTAGTAAGAGCAAGAAACCGTGTGATGTCTTCTGATATATCTGAATATTTTGTAACAAAATTAACCGTTAAACATTTTGTCCTCCATCCTATTTTGGTCAGCAGTTGCCTTTTCATGCTGGGACCATCTCTTTCCTGTTTTCCATTTCTCTCTGAGCCTCCAGGAAGCAGAGGCTTTTCCCAGGATCACAGTGATTCACAACACAGAAATAAAATGCACACTTATTTTGCATCTGTTGTATGCCATGCCCTGCCAGGGAGCTCTGTATACACTATAACCCATTCAGTCCTCAAGGGACAGTCTCAAGTAGGCAGTGGTATCTAACATTGAAGCTGAATGGCTGAGGACACCCAGGCTCAGCAGGTGACTCAACTTGCGCAGGAGGCCCCAATGCGTGGGCGTGGGCGGTGGGAACACTGACCCATGTCTGCCTGACTCCGCGGCTCGGGCTCTTTCCACTGCTCTGCAGTTGGATCTGCCGGTGACTGGACTGTGAGGGGTGTTCACCCTTTCCTTTTCTCTTTTGCAGCAAATTATTTTAAACTAATTTTAGGCTTAAACAGAAAAGTTGTCAGTCTGCTAGAAAGCACTGCCGCAGCCCCTCCACAGACTCCCCGGTGACTGACCCCTGGGTGCACTCAGTGAGCGGAGCCAGCAGCTCCTCCTGCCCTCCTGGTGGAGATGCGGCTGCATGAGGCTCTGTGGGAAATCAGCCAGGGACTCAAAGGTCCTTGTCTCTCCCACCCCTGTCCCCAGGGTCTCTGCTCTCACCTTGGCTGTCCTGGGGCCATTATAAAGTTGTAGGTTTTGTCTCGGAACCACTCCAGCCAGGACTGGGCTCCCATGAGGAGGAAGGGAAATGACCAGGAAGGGAAATGACCAGACACGAACCTCATAAGTGAGATGAGTGTGGGAGGGGACGGACCTGCCAGGGCATTAAACACGGGCCAGGAGAGGCCAATTCATCTCTGTAGACAGGTTCAAATTATATAAGGATGCCTTCTGTGTGGGCTCCCCGTGCTAACGTGTGAATAGTGTGCTCAGCTGGGACCACAGCATGGGAGCCACAGGCAGTCTGCCCTTCCCATCCTCTCCCTACAGGGCAAACCCTGGTAGAAACAGCCCCAATACAAGCTAAATTGTAACTTGATCTTTCATTGAGTACTTTCCCCACATGCCCAACTAATAATATGTACAGTACTTTAGAAGTTTGAGAAAATGCTTTCCTTTTTCTCCAGTAAATGCAAAGACTATTCAAAGCATAAGTTTAATAAGACCTAGTATTCTGGAAAAGACAGATAAAATGACGTGATGAAATTAAGTAGTGATAATTAAAAACATTCATACAGCTTGTCCTATAGCAAATGCATAGGACCAGAATTGGGAGACCTGGGTTTGATCCATCTTTCACCAGGAGTTTTGCTGTTTCAAGATGATTTCCCCATCAGCCCAATATCAACTATCACAAAATCTTATTGAGTGTCCTATGTGACTGATGGTTAATGATTAGCAAACTGTGCCTTGAGTAACAGTGGAGGGACACCAGGCCGAGGGAGGAGCTTGTGCACAAAGACCTGGACACTGGAAGGCCCAGGGCTGGGTCAGGGAGGGGCAGCCTGACTCCAGGGGAGGATTTGTACAGGGAGTGGGGAGAAGTGATGTTGGATATAAGAACATCACTTGGGGCCACAGTAAGGAGGACCATAAGGCAGAGGGAGGATGTGGAGTCGTGTAATGGGCCATGTAGAGAAATTTTCCATGAGAAACCAGGATTTCAGATATGCATAGAGGATGAGGTGCTTAGGCATTGTGACCTCCTCTTTTACTCCTCTTACTGCTTCTACATGTTCAGTTAGAAAGGTAGAAAAATAAACTCAGGTAAATCTGAAGCCAGAGAATATAGGAGAGCACTGTAGTGAATCAAACGTGGGGCCAGTTTTATAAAATTCCAGAAGGTGGACAAAAATGCAAGACAATCTTTGCCCCAAACACGTCCAGTTTAGAAGGTGAGTGATTTACCTGACACTGTCAGAAGGAAGACGGAATTCTTGAAGGCCAGCGAGAATGAAGCCATGGAAGGAGACATGGAGAGAAGCAGAAAGAATGGTGTGAAATAGGGCAGGTCTGCTGAGTAGTTCTAAATCATGTTGTCATGTAACAAACACTGGGTGAGCTTTGAACTAGCATGCACACCTTGACCCAACACCTTGAATTCTTATTTAAATGGACTTGGGTGTGGTTTGGACATCAGTATTTTCAAAAAGCCCCCCTACTGTGCATCTAAGGATTAGGAGGACTATGGGTCTGGTAGGGTCTCAGTAAACAGCAGACATGTCCCATGTATGTGGCTATTTCACAGCAAAGCTAAGGAGCAGCCATGGGTGGAACCAACGTCACTCTCACAGCGGAACTGTATGAGTGGCCTGGAGAACAGAGTCACAAAAAAGAGATGGGTGGATAAGATATTACTAGAACATTACCTGTCTATTTGGATCAAAGTTGCTCCCAAATTTTCTGAATACAAGATACAGTAATAAATATTACATAGGAACCCAGTGTACAAAATACAATACCCCTTTTCTATTAAGCCATTACATTTAGTGTTTTGAATTTTGAATATGAAACCTGCAGCACTACGCACTAACTTGTTTCCACAGTCCACTAATTAGTTCAACAACACAAGTTGAAAAAACCATTTTTTATCTAACTTTGTCAATGTGCAAAATCCCACTAACTAATCTTAGGTTTCATTCTCCTATGTTTATAGTTCTTTATGCCCTTCCATACACTAGCATAACATACTAAAGAGACGCTTTCCTCAGGGGTAAGTTTAAAGAAAATGTTATGTAAAGGGGAACTGCCCATAGCCAGGAGTCGAGAAAAGGACAGATCCAAAGAAAACCAGCCAAAGGCCCCAGATGACCTGGGATAGGGTTACAGAGCCACAGTTGCTCTTCTCAGTCTCTTCTCTGGAAAGGGTCACAAGCCTCAGGGCTGGCGCCTGTGTGGGACCTGGTAACTCCAGGCTTTGGGGAGTTCAGGTGGCGTCTCGGTCTCCCCTCTCCTCCTCCCTCTCTTCACTGTCCCTCTCCCTCCCCCCACCCTCTCTGTCATACTCCAGGCTGCCTCCATGGCCACCAGCTTCTTCTCCGCCTCCTCCTCCCAGCCTCAGCTCTCTGGGTTCACGCCTACCTCAGCCCACAGACGCCTCTCAGGCCGATGCCGCTGTCCCGTGTGAGGACTTCAGTGCCGCTCCAGGTGGTGCCCTCTACGCATTTCCAAGATCGCACCTTTGCCTGGTTCTGAATCAGCTGACAATACAGTTTTTTTTTATGAGTCCATAAAGCTGTTTATTATTAACATATGTTATATTTGTATCGCACTTTCCTCTTTACAAAGGACTTTCATTTAGAGATCATCTCACTTGGGCCTCATTATTCTGGGAGAACAGATTATATTCACATTAAAAAGCATGGAATGAAGTTAACAAATAGACCACCAAAAATACAAATGAAGTTAAACCAGGCTGATTAAGAATATAGAATTTAAATATTTTGAAGGCTTTGAAAACTTAAGACAATGCCCTTTATTATCGAGCTCACTGGAAAGTTTTGGTTTTCATTTCAGCATATTACAGGGGTACAATACGGGTTTTAAAGAATTGGCCAATATCACTTTTCCTTACTTTTTTGTTGTTCTTGACCGCGGTCTCTCAGTTGCAGGCGGCGCCGACAGGAAAGACAGTGCTGTGGACAGACACTAAGGAGCCACTGAATAAAATCCAACAATGAGGCAGGGGCCGGCTCGGTCAATGGGCTCTCTCTGACACCACCTACACCTATTAGCCCTTTCCGCGCCCCCTTGCGGCTCAGCCATTTGTATCTTAAAACCAGAGAAGTAAGAAAGTAGACCAGAAAACCAGATTTCTGCCTAGTGGCCCCGGTCTTACCCCTCTCGGGTGCCTCCCATTCTTTGGGACAAAAACAAGGACTCCAGGTGACATCTCACCTCTTGGAGTCGGACCCGGGAGTTAAGCTGCGTCCAGCCTCCCAAGGATCTCAGAAGGGCCCACAGACCAGAACAGGCCAGAAACTCACCAGCGAGCAGAACCGGAAGACTCGTCCAGAAGAATCTGGCTGCTTTTGAGGTGTCGGTGGCCGGCGCGTGGTCTGGCCGTCGCCCGGGGCTGAGGAGCGTCTCTCAAGGGCCCCCTCCAGGCGAGGTGCTCGGCCTCGCACCCGGTCCCTGGACACTGGTGGTCACCAGTTGCCCTGTGTTGGGCGATCTCGCTGGGGCCTCCAAATGTTATGGTCCGGAGTATGAGAAAAGACCACCTAAGACCGAAACTGAGCCAGATTGTGAGTCTTTATCAGCTGGCCAGCGATCACCCGCGGACACCGCTGAGAGGCAGCAGCACAGAGAGCAGCCCCGAGCCAGGGGAGACGGGCTCTTTTAAAGGCAAAAACCACATTTTGGAAAGTTATCTACTTGCATAAGTAGGGTTACAGAAGCTTAGATCAGCATTAATCAGCATTAATCTTAGTCAAAAATACATTTAACATCCTGTCCTAAGCCAGAGTACATTTTACTTCTTGTTATCTGGGTAGGTGCGGCACTCCTGGGCGTTTCAGTGCTCCAGGGCGTTCAGGCCCTCTGGGCGAGCTGGTACTTTATCTTGTTGATGCTTGCAGCTGTGTGAAGCGTCCCCTCCTCCCCCTCTATTCTTTGCTTAAGCATATGGACAGAAGCCAGAGAGCAGGTTATTTCCCATAGAGCTTAACAGTGTTCAAACCCCAGGTCTCTGCCAGACGGAGCCCGAGTCTGGGGGGTCCAGGGCAGGTTCTGCTCCTTCCCACCTGCACCTCGGCCCGCCCAGGCCTGGGAGGAGTGGCTGTGAGGGAGGGGAGAAGCAGAGCTAAGAAAACATGGGAGACGAGTGACTTCAGCTGAGGCCTCCTTCACTGGACCTCCTCTACCCTACCCTCTGGATTGCAGGGGAACCACCAGGGCAGAGGCTGAAGGCACAGGGACAGCATCCCTTACTGGAGCCTGTGACACCAGAAATCACCCTCAAGTCGCCACGTGCTCTGACTGCAGGTTGATGCATCTCAACTTGCTTTCTTCAGCACAGGATCACAGGATACCACAGTCCTATGATTCGGGCTGTCTCTTCCTCGCTATTTAAATTAGCATTGAATTTACATACAATAAAAGTCACACATTGTATGATACATATAGGATTCAATGATATAGACTTGTTCGATGGCACCAGTTTTAGAACTATTAAGGGCAGGGAAGAAGGCACATAAATTGGTGAAGTACAGGGATTGTTTTCGGTGATGAAACTATTCTTTAAGTTACTATATTGGGGATTCAGGATATTCTGCATTTTTCAAAACCCATTGAACTGTAAAACTCAAAAAACAAACCCTAATATAAACTATGGACTTGAGTTAATAATAATGTATCTATGTTGGTTTGTCAATCATAATAAATGTGCCGTACTAATAATTAAGAAATTGTGCGCATGAGGATGGGGGGTATATGGAATTCTCTGTCCTATCTGCTCAATTTACATGAAAACCTAGAACTGTTCTAAAAACAATATCTATTAATTTTTTTTTTTTTTTTTGAGACAGAGTCTCACTGTGTTGCCCGGGTTAGAGTGTCGTGGTGTCAGCCTAGCTCACAGCAACCTCAAACTCCTGGGCTCAAGCGATCCTTCTGCCTCAGCCTCCCGAGTAGCTGGGACTACAGGCATGTGCCACCATGCCCGGCTAATTTTTTCTATATATTTTTAGTTGTCTGATTAATTTCTTTCTATTTTTTAGTAGAGACAGGGTCTCGCTCTTGCTCAGGCTGGTTTTGAACTCCTGAGCTCAAACAATCCGCCCGCCTCGGCCTCCCAGAGTGCTAGGATTACAGGCGTGAGCCACCACGCCCAGCCCCATTTATTAATTTTTTTAAAAGTCAGGCTCCGACAGCCCCGAATCAAGTGTCGGTGGTGTCCTGTGAGGTGTGGTTCCTCCTGCATGTGGAGGTGCACCCACCTGGAGTGTGAGCTGTGGTGTCCACGCCTGTGCCTTCACCCTCTGGCCCTAGGAGTCCCCTGGAACCCAGAAGGCAGATCAGTAGGTGGAGGCAGCCTCAGTGCTCCAGACAGTGCAGGGAGACCAGCAGCATCCGGTAAGGACAGGGAAACAACACCGCGGAGGACAGAACTCAGTGCATACTTGGAACCACTTGACACTCGGCAGCCATCCCAGTGGTGCTCTCAGGTCCCAGGAAAAGGAAGCTGGGAGGGGCCAAGGGCTGCAGAGTATCCTCCTTGCTTGAAAGAGAGAAGCAGCTCCTGAGATCTGGGTAAATTTTGGGAGAGAATCAGAGCCAGGAAAAGAACTCAGGTGAAGACTAGAACGTCTAAGCCTGGATTTGAACCACCATCATTTCCATTAACACACTTGCTAACCAGTTAGACCCCTGAGACAAGCACTGTAAAATCATATACTGTCACCATGGGGTGAGAAGGTGCCCCCAACTCCTCCACCCTGCTCTGAAAACACATTCAAACTTGCTGCTGCTGGGGACATTAAGTCTTGCCTTTGGGCAAGTTTGAGTGTTGACACAAATGAACTGGGGCCCATGACACCCAAACACCAGCCCAGGACCTGCCCCCACCAGTCTGCCACCTTAGAAGCTGCCCCACTGCAGGTGATGGCCACAGTTCCTCCAGGGTCCATTTACCATTCTTCATTGTGTTTCACTCCCTGCGCTTGCCACGAGTCCCGCAAGGCCCAGCAGGTAGGCACGTGGGAAGGACACACATGGGCTCTGCCCCCTTTCGGAGCCTACAGAGCTGGGGTGTAGAGGAAGGTTTGCTCAGGATGTGGTGCTTCCATCAGAGCAGGACCTGGCACCTAAGAGGCACTCAATAAATGTTCAGTAAATTAAGGCATTCTGCCCCAAGGTCTGGGGGACATGGCGACCTATACATTTTTAGTCTTAGAGGATCCCTGAATGGGAGGATGTGAAAGGTTTTCAAAAGTTGCTGCTCGTTTAAACCATTATCCTGGCAATTGAACCAGGCTTCCCCATCCTGGAAATGTCTAGAGGACACCACTGAGAACCACACTGAGCTCCCCACCCAGGGCAGCGACCTTAGCCTGAGGGATGAGCATGGGCAGGGAGGGGGCAAATCATGAAAGTTGACAAGGAGAAATCAGGAGGAAGTGGAGCAGCAGGGTGAGAAGAGAGAGAAAGCGAAGGGGTGAGGGGAACAAAGGTGGGCTGGGGAAAGAGACAGAGAGGGAGAGATAGAGACATCCAGATCCAGCCACTAAGGGAAAGTCCAGAACACTGTCAGTCACTTAAGTGAAATAACTTACACCTGATCACAGCCCTGCAGGTCATGGGTGGCACATCATGGTCATGGTGTGATGTGTAGGGCCATGGCAGCTTCCTTAGGTTAGAATCCGAATTATAATAGAGAGAGGACTCTGTCCCTAATTGAAGCCAGCGATGCCGTGTGATTTTTACCTTCTGGGTCTGGCAGCTCTCCACATCTCGCCCACCTTGTGGGAGGCGGCTCTCAGCACACTGAATGAGGACGATTCAGTGATAAGAGGTGCAGAGACTCCACCAGATGCTCTTAAAAGCAGCAGGAGGCAGCGCCCCCCTGGGGGGGGGCGGGGGGAGGGGGAGGCTGAGAGCACATGGCTCTGAGCACAGAAAGGGACAATGGCTTGGTGAGCACTTAAGTCCCAGGGAACCTTCTCCTGAGTCTAAATGGGGTGCTTGGGTTGGTTTTCTCTAGACACACCCTAGCCAGGAGTCCTGGGAACCTGCAGCATCCTAGGCGACAAGGATCCCTGTGTGTCTGCCTTGTGGGAGCTACAAGGAGACGCTGTGCTCCTTCTACCTGGGACTCGGATTGCAAGGAAATGGGCTCCGGCTGGTTTTAATTTCCTTGGATTTTGCCAGAGAGATTTAGCCTGTAGGAACTGGATCTTGACCTTTGGATCATCCCAGTATGGAGTCTCTATGGATCAGCCAGTCCTGCCCAGGCCTGGAGGCCGGGCTGCTGATGTTCAGGCACCGGGTTGGTGACACCTCCCTAGGCCTCCCCAGCAAAGACCTCCAAAGCATCCTGAGCAAAGAGAAATGGATTCCTCATCATCCCCTGGGTCCGTGCTGGCCCATTCCTGCGTATTTTCCTGCAATGTGTGTGTGTATTGTTGGTGGGCAGGGGTGAGAGCCCAGAGAAGGACAGAAAGAGAAATTCCAGTAAATTCCAAATCCTGTTCCAAAGGTCATGTATGCTCCCTGGCAAGGGGAAGGGGACAATCTCAAAAGAAAGAAAAGAAACACTATTTTGGGGGGAGGGAGGGAGGAACTTTACATCAGGGCAGGAAATTCTAGCAACTCAAGCTGAGCAGAAGCCTAAAAAGCTCTTCCCTGTCCCTAATCCCCTGGTGGTTCAATCTCATTCTCTGAGATGCAAATCAAAGGAGGCCAACAGTGAGCACACGAGTCAGCAGCGACTCCTCCGTTGCAAATTGATGGTAATCGGGTCCCCTGCACCAAGAGAAACGCCTGGAAAGGAGTAATGCAGTAATGTTCTTCCTCAGGTTTGCAATTAAGTTTTTTCATTAAAGAGTTCCAGTTAAGTTATTTAATTTGACATAATATTAGTAAAAACTTACCACGCTCTCTTTAATGGTAAAACGTCCCTGTTCTCCTGGGCACAAGTGAGATGACATTCCCATCCCCTTTGCAGTTTCACGTGCCCATGTGACTGACATTCCAGCCAATAAAATGCAAAGCCAAGGGATGCACGGCTGCTCCCAGCCCGACCTGAAACCCTCCCGCCCGCTGTCCATCCTCATCTTCACACACTCACCTGCTTGATGCAAATGGGCATGGCCACCTTAACCATCACAAGTCAAAGAGAGTAGGGCCACGAGATGAAAGAGTCTGAGTCCCTGAACCCCGGGCTGGAGCAAAGCCCCCACACTAAACACGAATCCTCAGTTTAGACTTCACATAAGAGCGAAATAAACTCCCATCAGGATAACCCCCTGAGAAATGGGGGTTTATGCATTATGGCAGCTGATGGTATCTTCACAAATGTACAAACTGAAGCACAATATATTATAGATTATATTAAATGCTCCATGGTATGTCCGTATAGTTATTTTGTGACAGTGACGAGACTCAATACACACTATCCCCACATTTCTGAAGCTGAAGGAATTTAAGGAAACTGCACAAGCGAGAAAGCCACTCTCGCCTTTCGCCACCCTCCTCCCCTAAAGTGAGTCATAAGATACCCATTTGAGGGGTGATCTCCATGTAACTAGAGATGAGGAACATCCTTACTTCTGAAGACACGGGGACACAGAGAACAATCTGAACAAATAGGCCTTGCTAAATTCCAGCCATTTATGACCCTTATCATTCCATCTGTTTCCAATCATACTTGTCCAGGAATATCCAAACCTAGCATCAAAAAACACTCCAGTTTACCTGTGTCTTTGAGTCTTCCTTTCCTGTCCTTTTTTTTTGAGACAAAGTCTTGCTCTGTTGCCTTGGCTAGAGTGCAGTGGTGTCATCATAGCTCACCGCCACCTCAAATCCCTGGGCTCCCACGTTCCCCTCGCCTCAGCCTCCCAAGTAGCCAGGACTACAGGCACATGCCACCACATCTAGCTAATTTTTATACTTTTGCCAGAGACGGGGTCTCCCTCTTGCTGAGGCTGGTCTTGAACTCCTGGGCTCAAGCAATCCTCCCACTTCGGCCTCCCAGAGTGCTAGGATTACAGGCGTGAGCCACTGCACCCAGCTTGGGTCTTTGTTTCTTAAGAAGACTCTTGAGCTATGTAAAACTTATATTAAGCAAATATGTATGTTTTTCTGTTGTTAATCTATCTTTTGCCACGGGGGCCTTAGCCATGAACCTTGGATTGGGAAAGGAAATCTTTTCCTCTCTGCTGTATCTTGGATATGATTTATTTGTCCCCTCCAAAACTCATGTTGAAATTTGACCCCCAGTGTGGTAGTATTGGAACTAGCGGGAGGTGTTTGGGTCATGGGGGCGGATCCCTCATGGAAAGTTTGGTACTGTCTTTGCAGTAGTGAGTTCTCATTCCGGCCAGACAGGATTAGTTCTCATGGGGATGGAGTCATTCCCTGGAGAGGGGGTTGTTTTAAAGGCGAGGCTCCTCCTCCTATTTGCTTCCTCTTCGCACCTGCCCACTTCCCCTTTCACCTTCTCAGCCATGTTGGGATGCAGCACAAAGGCCTTGCCAGAAGCCAAGCAGATGCCAACTTCTTGTACAGCTGGCACCACTTTGTGCCAAATCAACCTCTTTTCTATGTAAACTACCGAGCCTCAGATGCTCCTTTATAGCAATGTGACCCACACTAGGACACTCCCCGACAGCATCACGAATCACATCATACAATGTGTGTGCTCTCTTGAGCCGTGTTTGTGGTTCCCGCAGCCAGCTTATCCTGCAACATCAAGAGCTATTCTGAACTCCGAGAGAATCCCAAGATTCTCTCATTTCCCGAGCTCAAACCAGAGACAATGCACTTTTAGAATTTATAGCACTTTCTGGGCTTTGTTTGGTTGCAGATGACACTCTGAGGACGGAAATAGACAAACACAATATTACATGGACATACCACTTTACTTATTGTCCTAACTGTAGTGGTCTCAATGAAAATGGAAATGGGCAACTGAAACACTACTTTGTGTTTCAAAAGAGGATATGGGAAATATTTGAAAGTTTTGATTAATACATTAAATCATCGTGTCCTCACATTGAATTTAATGGCAAGTAAAGTGGGAAATTCACTGAAAACTTCTCTTGGTTTTAGAGTTGGAAATGAGGGGCCCAGAGAGAACGGAATTATGCAGCTCAGTGCAGCTTAGATAACTTAGAATCTTTCTCATCACACACAGTTTTTCTTTGATTTTGCCTGATCCTGTGGTCCCTTGCCCAGGTCTAAACATATTTTACCAGGGAAGTAGATATCAAGGAATAATACACCATAGTCATGCCATTAAATACGGTAGTGCCTGTTCCTAATGGCAGTTCAGGCTGGGTTATACATGCACGTGGCCAAATTATGGCTACCTTTGGATGCTGCCTCATTATAGCCTTGCTTATGCTTCTCCTTGGCCCTATCTCCAGGTTATAGAGCACATCTGAGCTGGCTCCATTACTGGGGAAAGGATGCAGGTCAAATAGGTAATAAAATGGAAATGGAGGAGATGATAGCAAACAGATGTGTGCTCATAAGAAGGTTACGATGCCAGAGAGGATTGCAACATGCTACTTCTGAGAACAGTGCTCTTTGATATCTCTGAAATCTGGCACTGAATAACAAGCAATGCTGGGAGAAGATATCGTACCTTTTCTCAGAGTAAGACAATTGAACTCCCGCTGATTTATAGGTGGTGGCCAAAAACTCCCCCTGGATATCTGGGGAAAGGAAAGGAAACAGTGTTTCTTTCAGTTGCTATCATCTCCTTTCAGTGGAGGGCTGCTGGAAAAAAAGGTATCCCAGTCAATTTTTCTTATGAACACCTGGCAATGAACCTCCTGGCAAATACACTCACGATAGTTACTACTGAGAGAGCCCTTACCTCTGGAATGCATTTAGTAAGACATATCTGGTCTAGGTACAACTGATTTTGCAATCAAACAGAATCTGTGGATTTATGTGGCTTAGTTCCTTGGGAACTATCACATAGTTCATGTAACTACAAATGGAGGTGACCAAAACCATCCCCATTTCCTATAAGCGATGGCCTCCTCCTTCATTTAGAGACCTCAGATGTGCAGTCTGGACCAGACCGTGTTCTGATGTGGGAAGAAGGCTCTTGTGATTAGTGTAGGCATCTCAGACTTCTTGTTGGTTTGCTTGTGCCTCACAATTAATTTTGTCCTTGAAAATGTTAGTAAAACTGGATACTACATAAGATTATGACTTTTGTGAGTCTCATTTGTCAATCCAATCTCTTATGTTATCTCCAATTTGGGTGGATGTGCTCATATACAATTCCCTGATCTTTCATACAATAGTCACTGTTGGCCAAAATCAAACTAGAATAATCAGTGTAAAAGGTGATTGGCAGCTTCTTTATTAAATAATATTCAGTGACTTTCATGGCCAAATATGCCTTTTAAGTGCCTTCCAAAAGCATGTGTTGTTCTTTTCCACGTGCCCATTTGCAACTACGAAAGCCCAAAACTGTATTTCCCTGATACCTTCTGATCCTTGTCATCAACTTCAGTCACCTTAATCTGTAAACGGAATGTCCCTTTTTTATTACATGGTCTTAGAGGCGAAGGCATATGTGTAGCTTATTTAAGTGCATAAGGAGACTACTGTTTCTATGCACACCAACGGAGCTGACCAGTGCTCTTTGTTCTCAGTAAGTTATCTCATTATTTTTCTAGAAAACCAGTGATTTTTGAATTCACGGTAAAATTTTTGTCCAGAATATGTCCTGCTGTAATCTATTCCTATGGAAAAAAATGAGTTCCCAGTGTGCAAGTGACTCAAAAACCAGTCGTCACTCTGAAAGCTAGCTTTACCATGCTCAGAAGGTTCTGGCTAATAAGCTTTGTACCTCGTTGCTCAATATATGACACATTCTTCTTAACCTGAGGAGAAATGAAACCCAATAAAAGTCAAGTGACTTACTTAAAGTCATGTTGCAATGATTTACTTGGAATGCTATTAAAAAAAAACTTTAACACCATATGTCATACATCGAGCAATGAGGTACAAAGCTTGCGTGGTATGGGGGCTGTGTGGGGGCATCACTCACTCAGGAGCTGCCCCTGCTCTGCCGTGTTCCGCAGGGACCTCTTCAGTGACCCGCCCTCTGTAAACTGCTATTCACTTCAGCTTATCCTGTGGATTTGGAGAAAATCGGGTCACTGACAAGACGCATACTGTGTCTCTTCCTTATCTCCCCTAGCACAAGCGGCAGCAACTGCGATCCTCAAGAAAACATTCTTTCCCTGAGCTCTGAGAACCTCCAGCAACAAAAGGAAAGAGGCGAGCCGAGGCCGAACTGTCAGAGCTGAAGGCTCAGGCTGAGGGACTCCGCTGTGGCTTCCACGTGGAACCCCACTCACCAGAGGAAGGAAGCTCCTTCTGGAGGCCACGAAGGACAAAGGACTTGCACTACAATTGGTGAGTCCTTGTATTTTTATCCTTATTTTAAAATGAATTAAAACATTTTCATGCGCCTGCTGTACCTAAAGAATAAGTTGGTCTTACTCTCGTCCTCCGGGTTGCGCGCAGCTTCAGGGCTCTCTGTCTGCAGATCCCGCAGGGACCACAGGAGGGCGCCGTGGCGCTTCCCTCGGAACTCGGCTTGCAGTGAAGCGAGATGTCTGCCGGTTTCAAAGTTCCTGGGAGATTGTGGGCTAGATGTTACCCTTGAGTGTCCAGAGGTTCCTGACACTTGGTCCCACCATCCCAGGGGTCAGCTTAAGTCTCACGCTGTCCAGGCCTCGGCAGTTGGCTGAGGAGGCTCAGCCCCTCAGGTGGCGCCATCTTACTCGGATTCCTTATACACAGATCCTGACCGGAGAGAAATGTATTTGTGCTTCTTCGGCTGGTGCAAAAGACTCCCTTATCTTTCTTTCAGACTGTGGCAGCCCTTTCCAGTGCCCCGGGGCCTGTTGCCTTGAGTGTTAGGGAAATGGAGGAGGAGCAGTAAGAAGACAGAAGACGGGGGGAGGAGGAGGATGGCAAGAAGAGGGGAGGAGAGGGCTGAGGAAAGGGACAGGACAGGAGGGAGGAAGAAGGAGGCAGAGGAAGGGAAGGATGGGAGCTGAACAACTAGAGGGTTCTCTTGCCCGGCTGCAGACCGGCAACCCCTTTCTGCAGCCCCCTCCTTACCCCATTCCGTACACACACCCTGCCCTGGTCTCTAATCCCCCATCCTCCTTTCTTCCCACCCAACACCCTCCCACCCCTTTCCCTTCCCCCGATTCTGGGGACTCTTTCATTTTACAATTTTTTTAAACCCCCAAAATGCTTAGATTGGCTAAACACAGGGCTAATTCCACTGTCTGTGTGTAACCCAAAGCACAGGTATGAGTGCTGCTCTGCCCAGGACACACGGAAAAGAAGGAACATAGCCACGTTGTGCCCAAGAGCCGCAAAGTGGAAACAACCCAAATGTCCATCATTAGGAGAACAGATAAACAAACTGTGGTATATTTCATTAGCATTGGAAACGGATGAATCACTATTGACTATTAAATCCCTCATTTTTAGTGAAAAAAAAAAAGCCAGGCATAAGAAATCATATATTGTATGATTACTGGTTAAAAGCCAAATCTGTTAGGAGTTCAAAATAAGCAGAAAATTATAAAGTAAGGACTGAACGTCATGAAAATCAGATAGTGGTAATTGCTAAGAGTTGGAGGGGAGCTACGATCGGGAAGGGGCATGTGGGAAGCTTCTGGGAACTAGTAACGTTCCAGGTGGTGCTTACCTGTTAAATTATAACATTGGAATTGACACTTACATATTATTCACCTTTCTGCATATCGTATTACACAATTAAAGAAAAAAACATAATTTCCCGTCAGTACATATCGCACCAGGAACCACACTGCGCTAAACGTGCAGGTGGGTTATTTCAATCTGCACAGCAAGATGATCTGTGGGGTCTGATATTGTCCATGTGACAAATGGAGGAAGCATAAGAGGTGACCCCTGGTCCCAACCAGGCCAGTGATGATGCCAGGACTGGAGGGGGCCGTCGGTGCAGAGACGGAGACCACAGACCTGACCTAATGTCCCTGGAACGACAGCAGTACCTCTGAGGTGCCAGGAAGCTGAGGCATGCTAGAGCCCTGGCCTGTGGTGCCGAGCACTGTACAGGGGTGAAAGAATCACCTTAAATCTGGGGCCTTTCACAGCAGGAAGTGTGGCGACCTTGGCAGAGCAGAGCACTCCTCCACTGCTCCCAGGTCCCGTGGGCCTGTGGCTAGAGCGCCACTAGGGCAGGGTTGCCGGAGTGTTCCAGATGTCTGAGAGGCATCCAGACAAGATGTCTAAAAGCAGAAGTGAGAGGATTGGTGTCCTCCAAAAGAGTCCAGCAAAAGTGGAAAGGAGGGACAGCCAGAGATGAGGCAGAACCGAGAGGACATGGCCTGAGGTGCCCGCAGCCAGTCCTCATGTGTCCCCAGAAGCTCGTTCACCGTGTGAACGCGCCACCCGTGCACACGCATGGCGTCTCACGCACGTGGACAGCAACAACAAAAAAGGAAAAAATAGAGGCTTACAGCAGTGGTAAAGTGACAACTCTGCAAACTTTTCCTTGAACTTGCTGGCACGCGGAGATGTCCGGACAGAAAGGACAGATGGTTTGCTTCTGCGTAGTGAAATGCTGTTGTCCAGGTAAATCTGAGTGATGATCCTGCAGGAAATAGAAGTCTACCTAAGGATTTGATGGAGCCTGAGCATAAACGTTTTTAGTATACTCTGTTTGGCCTTAGGTCATCTTATCAGAGAAGGTCTGCTCTGGTAGATATCTATTTGTGAAAGAAAAAGTTTTTAAAGGCCTCAAAACTAATTAGAGTAATGTAGATCAATGTTTTTTCTACATAGATTGTGACTGGGATTTTCTTTTTAAAGGTTCATTTCCTTCAGAATTAAAGTGGACTCTAAGCTCAACCCACAAATTGCTTTCTGTGGCTGCTTTTGGTTTGGAGTTCATTATGAGGGCAGACATGATTTGTTTTCCTGTACTTGTTATCATTCCCGAAATGAAATTTCAGGCTGATCTTGGAATAGTGCTTCGGGATATTAAACAGAAGTGAATAATGGAAGTTGGGTGGATATGAGTCACATAAAACTGACCAAATTTACTCTCAGCTCTCCTTTATAGCATGATGACCCTAAAGAGTCAGTTAAGATTTCCATCGCTGTCAGTTGCTCCAATTTCAGTAAAAATGTTTGGCATGAGTTAGCAAGCACATATGCCATAGGTGGTGCATGAGCTCCTTGTGTCTGGGAAGGGAGTCTTTTCATGGTATTTTAATTTTGTTTTTTTTTTTCTTTCTTTCTTTTTTTGAGACAGAATCTCACTCTGCTGCCCGGGCTAGAGTGCCATGGCATCAGCCTAGCTCACAGCAACCTCAAACTCCTGGGCTCAAGTGATCCTCCTGCCTCAGCCTCCCAGGT
>NW_012144633.1:2822463-2823267 GCF_000956105.1 Propithecus coquereli | reverse complement strand
TAATATTTTAACTTGCTCGTTTTTCCCTTTGTATTTACAAGAGTTTCTTAAGCTTTTCATTTCTTATGTTCTTTTTGCACAGTGTCAGTTCCGTCCTTTTTGGCTTCCGATCCTGGTTTTTCTTTCTATTGCATTCTTATTTGCTTTAATAATTACTCTTCTCATTTAGATCCTCTGCCTCTCAGCCTTCTCTCTTTTCATCAGCGTCTGATGTCCTACGTTATTTTCCATTTCGTTATAAAACCTACGTATGTGCACATGTCTTGAGAGCACAGAACCAATTTTTTCTAAAATGGATTAGCTTCAGAAGTGAATAATTTTCACAGTATGCTTTTCATTACGTCTCAAGTGTTCTGTCCTCCATGTTTTATGTTGTAGAATGTTTTAATATGTGCCACGCTGGGTTTTTCCATTTTACTCATTCTGTGCAGAGTAACTGCTTACTCGTAGATAGGGGAGGTAGGTGCTCTATGGATCCCCTCACTCTCACCCTGGCTACAGCTAGTTTTCCCTCCCAGTGAGGTGAGGGGCTCTCTTATGTAAACTGGCGTTAACAGCCCAGCAGCCTAAGGGAGTGGAGAGAGAGCCAGAGAGTGAGGGCCCCCTCCCAGGGGACCGAGCTTGGCAGCCCTTTCCCCTCTGCGTGGACAAGCCTCTGTGGCAGGGGTGAGCTTTCCGAATGCCCAGCCCTGGCCCGGCTTTCACGACTCTCCATGCAGTGGCTGAGCCTGGGTGCTTTTTGATGCAGCTGCATCTGGAATTTGCCCCCGATGCACTGCAGACTTCTTGCTGCTGTAGCGGCCA
>NW_012144633.1:2809051-2821933 GCF_000956105.1 Propithecus coquereli | reverse complement strand
TCTCTTCTATTCAAGCCCACACACATCACTTCCTTCTGCCTGGAATACTCTTACCCCACCCCCTTCTCTACACACACTCTCACACACTTGCACACTTGTATGCAACCTGGCAGACTCCTGCTACGTGCTCTGCAGGCTTTCCCATAAAGGTTTCATTCTCTAGTTTTCTCTATTGTCCCTACTCTGTGCTCCCAAGGCAACAAGTGTCTGTTAAAGCAGTTATCATCCTATGTTATCATTGTTTGTGTGGTTATGAAACTTCTATTTGTAAGGTCTGCAGGGTAGAAGGCATGACTGTTGGGTTCACCATTATAATCCCAGTGTGCACAGGTCAGGGCCTGGCCCGTGGTGTGCATGTGTGGGTGTGTGTCTATGTATATATTTGTTGAATAAAGGAATGCATGGATGAATGGTAGTGTTCAACTGTTCACTTCCTGGCTTGAGCTCGTCTCTTCCAATTCATAGCTCTTCTTACCTCCCTGAGATACTTTAGTGTGTTTTTTCCCAGTGTGGCCCAGGTTTGTGCTAAATGTATAAAACCAGACTAATGGTATATGAAGATTATATTTTACAATCAATGTGAAGCACCTGTCACCATGTCCTGCACCTAGAAATAACTTACTCCATCTATTTCTAGTGTTTGAGGTCAGTAGTGGCATTGGGGAGTAAAGAAAGTCTGTCCTTTTGCCGTGAGTTTCCTGTTGGTGGCAGTGTCCGGAAGAGGAGGACCAGAAGAGGTCTGCCGGAGAAGGCCGACTGGGATGGCGTCTGTAGGGGAAGCTTAGGTTTCAGTTAAAGGAGGACGGTGTCCACCGTAATGGAGAGTCGCCCTTGGGACATGGGTGGGGGGTTAGTGGGCAAAGGCAAGGTGAACTTGGGTGTGGCATAGATGAGATGGAGTTTAGTGGCAAAGGAAGGGGACTGGGACGCAAAGTTTGAGTGTGGACTGGTGGGTATAGATAACGGGGTGACGGAAACTTCGGGTATGAACAGAATAGAGACAGCCTTTCCTACTGTGAGAGGGGCAAGCTGGTTATTATTAGGGGGTTACGTTATTTAAGTAAGAGAAAACAGAAGCAGTTGAACATTCATTCAGCAAGTACTTATTGAGCACTTCTCAACTAGTAGCATTAGCTGGGCGCTCTCCTAAGTGCTGGGGTCTCAGTGATGAGGGGAACAAGCTACGGCCCATTTCTTCGTGGAACTGACAGTCTATTGAGAAACACAGGCAGATATCATATAAGTACCTGAGAAATTTTGAACTATAATAAATGCTTTGCAGGGAAAGTAAAGAATGTTAGTAGAGCATATTAATAGGCAGGGATAATTGAGGTTGGTGTAGGCAAGGTGATGTCTCTGAGAAAGTGACATTTCAGCTGTGACATTCAGATTGGGCAGCCCTGCGAACGCCAGTGCTCATACAGAGTATTTCACCCAGCCTTAGTCCCAGCAGGTCGTGGAACAGTCAGGCGTGTCCTCTGTCCTTTAGCTCCAGCAGCAGCATGGGAATGTGTGGCAGAGGTTTTACAGCATAGAGATGACAAGAATGCTCTGTTGTGTATGGAAAGGGATGAAACTCCAGAGCTCAGGAGCCCGGGTGACTGCGGGTTGGAAGGATGTATCAGAGACTGAATTCTCCTGACTTAACCATGAAGGGGAAGGTAGCAGGGCCAGGGCAAGGGCCAGCCGAGCTCATTTTCTATATGTTCCTTGTGTGGGGATCGTTGTTGCAATGAGAGTTGACCCTTAACAGGACCAGTGATGTGATGAAACTTTTCCCACAGACCTCACAGTTGAGAGATGGCTGGGAAGGGTGAGGGCTTCTCCACAGACTGCTGAGGCTCAGCAATCTTTCCTTGCCTTTCCCTTCCTTTCCTTTCCTTGTCCTTGTCTTTCCTTTTCCCAGTCACCTGTCAGATTGATGGTTCGCTGGTGGTACCTTGAGAGAGCCACAGTGAGCGTTTGTGTCCCTGTGTGCTACGGCCCATAAATGGTGTCTGTTCAGTGGTCCCGGCTCACTTGACTAGAGCGTGGTGTCGATTAGGGCCGGGCCATGGTTTTCATGTGAGTACACTCTTAGCTTCACTCTCTTCCATTTACTGCCACAGGCTGTGTCCATAGACTCACTTGTTCATCCTAAAACCATAGGATGGGGCAACAAGAAAAGATGAGCGTGAAAGTGACCCTACTCCTGCAAAGCCAGTACCCACTACTCATTTCAGTAATGGCGGGTTAGTAGTGTCATGTCATCTGACTTGTGGCACAGTGAGCTGTCTTTGTCTTCCCCTACTTCCCCCAACAGTCAGTTGAGATTCCCCTTCTCCATTTTGAAAACTAACTTGATCTGCAGGAATCTCAGATCCCCAAAGTCTTTCTTAGAATATAACAATTTCCATTTCCAATTCTTCTGCCGCCTGGCTGTGCAAACTTGGATAAGTCACTGAACCTCCCTGGTTCTTGTTTCCTCATCTGTCAACTGAGCACGTTAGATTAGATGTTGTCTGAGGTCGATTCCTCCCCTGACACCCAGGGTCTAGTGCAGTGCCTGATGTGTATACTGAGGTGAGTGGCAGACACTGTCCCTGCCCTCCTGGAGCTAATAGTGCAATGTGGGAAGAGCCTGTAAAGAGTGAATAAATATAAAATCACAGCGTGTGGTATATGCCAGGAGGGACTGAAGGAGTAGATGCAGTGGCAGAGAATCACCGGAGATGTACTTTAGTCACAAGACAGGTAACTAGTCCTGTGAATAAGGACGAGGAGTGTTTTGGGTGTAGAGAGCAGTATATGCAGAGGCACCGAAGCCAGAGAGAACTTAACGTTCGGGGATCCAGGAGGAAGCCGTTGTGGCAATAGTAAAATGTGGGAAGAGAGTGAAGCTTGATAAGATTGGAGCGAAAGGAATGTCAACATTATGCAGGATAACGCAAGTCATGAAAAGTGTTTTTACTTGTATTTGAGTGACTGGAAGTTTAAGCAGGAAACAATATAATCTGATTTTTACCTTAAAAATATTTTTCAGGGTATCGTATAGAAAATAGATTGAAGAGGAGTAGACATGGGACTTCCAGTAAGGAGGCAATTGCAGCAGTTAGGAGAGAGATCCTAATTTCCTACAAAAATGTGCTGGCATGTGAATTTCCACCTGCCAGATATCGCAGGTGAGGGGCATTTAACATCGGGCTATGGCAATGGGCAGATGCATCCTTCTCATTTCCCATGTGCAAAAGAGAAAGCAGTCACAACTTGTTTTTAGAATTTTGGAAGAAGCAATTGTGGTAGTGGCCAACCTGGTTACCGTTTTCCTCATTCTGAATTTTAGAACCAGTTGATAGAATTGTAATAACGAGGGAAAAACATCTGGCAGAAATGAGGCTAAGAGGGAATGTTTTTCTGGAGAAATGTGCGTGAACCTTAGAGAAAAGGGATTCCTAGAACAAAACCAAAAAACTTGGGTTGGCACATGTCTGGGAGGGACAAGATCCTCCCTGGACATAAGAGGTAGATACTAACTCCTCCTAAGGCACCCCTCAGTCCTCCTCTCCTGCTGCCCAAAGCGCTGTGCAAGGGGAGAGAAGATTTGAAGGCAGAGACATGGAGGTCCCTGGGAGTGAAAGCTGTTCCTCACTCTCCTCTGCTCCACTTATAGGTGTGGCAAACACAGAGCCAGGTGTCCCTCAGCACACACTCACAAAAGACCTGCCCCTGCAAGCAGAAATCCCCAACACAGAATTTTGTGAACAGCCTTGCTCCAGACATCACCAGGGCTTGTCATCGTCTATAGACTGTGCTGCACTGCAGGAGTTAGGACAGAGGAGTGCTGTTCCTCTATCCGAGGTCACCCCAACACTGAGTCACAGACTACACGTCTACAGAGCTGGAGCGACCCATCGAGTGATGGTAACAGGGAATATGTGTATAGAAGGGACGCTTCTTGTAGTGCACACTTTCTATTCATAAAATGTGTTGTCGCCATTTATTGTTCAGCACGGGGCGCAGGCACAGACGTCGCACTGATCGAGTTGAGAGGGGCAGACAATCGTTTTGTCCATTGGGATTCTGAGAAACAGAGTTGTACTTTGCAAACCACGGTTATTCTGTGAAACCCACCACTTTCACGGCTCTGGTGTTCAGAAAAGCCATGAGGGGATAGTTTTCAGGATATCCAAAACTTGATCGCAAACTGAGGCGGCAAGTGAATATCACGGAAATAAAATGCACTGATTCGTTTCCAGAACAGGATCATTTATTTTCTGGTCAAAACTTGTGGAAAAGTTTGAGTGAAAAAGTACTGGGAAAAGAATGGAGAGCCTTTGGATGAATGACGAGCTCGTGAAAAACACGAGCCCGTGTCACCGAGCTTGTGGCTTGCCTGGTTACTTTTTCAGCTTCTTGACAGCCTTTGCTTTGGGTGTTTCAACTCCAGTGTTTTCTGTAGGCTCTTTATGTTCAGTTTTTTCTTCGGGTGGTTGAGCTGGTGATGTCTCTTCCTGTTTGGGTTTGAAATAGTTTCCTATCTCTTCCCGAAAAAACACAAAAATCACTGAGATGACTAATAAAATGAGGCGAAATATCATGATGGACACAATCTGAACTGACGAGGACACCTCTGTTTTTAGCGGTCCAGGAGGCCCACTGTCGATACTTCCTCCGTAGCCCTCCTCCTCACAGAATGGAGGGGCCCAGCCGTACATGCAGTGGCAGTTTCTTCTATTATTGCAAACACCTCGGGCATTGCACTTCTCAGGCAAGCAGTCGAAGTTCAAGACGGAGCTATTGATGCAATTTTTGTTAAAACATATCCGGTTGTCACCACAGGACGTGCCATCATTTATCACACCTATGTCAGGTATTCCCAGGGGTCTCATGGCTAGATGATAGCCTGTGCCCCAGCATACGAGCTTTTCTGCCTGCAAGTGAGAAGAAATGATAGTCGTATGCTCCGGCAAATCAGGAATGGTTTTGACATTTATGCACTGTAGTCTGCCACATATTGAATTTTGCTTGTCACACTTTTTATAGCTTCGAACTCCTGTGATCTCACAGTTGCCGTATTGATCGCCCATTAAATTAACTGCGTCGTAGCACTGATGAGGAGCCTCCCTGGCGTCAGGTCCGAAAATGCTTTGGCACTGCATAAATCTGGATCGGCACCCCTTGTTGAAACAACGGCCTTCATACTTGCAGGGGGTTCCATCTTGCTTAAAAAAGTCACTTGGGCAGAAACTTGAATTACCATCACAGTACTCTGCAAGGTCACATTCATTTTTTTCGTGCCTGCATATGTATCCAGATGGACGAAAGTGACATTCATGACAGCAAAGTCCAATGCTGCAGTTGGCACCTTGTCTCAATTTACAGTTTGATTGGCAACACTTGTTTTGTTCACAGTCTTCTGTGGAACCACAATCACATTCTTCATCTTCTTCCACAATTTTGTTTCCACATCTCTTAAGCACATAACCCATTCCTGGGATATTATTTAGACATTTTGCTCCTGAATATACGTGTGCAAAAAAATAGACATAACTACAATTACTAAACCCAGTGCGTCCTGTGCCCATGATGCAACTAAGCCTGCCCTTACATTGGCAGTACTCTTCATCATGCAGCATTCCCACAGCATGGCCTAGTTCATGAGTAGACCAGGTGGCAGGGCCAAGGATATTTGCATCTAGTAAAGAGCTTGCTGATCCAGCATGGTGTGGAGAACACACTCTTCCAAATGACCACGCAAGGGCATCAGTGTATTTTTTATGAACATATAAATGTGCCCAATCTGATGGAAGCCGGCTATTTAGTACACTATTTTTATATAGTACAAATCTGCCTAAAACTTCAGATAAGTTGGAATATCCAAGATATATTCTGTTATAATCTGTCCATACTTCGAGAGCTTTTAGATGTATCCTCATATGGACATCTTGAAAGTAAGTGTCCATAATTCCAGTCAAAAGAATGGCATCATTTATGACTTGAGAAAGATTGTTGTTCACAAACCTGTATCTATTTTGATCAAAGAGCAGGACCAATTCCAAATACTTTGGGTGTGTATAGAATCCATGATAGTCCCTTAGACTAGTCAGGGACTCAGCCTGCCTTATTCGCCCTTCTACTTCACTATTTCGTAAGCCACAGGTGTGATTGCTAAGCTGTTCTTTCTTCAGGAGATAGACCACATGCTCAAAACTGGAAGAGGCCTTAAGGGGCTCGATTTGGTAATGTTTGGCATCAATATTCAGTACACCTCGGAGACCCCCCATGCATGTACTTATAGTCACTCCAGAGTCCTCAGACCCTTCCACAGAGCCCATATAGTTGCAGCCTTTGGGTATATAAGGGTGATCCTCCAGCAGTTCCCCCTGTTCTGTGAAGGAGAAAACACGCAGATGTCGGGGCAACAGAAACCTCTTGGGCCACAAGCGGAGGACATGCTTCTTGCCTTCCAACTCCAAGAGGTATGACACGGGACTGTCCACACCCTGCTTACTTCTCCGGAAGCTGAGCTTCTTGGGGATGGTGATTTCATAGGAGTCAAACCCCCATTCCGGGTGAAAAATTGTATCTTCGCCAAAAGAGTCAACAACGAGCACCGGCAGAACCAGCACAAGGAGCGAGCAGCCTTGGGAGAGTAAGACCCACACCGACCTCATCGTTCGCTGCTCAGTCTCTGTTCCCCATTCAGTCCTGCAGCTTCGGCCTCGAGTCACATTTCCGCGGGCCGCCGCTAGAGGCGCCGGAGCGCCAAGTTCGGAGCTCCCAGAGTTTGAGGGTTTGAGGGACCCCAACCTCCCAGGGCTCCGTCCCGCTGACTTTCCCAACAGGCGCGTGCCTTGTCCAACGCATCTAGTCCGTTTTCTGGGCCGTGCCGTTGGGCGCACGAGGAAGAATGGAGGGAACGGCGGGGAGACTAAATGAGAAAAGAGGGGCTATTGGGGCGTCGGATGGAAAGGGGCAGCGAGCACCCTGGGACACGGAGGCACAGAGAAATGGGAGGAACAAAAGAGGACTTCCTAAAGGCTCAGCACATCTTGCGCAGTTCCGTCTGTGTCTACACGCCCTGGGACACGCAGACTGGAATCTCCAGGAGCTGCAAGAGTCCGAACAGAGCCTGAGAGCGTCGGAGAGGACTCTGCGCCCCCACCCCAGCCCGCGCAGCGCCCCGGGCTTCGGCTGCTGCCTCTTCAGAGAAGGTCCCGCGGCGCCCCCTGTGCGCCCGGGCAAGAGAAAGGCTCTGAGCTCGTTTTGCCTGGTGGTTCTTTCTGCGGTGTGTCCTTGGGGTGCCTGCAATCAGCGTGATTTTTCGTGTCCATGTGCAGTGGTGGAAGAATCCAGAAAAAGCACCTGGTAGACGAGCACAACCCGGGAGCTTTCAGAGAAAGGCGAAGAGCTGGGTATGTTTGTAGCCGGTCGGTGAGGGAGGAGGCGCAAAGGTAAGAAGACCCAGCTCAGACCGCAGAGGGGCTTACGGTCCATGGAGAGAGCAAATCCCCGGCTCATGAGGTGACTTGGACGGATTCTGGCAGAAGAGGAACATTTTCAGTTTTGTTCCCAGGAGCATCATTCTGGCTGCGTTTCCGGAAAAGATTAAAAAGCACCAGGCTTGAGTCAGGGAGACTAGTTAGAGCTCTTGTACCAAGCCATGTTGTCTGTCATGAAATCAGGCGAAAATGAAAGTATCGCCAAGCGTGTTGAGGTCCTAGTTCAGGTTGCAAACCAGAAATTGCAGTTTCCCTGGTCTGGAAATCTGCTTGATTTTCTCAAGCCACACCTAGCGGCCTCCAGCTGTAGAGGGCAACTGGCATCTATTTCCCGGATCTATTCTATCATCGTTTTCATTTCTGTACCACTTTTCTTTAGGCTGTTTAAGAATTTCTTGATGAAAGACACTAATTCATCAATTCCTGTTGCTACAGTTCGGTCTGTGTGCTATACTCGGTAGCTTCTGCATTTTAGATCCAAAGCCTTGTGGAAATACCCGGTTTTGACACATTTCTCTTTATTTACAAAAATTATGTATGGGATAATATATTTAAAGTGGCTGATACATACTGCCTGATATGTTATGGGTGCTCAAGCAATCGTAGCAATTATTCTAGCACGTGGGAAGGAAGGAAACGTTAACTGAGCAATGTGCTGGGTAGAATTCCGTAAGGGATACAAATATCCCTGAAAGATACAGGGCAGCAAATAACAGCCTCCTTTACCCTCCAACCCTGCGTGTTCCTCCAATACACCCCCTCCCCCGATGGGACTACTGGGTTTGATTCTTTCTCAATCTTTTGATATGTCTTTAGAAGTATGGAAATTATAATATATTTTAAGGCACTGTGTCAAATGAAATAAGCCAGACCCAGAAAGACAAATACTATGTAATCTCACTTATCTGTGGAATAAAATAGTCAAAATCATAGAAGCAGAGAGTAGAATGGTGGTTTCCGGATTCTAGAGGGAGGGAGGAAGGAGTGATGCTTAAAGGATACCAGGTTTCCGTTATGCCAGTTAAATAAATTCTGGAGATCTACTACAGTCCAGTGCCTGTAGCTGACAGTACTGTATCATATACTTAAAATTTGCTAAGAGGGTCTATCTCTTACTGGATTCTTACTACAGACACATACAGAAAAATCAGTAATAATAAAAGGATTGGGAGGAAGCTTTGGGAGATGATGGCTATGTTTATGGCCTTGCTGTTGGTTTCACAGCTCCATATTTACCTCCAACTCACTGAGATGTATACATTAAATACGTACAGATTTTTACATGTGACGCCTCCATAAAGTGGTTCAAATAAATAAATACATAGGTATATACTTTTCATATTGACACTTGCTTTTTTTAAGTGAAAAATGTATTGTAAATAGTTTTCCAGATTTAGATCATTGCCTCAAATAAATGCATACTATTCTACAGTATGGAAGTAAATATTTATTTAACCATTTCCCTCATATATGGATGACATAGTTGTGTTTTTTAAAATTTTACATTGATCTTGTTTATAAGGTTTTCTATATTATGTCAGTAAATATAAATATATATGTATGTATTTACAATTTATATGTATATATTTATGTATAAGTACACACACAGTTTTTTGCTCTTTGAAAGTATTTCCATAGATTTTTCTTTCTCTCTTTCTTTTTTTTTTGCAACAGAGTCTTGCTCTGTTGCCCGGGCTAGAGTGCTGTGGTGTCAGCCTAGCTCACGGCAACCTCAAATTCCTGGGCTCAAGTGATCCTCCTGCCTCAGCCTCCCAAGTAACTGGGACTACAGGCATGTGCCACCACGGTCGGCTAATTTTTTTTTCTATTTTTAGTTGCCTGGCTGATTTCTTTCTATTTTTAGTAGAGACAGGGTCTCATTCTTGCTGAGGCTGGTCTCGAACTCCTGACCTAAAGCGATCCTCCTGCCTCGGCCTCCCAGAGTGCTAGGATTACAGGTGTGACCACCACGCCCGGCCTATTTCCATAGATTTCTATAATCAAAAGTGTTAGATCAAAGAAAATTCAGGTGCTCATGTTGATTGATATTATCAAACCACCTTCTAAAAATCTTGCGCTTCTTTACAAACTATCTATAAACCAGCGCTGTCCAACAGAACTTTTTGTGATGATGAAAATGTTAATATTGTCCAATACTATTGCCACTAGCTACTTCTAGCTGTTGAACACTCAAAATGTGGCCAGTGTGACTGAGCAACTGAATTTCATACTTTAAAATTTGTTTAATTTAAATTTAAATAGCCACATGTGGCCAGTTGCTGCCATGTTAGACGGCATAGGTATAAAAGGCCCCTATTCTTCCACCATTTCCAGCAGTATATAATATCTAACTCTTTAACCTAGACTCACATTAGAAAAAGAAGGTAACTCATTAATTTGAATTCTCTGATTATTAGTGAGGTTGAACATATTTAGTAACTGAAAACCAATCTACTTTTTTTATTCTTAAATTTGTTCATATTCTTTGCCCATTCTTCTATTACATGGTTCGTTCTGCTTTTACTTATTTGTAAGGAGCTATTTATACAATATGTTCTGCTAATCTGTTGTCACTAACTTTTATCATGGTTTTCACCACGCAGAACACTTTAAGCCAGCTTGATTTCAGAGTTTCAAGTCATTCTTCTGTCCTCTCTCATTTTATGTTTGTAAAAATGTCTAAAATTTGCTTTAACAAATTTCTTTTAGTATGTCTCTGATTTTTTAGTATGGAATACAATGCTGTATCCCATTTAAGGTAGGATTCTCTTATTACTGGATCAAGATATTGAATAATCCTGTAATTGACAAAAGACACTATAAGTGACTCTCACAAATCAATGAGAAAAGGAAAGATAATCTAATAGAAAAATGAACAAAAGAGTTTAACAGAAACTTCACAGAAAATGAAATTCATATGGTCAATAAAAATGGAAAAGTTCTTAACCACATTACTAAACAGAATACTGAAAATTAAAGCTGCTATCTATGCTATGCCCATGAGGTTGGGCACCCGCGGGAACTTCCACTCACTGCCCAGTCCACCTCAAGTCTCTGGTCTTTGACTTCAAATGCAACACTTTTTGGCCGCCCCAGGTGTGGCCCAGGTGTGGTGCAGGCAGCAGGGATTGGCCTTCCAGCGGTCAGAGGTAGTAAACCTTTGCAGTGTCCACATGGTGCCAAGTCTATAGGCACTCAGAGTGCATGAGATGTGGGGGCATGGCTACCTCCACCTAGATTTCAAAGGATGGCCCAGAGGGTCGTGAAGCCTAGGCTGAGAACTGCCACAGGGAGGGGCTGACATGCAGAGCTCCTACTAGGGCATTACCCAGTGGAGCTGTGGGGATGGGGCCACCACAGATAGCCCACACTAGGCCAATGTCTAGTGGAGCCATGGGAGCAGGACTGCCCCCGAGACCCCAGAACTGTAGTGTTACCAGTGTTCAACTGCAGTCCGAGAGAGCCTCAGGCACATAACTGCAAGCCCTGAGAGGTGCTGTGTGAGCTATGCCCAGCAAAGCCATGGATGAGGTTGTCTGGAGCCTTCAGGGTCCAACCCGTGCACCAGTGTGTCTGGAAGGTGTAGGACATTGAGTCAAAGACGAATCTCAAGCCTTAAGATTTAATGTTGTTTGCCCTGATAGGTTTTGGAATTACCTGGGACCAGTTACTTCTTTCTCCCTTCCTATTTCTTCCTTCTGGAATGGAAATGTCGATCCTATGCCTGTCACATCATTGTATTTGGGAAGTACGTAAGTTTAATTTCAGGCCGGGCGCAGTGGCTCACGCCTGTAATCCTAGCTTGCTGGGAGGCCAGGCGGGACGATCGCTGCAGCTCAGCGGTTCGACTCCAGCCTGAGCACAGTGAGACCCCGTCTATAATAAAAAAAAAAAAAAAAAAAAATTCACAGGTTCACAATTAGACAGCAATTTGGCTCAGTATTAATTATACTTTGATTCTCACCCATATCTGATTTAGATGATATTTAGATGAGATTCTGGACTTTAGACTTTTGTGTTGATGCTGGAAAAAGTTAAGACTTTTGGGGTTATGGGGATGGAATGTGCATCTGAGAAGGATTTAAATTTTGGGAGGCCAGGGGCAGAATGCTGTGGTTTGAATGTTTGTGTCTTCCTAAAATTCATATGTTGAAACTTAATCCTCAATGTGGTGGTATTAAGAGGTGGGCCTTTCGGGAGATCATTAGGTCATCAGGGCTCCACCCCCACGAAAGGGATTAGTGCCCTTATAAAAGAGGCCAGAAAGAGCTTGTTTACCCCTTCGGCCATGTGAACACCGAGAAAGAAGGTGACATATTTGAAGTAGAGAAAGAGAGCCCTCACCGGACGCTGAATCTGCTGAAGCCTTGATCCTTCACGTCCCAGGCTCCAGAACTGTGAGTAATAAATTTCCATTGTTTATAAATTATCCATTCTAAGGCATTTTGTTATAGCAGCCCAAATGGACTAATACAGAATACATGCATAGTTGGTAAAATGAATTGAGGAAATGATTACCAAAACTGTCAGGGGAGTTGTTACCTGCAGGATGAAGGAAAAGGGCTATAATCAGGAAAGGATGGAGAGGGGGAAGCAGGGTATGGTTGGTGTATCTTTCAAGATGCTAGGGTATTGGCAATATATTTCTTGAATGCTAGGAATTGCTTTATGTATTTGTTAAACTATTCTTAAAAGTCATATGTTCATTTCTGTATGTGCTATATTTTACAATTGTTAAAGAAAAACTTGAGATAAGTTAAATTTAACAAAGTGTTTTTGAGCAGGTTCAAGAACTGGGTAGCATTCTCAATCAGGGATTGTTCAGAATACCTCCACCTCCAACGTGGTGAGCTACGTTTATAATTAGAAAACAAGAAATGACATACAGGAATTACCTGATTGGTGTAGTTTTACGTTTGTCTTATTTGGGCATAATTTGGCAGTGTTCAGCTTGAAATTGGGTGAAGGTTCAGCTGCTATAATTGGCTGAGACTAAGTTGCTTGGTTATAAGGGTATACTCCTAAGTTAGGTTACAACTTGTTTACACATCAAGCTAGGGTACAATTTACCACCTTTGAAGGCCTCTTTGAGCCAAACTTTATTACCCAAGTACAGAGGCTACTTTGAGCCAAACTTAACACAATGAAAAAGAAAATTATAATGATATAAATAGTTTTGTCTATTTTCCTAGGTGACACATGTAACTATGTTTTGGAATCATTAATCTTAGGTTGAAAGATTAGCTTGAAGTCATGAAGATATTGAAGGAATAATGCTAGTAGATTAAATATGGCTGATATTTTGACTTACATTATAACAAATTATATCACAAATGTGTTTTGTCCCTTCCTGTGTTTTATTTTCCTCCTAAAATTAAAAAAATAAAAAGATTCAATGGTT
>NW_012144633.1:2783273-2808331 GCF_000956105.1 Propithecus coquereli | reverse complement strand
CTCAGGGCTGAGATTCATGGGCATGGCCACGACTCAACTGAATGGCAGAGAAATCAGTGAGGTACCACACCAGAGGATCTTGCCAGAAACTCAACCTCTAAGGTACTGGGGGAAGCTGTTCACAGGAAGGTGTCTCACTGAGGTGCTGAGGGGCATTGGGAAAAGTTGTTCACAGGAAGGTACATCCAGGTGGGAGTGCCTGGGATTGCTGCTGGCTGCTGGATGCCTCAGGCTACTGTGTACTGCAGACGCTGGGTGCTGGAGAAGCTGCCGCACTGCAGGAGCCTAGCACTTGGGAATCCACTTATAATGCTCCAGAAGGAGTCTGTCCAAATAGTCACCAGAACCGGGAAAGAAAACCTCTTACTCCTGACATATCTCTCCAGCACTTTCTACTGACAACGCTTAACACAGTGCCAGCTAGCAAAGCAAAAATATTTACAGGGCCCAGATCTATTTTCACTGAGCAGGCACAAGGATGATTTTAGAGCTAAGAGGCAATAAATCAACAATCAATACAGTCTTCTATGAGGAACTAGATTTGCCAGTCAGGAGAGGCAAGATTACAGAATCCTAGTTAGTGCTCTGTTTCTCTCACTCAAATGTATGAGGCTGGGACAAAGAATCAGGGCTATATATTTCCAGGATGGTACTTCCTGAGGCACAGATGGAACTGCTGAACCCATGTTTTTCCCCAATGTTTCTCCACTAGATCAACAAAGGTCTCCAAATCCATGCCCCTCAACAAACCAGCTTTTATTATCTGACATGGGTAAACTCCTGTACCCTGCAGCCAGAATGTAGTTAATTTCCTTCGCAATTTGGTTGGATTCAACTAGTCACTAACAGGAAAGATTCTGGTTCTTTAGATAGTTTCCCTTGTCCTCTTTAATGGCAACGAGTTCTAATAGTTTGGGATGTTTTTTCTTTTTGTACTTCTAATGTATATAATCAGAAATAAGCAATGATTCTTTTGTTTGTTTTCCTTCCTAGAGCTAGGACTTCCAAACCATGTTGAGTTTAACATATGAGAGAGAGGTGGTGTCTACATTATACCTTTCAATTTGATAATGTCACATTAAGTATCATGTTTGATATAGATTGTGGTGGGGTTTTGAAGTCCCCAACTTTTATTATATTGGAGTCTATCTCTCCCTTTAAATATAATAATATTTGCCTTATATATCTGGGTGTCATGGCATTGGATATATGTTTAAAATTGTTATATCCTCTTGCTGAATTGATCCCTTTATCATTATATTAATATGATGGCCTTCTTTGTCTCTCTTTATTGTTTTTGACTTAAAGTCTGTTTGATCTAAGTATTACTCCTGCTGGCTTTTGGTTTCTGTTTGCATGGAATACCTTTTTCCATTCTTTTCAGTCTCTGTGTCTTAATAGATGAGTTTCTTGTAGGCAGCATATAATTGGGACATGTTTTTTTCATACATTTGGCCAGTCCATATCTTTTAAGTGGAAAGTTTAATCCATTTACATTCTAGGCTATTATTGATATGGGAGGACTTATTCCTGTCATTTTATTAATTGATTTCTGGTTGTTTTGTATATACTTTGTTCCTTTTCCCCCCTGTATTATTGTTTATCACTGTGGTTTGGTGGTTTTCTGTAGTGGTAACATTTGAGTCCTTTCTTTTCTTATTTGTATGTTGGCTTTACCAGTGGCTTTTATACTTTCATGTGTTTTCATGATGGTAGATATTAGCCTTTTTCTTCCAGGTATAGGAATTCCTTAAGCATTTCTTATAGGGCCTGTCTAGTGGTAATGAATTCCACCAGCCTTTGCTTGCCTGGGAAAGACTTTATTTCTCTTTTATTTATGAAGGATAACTTTATTGGGTATAGTATCCTTGATGGAAAGGTGTTTTTTCTTTTTTCCTTTTAGCATTGGAATATATCATCCCATTCTGTCCTGGCCTGTAAAATTTCTGCTGAAAAATCTGTTAGGTTGATGGGGGCTCCCTTATAAGTGACTAGACACTTTTCTCTTGCTGCTTGTAGAATTCTCTTTGTATTTGACTTTACATGGTTTTCCTATGATGTGCTGTGCAGAAGACCTTTTTGAATTGTATCTCTTTGGATATCTCTGAGCTTCCTGTATCTGGATATCTAAATCTCTTGCTAGACTTGGGATTTTTCCGGCTATTATTTGTTAAATAGGTTCTGAAATTCTTTCTTCTGCTTGATCTAGCCTATTTTTGAAGCTTTCAAATACATCTTTTATTTCATTCAATGAATTTTTCAGTACTAGAATTTCTGTTTGGTTCTTTTTTTATGATGCCTAGCTCTTTAGCAAATATCTCATTCATATCCTGAATTGTTTTTCTGATTTTTTTTTTTTTTGGTATTGCTTATCCATGTTCTCTTGTATCTCATTGAGCATTTTAAATATAATTTTTTAAATTCTTTTTCTGGGATTTCATAAATTTCTTTTTAACTGTTCCTGGAGAATGATTGTGTTCCTTTAGAGGTGTCACATTTACTTGCTTTTTCATGTTTCTTGTGTCCTTACATTGATATCTGCACCTCTAGTGTAACCGTTGCTTTTTCCAATTTTTTAAATTTGCTTTTGTAGGGGAAGACTTTTTACTGAAGATGTATCTTGGTGTTGGTTGGGTAGGATATTTTGGCTTTGCTTCTGGGCGCCATGTAGTAGTGTAGTTTCTGTATGACTTGTCCATAAACAGCATCAGCGGTGTCTGTTATTTTCCCAGTGGCTTAAGGTGCAGTTGTTAGAGGAAGCTGTGGTGACATTTTGCTGGGAATGAGGATGACAGGTGGGCCAGTCCTTGGGTCCAAGTGGTGGCATCAGTGAGTGAGCCAAATATGCCGATCCTTGTACCCCAGGGCAGCATATGCTGGTACTGGTGCTAGTAGATCGAGGTAGGGTGATTCCTGGGCCTCCAGAGAGCTTGCCCAGATGCCAGCAATAGCAACAGTGGGAGAGGTGGGTGGCTGGGTCCTCGGGCCCCTGGGCAGTGGGCATGGCAGTAGCAGTGGTGGGAAAACTCTCTGGCTCCCAGTCTGTACTAATGTTTGGGCCAGTTCCTGGGTTCACAGGTGGTTATGTGCAGGTGGGTGCCATATGTGGTGGTAGTGACAGGTTGGTTGGTTCCATCCTCAGGCCCCCAGGAGAAGTGCTCAGGTACCAAAGGTGGTGGATGGGGCAGAGTGGTCCTCCAGCAGTGTGTTTGGGCACTGGGAGGGCAGTTCTGGGCCGGGCAGGCGTATCCTCAGGCCCCTGAGTGGTGAGTGTGGGCACTGGGTATGCTAGACAGGGGTGGGTTTATCCCATCACTGGCAGAATGCTCGGGTAGAAGTGACAGTGGGTGCACTGTGACCCTGCTGCTGGGGAGGGCAGGATTGCTCTCAGCAGCAGCAGTAGGCAGGTGGTTGAAGAGAGCATGCCTTGGCCCCAGGTGGTGGCTGTGGGTATGGTAGTCTGTCTTTGGCATGCTTGTAAGTGTGCAATAAGCCCACTTCTGGAGGCAGGTGGGGTCACTGCCAATGCCTTGTACAACAGTCAGCAGCGGGGGTGGCTTTGGAGGTAGGATGTTAATGGGACACCAAAGATGTGGAGATACAGGGGCTATTGGGCCCCAGGGCAGGATGCAGTCTGGTGGGGGCTGAGCTCTCAAAATGATGTCTTGCCGTAGCTGCTTAGGCCTCGAGGGTGTGTGGGAACAGCGTGGGTTCCCTCTCTGAAGCAGTGCCATCATGTGGTCTCCAGGCAGCTCTCTATGGGTTCCCCTGTGGTTAGGATTGCAGGAGTCCGTGATGGGAATGTGGACCACTGGGTGGTCTCTCACTTACCCTTTCCCCATATTGGGGAGACTCTCTGGGCTCCACAGCTGATCCCAGCCCAACAAATGGCCTCACTTCCCTCTCCTTCCTTGCCTTAGGGGTTTCCCGTCACTCGTCTGTTGAATTCCGTGTTCTTAGATGATCTATTGGAAATGTGATCATCTCCTTGCTGTTTTGGTTCTTCTTTGTGGAGGAGACGAGTACCAGAAGCCTCTAGTCAGCCATCTGAAGCCTCTTCTCCAGGTTTGCAATTTTTTAAAAGGTTATTGGATGGGAGATGTGTGTATAGTGTGTGTGTGTGTTTGCCATTGTGATTGTGGTCTTCTTTTCAATTACATGCTCCAACTGGTTTTTGTTTATAATAAATTAGGTTTCTGTGAATTAATTTTACATCGTTTTATTTACTGAATCCTTAATGGTTTATGGCAGTTTTCCAGGAAGTTTTCTTGGATTGTTCAGGTCTTATCAACCTTCTCTCCCATTCTTACATGTAAAACTCTATAATGACAGTTACTATAGGGTTTTATTAGGTATTTTGTAAATAGCCCTCTTTGATTTATCCTAATATGAGTGTGCCCACACGTTGCAACTGGGACTTGACCGGTGCAAATGTTTTAAATCTCCAGTCCCCAACCCCCAGGCTGCGGACTGGTTACAGTCCATGGTCTGTTAGGGACTGGGCTGCAGGAGCCGTGCCCCACCTCCACTGCCCGCCCCCACCCCCATGGCCCTCGTCCTTGGAAAAATTGTCTTCAATGAAACTTAGGAACTGGGGGTCCACACAGCAGGAGGAGAGCAGTGGGAGAGCCAGTGAAGCTTCATCTGTATTTACAAGTGGTCACCATCACTCACATCACCACCTGAGCTCTGCCTCCCTGCCACAACCCACCCCCACTGCCGTGGAAAAATTGTCTTCCATGAAACTAGTCCCTGGTGCCAAAAAGGTTGGGGACTGCTGTTTTAAATGTATTTTGCTGAGCTCTAAGTCAAAAGAAGGGAGAGCTGTATTCTGTTCCACACACTCATACACCTACACCTATACATGCACACCCTGACACACACCCTATGGCTGGAAAATTTAGTGGCAGAGGCAGTAACAGGCTCACAGTTCTCACTGCCCACATTCTGGACAGCATGCGAGCATTAAGGAGGGTTGTTCTGAAAAAGGAACCAGCCCCTCCCCTTGGGCTGTGAGCTCCTTAGCTGCATGACAGAGAGGCACCCACCCCTCTTCTGCATGCTCATGGTCCAGTGCCCAAGCCTACTGCTCTAGCTGTGCGATGGGGCAGCACGGCCTCAGCTCTGCTCCCGTCCTTGGCTTTCACAGCTGGGAGAGCCCTGAATCCTCCCTGCACGATCAAGGGTGAGGTTTTAAGCCTTACAATTGCAGGGGTAGGATGTGGTTAGTGACCCAGTGGCCTGCACCCACATCTACTGAAGTTGATTTTCACAGCGTAAGTTTTACTTCCCTAATAGTCCATAAGAGTCACCTCCAGCTCTGAGAGACTGGCCTTTAGAGGTAGTCCTTCCCTAGCTCTCGAATTCATTTTCTTCCTCCACCATTATAAAACCCAACATGAAGACTCAAATCCATTTTATATAAAATTAAAACACTCTGGGGATAACCAATAAATGTTACTAATTGTGTTAAAACATATTTATGCAGGTCTTAGAATACAGCTACTTTACCTGCTTAACAGAAGCATGTCCTATTTCAAGTCAACTTGTTTTAAAAAATACTCTTACAATTTATAATTATGCCTGTGTGATTCAGAAGTTTCTGCAAAATAACGGAATACGGAAATAAGATGCTAAAGTTGACATAAGACTGCTAAGGCCAAACATACTACCAGCACCAAATATTCATGTTCGAATGTCTCACTGATGGACTTTAATGAGTACATGTGTGAATGTGAACTTGGTTACACATTCACAAATTTATATGAAAAATATGATGTTATAATCCCATATATTAAGTTCTATACAATATTTGAGGAATCTTACAAACCAATGGTTTAGGTAACAGCATCATTAACATTGCCTATTGCCGATTCTCAATTCTTGCTGTAGCAAATACTCTTCATTCCCACTGGAAGGCACTTTGTCTTAAGCATCCATCCGTTTGTCACCAGCTATGGCAAGTGCACAGAAGAGTGCCCAGCCTTACGATGCTTCCTATTAGATAGATGCTTTTTCCCTCAAAAGCATTATTTACGATCTGACTAAAGGAAGAAGAAAGAAGCGTAATGCTAGGCCCTGTGGAATTCAGAATGAAAAGAAAATTATTTCTCTCTCAGCAAATTAGGACATCATGAGGTAGTCATTGCAAGGCCAGGGATGCAGGATTGGAAAATAAAAAGTGCAACAACACTGAGCTTGACATGTAACATTTTTTATTTTGTGATAAAAATGCTTTCATATAAATTTCATCTTAACTACTTTTAGAATGAAACTTTGAAAAGTAAAAACAAAGTTGTACATTTTCCTTACTATGTATAGTCAGGAATATGCGGTCATTTTGTGGTTATTAGGTTTCTCATACAAACAGATATAATACCACTTTTAAGGGAAATGTACACAAGGAAGTCATCATAGTACCAATTATTAGTGGGGGGCCTCAGGGCATATAAACGTGTCCTCCCAAATAGTCATCATACATTCAATATATTGGTTAAGACCCAAATCCCCAAACCACCTGCCAACAAAATATTATACCTTTGGTTCTTTTCTATGCAAGAAACTGGAAAATTTAATAATAAGATGATATAATGGACTTGAGCATCATAGCTGACTGCTTACACTAAATTCTTTAACTCTCAGTCTTTCTTTCCCTCAAACCTCTCCCTCCTCCACCATCACATAAATCAGAAAATGATACTTAAAACGTAAGAAACAAACAAACAAAGAAACCTATCCCCAAAGACAGGCAAGAGGAGTCAAAGAAAGGAAGAATTTATAAAAATAATAATTAACCAAAAATAGGGGAGGATCTATATATGGCATAAAAATGTGTCCCATAAAAACTGAGTCTCTAATTCAGAACCCAAATGAGAAAGTGATTATCCATCTTACCTTCCCTTTTATTAGTTACTACACAATTCAAAGAATTCTTAAAATTTAAGATTGGTAAAATGTTTGAAAGGCAGTGTTGTCCTGCTCATCACTGAAGCCTGTTGTCTGTCATGACAGCTTTCACACTGCCCTCCCCCAAACCCAAAGGATCCAAATTAAAGTATCCCAAGAAAAAGAAACAAGTAAGTTAACCCTATATTGTGCTTGGGGAGGAAGGAGGGTATAAAAGATCCAAACAGCTGGTCAGAGGCTGATATTTTCAGGAAATGGGGCTGGAGCAGGAGGGCAGAGGGGGCAGATGTATTGTGGTCCAGAGAGGTCTGTGCAGATAGGTTCTCCCCAGCTGGGAATAATAAATGGGTCCAAAGGTAGAAAGCCACCATTTACAATGATAAAATGTTTGCACACTATGAAAAAGGCTGGTAGAATACTGCCACGTGAGAGAATAAAACAAAATGAACAAACTTTATCTGCTTATATTAGGGCAGAACTAGTTATTTTTGCTGGTTTAATTAGCTTGGATGGGACAGCAAAAACCATTTGTTTGACATCCCAACAGAAACCCAGGGTTTCCATAGGGGGCCTCAGAAAGATTGGTCAGATACATGGGGAGCACTGTTGTACACCTCCAGCCATAGCAGGAATGAGAACTCATTGAAACCAAAACAGAGTAGGCACTTCACCTATTAATATCTACAAAATGCCCCAGCAGAACTAGTTGCCCAGGTGTCATGAGCATCATAGCACTGGATAGAGATGACAATGTAGCCATAGGACCAATTATTAACTAACCCAGGGAGAACAGGAACAAAACTTTCTCCTATTTCTACAGTTAACTAAAATGCTTCTGCCCTTGAAAGAGAATCAAGGGCTGCCAAGACCACAAACACAGACAACAGATTCGGGGGAGGTGCAATCATAGTCTGAACATAAGGATGACAATGATGAGCAAGTCTGTAGTTGTCCATTAATCATTGAGAAGGTGACTCTAAGGAAAGGACAGCATCCCTGGTAAGTTTCTAAGTTAGTTGTCAAAGGGAATTTCATGACTGCTTCAGAGGAAAAGAAACGGTCGCAAAAAATAGCAAAGGCTGCCTCATATTCTTCCTTTCCCAACCTTCTTACAGGGCTGTCTTGGACCCCAGAAAACTAGTCCAGCTTTCCATTTCCTGCACTTGAACACAGACAATCCATGTCTTCAGTGGGGACCTACTGGTGCACCAGTAACTCAGACCACAGTGTGGAGGGAAGACTGGTGAACAAGCCTTCAATCCGAGAGAGAATCAGGAAGTACAGACTGTGATCACCAATGAAAGGAAGATGACTGTCACTGGGTCTCTTGGGCTGAGGAAAGCTCAGTCCTAAACGGCAAGGGTTATCATTTGAGACATTTTCTTCTGTGGAGATGGAAGGAAAGGCTCAATAGCTAAGACTAGTTTGATCTGCTGGATGAGTAAGTGAAACAGGCCTAGGGTTCTAAGATCTGGGAAAAACGTGTTTCAACTGGCAGTCAGTGGCATGCTTGGCAGTAAGTGGAGGGACCTGTGCGTGGGTAACTGTTCCTTGCACGTTAGCTTATCTCTTGGTTATTCCAACATTCCAACCCTTTTTCTGGTTTAAAAAAGGCGGGGTGTCATAGTAACTAGGCTACCAAGGACAAAATCTCACACTGACTAGGCCCACAAAGAGAAAAACAACTGACTCATATCCTTCCCGGCAAAGTTTATATGAAGACCTGCACTGAGACAAGAGAAATTAAGGTACAGCCTCTTGAAGGGATCTTCTACCCTAAAAATTGGTTTGAAGAAAAATATTCTGCTCCTCTTCTCTCTCCAGGAATGATATATGTAGAAGAACACAATACAATATTTTCTAAAAAAACATACTTGAAAGGTTTATGCTGAGAACCACAATCAAAGTAAACTGTGAGACACTGAGGGATGCTGGGAAAACAGGAGGGGAAAAAGGGGGCTGAAGTTGCTTAAGTTGCTTTCCAGGGCAGGAATGATTGAAAGCACAGCGGTCTTGCCCTATAATATGCTGGTAGGCCTACAATCACGGAGAGGTGCAAAAGTGAAAGCACCAAATGAAGTTGAAGGAATTTCCAAGGATGAGAAGGTAGGTCAACGCACGTAGAATTCCCGGGCACAATTCCCAATAGGACTCTAGTGTAGCATCTTCTCATGGATATGGCAGAAACCCCGAGGGCTTAAGATGTAGTCCAAGCTGCAAGAATATCTGGGCTACAACAGGCATCCATCTTATTCTCCAAATATTAAACATGGCCCAAGGCTTGTATTCATTCTGCATTTTCATGAACTTGGCTTGATGAGTAAGAGATTCGAAGGAGCCATGTCCCCCCCCCCAAAAAACCTTGCAGATACCCAGTGAAACTAATAAATTGCTTCTTTTGCATTATCTGAAAAATATGAACATCTTCTCTTGCCTGCCTCCAGAAGCTGGTTCCAGAGATTTCTTCATTTCTCTCCCGGATGACCTTCATTTGTTCCTCAGCAGCATTTACAATAGGCAGTTTTGTCCCTACACTGGAGGCAGACTCTTTCACGCATAAACCTGCATGTTGCTGTGTGGAGGCTCAGACATGTGTGTCCCAGGTCCTCGCTGACCTCCTCCAGCAACCCCAGGAGTAGGGCTGGTGGTCACATCTGACCAGTCAGAAGCAGAGTGGGGTGATGAACTTGACCACTGGTCAGGGGACTCTGGAGATGGTGTCAGGTAGGGATGCTCACCCTGGAGGTGGCCACTGTGACTGGGTGTTCGCTCGGCAGTATTTGAGGAAGCATAACTGTGCTGTGAAGGGGGTGTGGGATACTTGCCCACTGAGGCTGGGAAAGGATGATAGGCTGGGAGAATGGTCTGAGCTACTTGCTCATCCTGCTGGGGCATCATGGCAGTGGGGAACGCCACACTGGGCAAACGGGCCATTTCTGGGATCTGGTACATGGTGGGCAGGGGGCCCGCAACAGCTGGAGGACAGTTGGCCTGAGGCTGGGGGGCCCCAGCTGGTTGGGCAATACTGCCTTTGGGGATGAGCTGGAAAGTCACAATGGGAGGCAAGGGCTCCCGGGGGGCAGCCATGTGCTTCCCTTCAGGCGGCCTGCTCTGGGGAGCCATGCCAGGGTGGGTGGCCTCAGCTGGAGCCAGGACCATACCAAACATCTCATTGTACTGGGTCTCGTTCACCTCCACGCGGTTCATCCAATCCGCTGGGACTGTGACTGGATGGAGCCTACCCAAGCTCCCGGCACTTCCACTGCCTGGGGGAACAATGTGGTGGTGGGACAGCAACTGGCTCACTGAAGGAAGCACTGTGCTGGCCCCATGAGCCAGAGGCTGCATTTCATGAAGGTTAGAGAAAGACAGTGCATGCTGTGCATGGACTGGGGCAGTGGGCGCAGCAGTGGCCAGCATAGGGTTGGGTGAGGCCTGCAAGATTCCAGGGGATGTGATCATTGGAGAGGATGTGGTGTCAGAAACGTATGTGTGAGGAGACTCTAGGGAATCAACAGGGGATAACGTCACTGAGCTCTCAGAGAGCTGGACCTTCTCACTCAGAGACTTCTTTCTCCTACTACCCTTGGCATCCTTGGCCTCCTTAACAAGGTTAGGGAGGCTAGTGGGCATGGTACTCTTGGTGTTAGGCCGTCTAGGCTTCTTGCCCATTGGGGTGTGCTTCAGACTGAGGAAAGACCTGTTGGACCCACAGATGACAGGGGAGAGAGCGGAAGTCAGCACCGTGCCTGGGGGACTCGGTGTCACATTGTACTCATCCAGGAGACGCACAATGTCGTGGTGCATGCGATCCCGGGCCACGTCCCGGGGAAGACGATCCATGTGGTCTGTGATGTCTCGATTGGCAAAATGGTCTAACAGGATCTTGGCTGCTTCATAGCTCCCCTCCCGGGCAGCAAGAAACAGGGGTGTCTCTTCCTACAGAAAACGGCCGCCACAGAATACATTTTAATAATACTCTTGAGAATATAGCAGGGTTTCTCAACCTTCCTTATTATCACCCCCTTAAACATTTTTTAATTGTCTCTGCCATGAAATATCAATAGCACAGATTAGGCTGTGTATCTCCCTATGTACTGAGTGTATACCTGTGATTTATACATCAAAAGAGCTCTCCCTCAAAACCAATTTTGCCCCTTAGGGACATCTCTTCAGCTGGGAATTCATAAAATAATGCATATGCTGAGCCAGAGACTCATTTAAAAGAGTACTAAGCTTATCAAAATAAGTTTTTAATGGGAAAAGGAATTAGAAGTAAGAAAGGTATAAAGAGAAGAAATTAAAGCATGCACAGAACTGAGAAAAATAAGAGAAAGAGTCAAGGAAAGACGACATAAAACTTGTGCAAGAAAGAACTAAAATAAGGGGAAAGAGGAAGTAAATGAGAGAAGATGAATGAGAGTGGGAACATTACAAAAAACTCAGAGAAAGAAAGCCAAAGAGGAAAACTTCATGGTATCTGAGGACAGAAAAAAAAAGAACAGCAGGAAAAAAAATGAAGAAAACAAACAAGAGAAAAGGGAGCAAGCGTGAACAGAAGAGAGAACTGGAGAAAAGGCAACGTCGGACACAGAAAAGGCAGGCAAGGTTGCAGGCCTTATCTCCAGGCCAGACTGGTGCAAGCCAAGCACTGAGTGGGCAGAGGCTCAATCCTGACACTCCCCTGGATAAGCCCAACATCCTCCATCAAGCTCTCCCAGTTCCTGCCCAACCTGCTTCCATCTTTGCTGTATGTACCACAAGAGAAGCTATAAGAGAAAGGCAGGGGCCTCGTAACTGGGGCACTGCTACGAGCCTTCTCAAGCTCAGGGCCCACACACTGTACCTTGTTGTCCTGCATGTCTCGGTTGGCCCCATTTTTCAACAGCAAAAGAGTTGCCTCCACATTATTGACAGCAGCTGCCCAGTGAAGAGCAGATTTTCCTGCAGGGCAAAAACATTTTTATAAGCAGACATATCCTACTCTTAATATAAAGCACCGTGATGTGTATGATTAGTACAAGGAAACCTTGAACTCTCCAGAGATCAGCAGAAAGCCAATTCTCTGTGGGGGCCTATAGGAAAAAGTAGTATCTTCCATTCCTCTGTTTTAGAAATACTTCAGTACAGGCTGCACAGCCTTCAGAAGACCTGTAGGTGGAAGGATCACTTGTATGAGGTATCCATGTCCTCCACATGGCAGATGAAGGCAATAATCTATTTATTTATTTATTACATGCCAGAATGTATATTTAGGATATCCCACAACTCTCTCAGTGAAGTCAGCTCTTATAAATCCTCTTATCAAGAGTGGTATGCCTAGGAAACTACACAGCAAACCTTTCATGGACCTGCTTTAAGATCCAAAAACTCTCACTAAAAAAATACCTTCTCATCTTTTTACTAATTTTTTGTTTTTCTTAAAAGGCAGAGTCCTGCCATGTTGCTTTCCCAGGCTGGACTGGAACTGGTAGGCTCAAGAGATCCTCCCGTCTCAGCCTCCCAAGTAGCTGGGAATATAGGTGTGCACCCCCACGCCTGCCTGGCTTCTGTTCTCATCTTAATTAGGGACCTCCCACAAGTCAGTTCTCTGGGCTCAACATGAACGAATGAATGCATAAATGAAAGAATGAGTGAATCGCCAATGGATCCAGATCTGAGACAGTTCTTTAAGGATCATTTTCCTCCTCAGAGGTATGCTCTGCAGGTAAGAGGCCAAACCCCTGCTTCTCGTCCCTACCATGGTCATCCACTGCGTTCACGTCTGCCTGGCAGTTGATCAGTTCTGCCACCATTCCTTCCACGGCCAGGCGGGCAGCCAGGATAAGGGGTGTAGTGCCATCGTTCATCCTGGCATCTAGATCGGTTACTCGGTTGCGGATCAGAATCTAGATAAGGAGAAAGTACAGAAAAAAGAGTCACTTGGATGAAGGAAAATAATGAAACTCAGAGAGGAAACAAGGGCAACAGAGCAAAGGCTACACTGTAAGTTCCTGGAGGGCAGGGAAAGTCTTGTTATCTTTGTGCCCAAGATTCTATCATGGCCAATCAACAACTATTTGTTGAATGAATAAATAAACCAACAAATGGGTGCTCAAGGCAAAATGGCCCACGTAAAGTGATGAGTCTTTTATTTTCTAAGAAAAGAAGAGGGATGTGGGATCACAACTTCAGTCACAGTGTACAGTCTAAGGTCGTTCAGAATGCTTCCAATTTCCTCATAACGATAAAATAAAAGGGCATCAGGGAGTATGCTATGACCTCATGTCAAGAAAACTACCATGTAACACAGCTGGTATATATCCATGTGATCCCACTGCTGGGTATATATCCAAAGGAGGAGAATTCAGTATATCGAAAAGATAATCTGCACTCCTATGTTTACAGAACTATTCACAATAGCCAAGATTTGAATCAACCTAAGTGTTCATCAATGGATGAATGGAAGAAATTGTACATGTACACAGTGGAATATTATGCAGTCACAAAAAGAATGAAATCCTGCCATTTGCAACAACATGAATGCAACCGGAGAACATTACATTAAGTGAAATAAGCCAAGCACAGAAAGACAAATCTCACATGTTCTCACTCGTATGTTGGAGCTAAATATTAAAAACAACTGGTCTCATGGAGTCAGAGAGTAGAATGATGGTTACCGGAGTCTGGGAAGGGTAGCAGGGATGGGGGATAAAGTAGGGATGGTTAATGGGTGTAAAAATATAGTTAGTTAGATAGAATGAACAATATTTGATAGCACAACAAAGTGACTATAATCAACAATAAGTTAGGGTATACTTTAAAATAACTAGAAGAGTGGAATTGAAATGTTCCTAACACAAAGAAATGATAAATGCTTAAGGTGGTAGATGCCCTAATTATCTTGATTTGATTAATTCACACTGTATGCCTGCATCAGAACATCACATGCACCCTATAAAGATATAAAACTATTATGTACCATACTTTTTAATTATTTTTAATTATTAATTAAAAATAAAAGATGTAAAAAAAAAAAAGAAAATTGCCAATGAGCAGCTAGAAGCCCACATAGTCAGGCGAATCTACAGAGAGTAACTGTATGATACTAGTGAAAGGTTTTAGAACAGGTATCATTCTCATCTGATACATGCATTTGGGAAGCATCTTGGCAAACCAAAATATCACTGACAATTACCAGAAAACTGGTGTTATCTGCTGTTGTCTCTAACACAATGACTGTATATACCTAGGTCAGTTTGCCTGCCTCCCTTTTCCTGCTTTCCCTTCTAGGAAGCATGACTCTTAACACCTGCCCTAATCTCTCAAATAATTTAATACTTCGATGAGATATTAGTGCCTTAAAAAGATAAAACATCATAAAGCCATAGGGAATTCTTATTATTCAAACCAACTCTTCTCATGTTCTTTACCTGGAAGACACCTTGGGCATCAGCTGCCACTGCAGCATGTAGAGGGCAGCGGCCCATGTTGTCCTGAGCATTGGCATCCGCGCCTGCATCCAGGAGACGCTTGGCAGCATCGGCCCTTGAGTAGCGGGCTGCAAGGTGCAGAGCCATCTCACCAGTCCGATCTGTCTGGGCCTGGAGGCTGGCACCCTGGTAGACCAAGTCTGTGATGATGTTGGCAGAGGAGTCCTCTGCATCTTCATCTTCATCACTCATATCTGAGCTGCCTCCTCGGAGAGAAGCCAACATCAACGGCGTGCACCCATCTGTAGGAAAGGAAAATTCCAAAAGGTATTCAAGGAGGAAAAGGAGTTAACCCTATTGTTGGAATGGTTCCATTTGAGTAAAATTATTCTCAGGGGCAAAAAATTCCTGTACTTCTTGTGGTAACTGGCAATTAATTTTATATCTGCCACTCGCTATTCCTCTGATAATGTCATTTCTGTAAAGAGTAATGAGAAAGTATGAATTTTTTGAAGCTGGGGGCTCTTCTCTAAGTTAAGCTTTTCTGTTCAAGTGCTATGTTCTTTTAAATTGGACATTTAAAAATATCTAATATTAATAGAACTATATGTATAAGGTATCAATTTTCTATCCTCTGCTTTGGGGTATTACTTTTCTATCTACTAAAATCTAACCCATTTAATCAGCCTGTTTAGTCTCAACACACTGCATATGAAGCAATGTGAAATCCTCCCCTTTCCTCTAAGTTCATAATTTATGCATGTCCGTATTCTTTAAGCATTCATTTCCTCAAGTTGATTTAGAGTCTGTGAAAATGGGAAGAGACATATGGTCAGGTGGGGCAAACACAGGACAGCAATGCAGAAACAAGGGCAAGCACAGCCTAATGAAGAGGGGACAGTGTCTGGCGCTGACCTGGGCCCCGGACGTTCACATCCAGCACATCCACCTCCTGCTCTGCCTGAGGAGGAGTTAGGGCCAATGACGGTGTCCTCCGGATGTCTGCAGCTTCCAGGTGCTGCTGTGTCCATGGGCGTCGATCAATGGGGTCATCTTCTTCTGAGAGCAAGGCCTCGTCTTCAGCCTGAAAGGGGAAAACAATGCTCCCTTCTCAATCTGACCTCCTCCAGAAACTGCTGATGAGGAGTTGGTTACAGTCTCCTACCTCCTTTCCTCATCTCCCATCCAATTTTCTCTCTCTTCCTATTCTGACTATCCACTTCGGCTTCCCACTGCTTTGCTGATGTGGTTCCTGCTTGCCGCTCCTGCATCATCTGGACAATTCTCCCCACCTCTCCATCCCAAACTCTAGGCTTTAGCGTTAAAATGCTACTTCTAGATCCCCAAAGCACCATATTCTTGCTTCTGAGCCTTTGCCCATGTTGTTCCCTCTGCCGGCAATGGTCTCCTCCAATTCTCAGTAGACTAACTTCTACCTACCCTCCAAACAGAAATTAGATTTTACTACTTTTTGTTGGTCCTAGAAAGCACACTCTGCTTACCTTTACTTAACTGACCATGTCACACTACATGGCAGTTTCTACCACCAGACTGCAAGTTTCTCAAGAAGAGGGAATATGCCTCTTCAAGGCTGCCTCCCTGTACTTGACACAGTACCCAGCACGGAGCAAGCACTCAGAAAAGATTATTGAATGATAATAATTACGATAATCTAAAAGCAACTAGCCTTTACTGAATACTCAGTATGTGATAGGAAATAAGTAAGGTACATTACACCAATTGCTATATTTCATCCTCATAACTCACAGAGCAAAGAGTTATTATTATCCCATTTTACAAGTAAGGATAATCAAATACAAAGTGGTTAAATAACTTCTCAGCTACTAAGCAGCAGAGTTTTGGACCTGAATCTAGTTCTAACTGTAACTAAAGCAATGTTCTTAACCATCTTGCTCTACCGGCTCCCAGCCATGGTTAGCTACGGACAGACGGTCTCCTTCTTCACCTCGGCCTCAGCCCAATCTACCAGTTGCTTCTATATGGCCTCAGTTTTGAGGGCTCAGGATGTGGAGCCTCCAGTGTCAGTGGTCACTGGCTCTCTCTCACTGTTTAAGGAGAAGTGCCCATTAGAAGATAAGGGAGCGATCTAGCCATGAAGGAATTCCCATTTGCACACACCAGTTGGCTTGACTACTGTCATATGACACTAGTGGAAGAAGCCATGTTTGTTTTAATATTTTTAAAGATTCCTTCTTGAAAAACGTATATCGGAAACTCAAGGTCATCAATGACCTGAAGATTCCTGCTGTTCATGAGAATCTGGGATGGCTAGTCGGGGCAACATATAATGACCTTTTCCTCCCATTCAGGATACTCTAGAACTAAAGGACAGAAATTTGAAATGCAACCAGATAATGGCTAACAACGGTGGTTCTACCACGGCCAGCTTACCTTGACTTTCTTTGGTTGGGGCCCTTCATCATCAACCCAATGTTCGCTCGTTCCAGAACCAATCAGGTTAGCCTCTGAAACTTGCACTGAGAGATTTCTGATGTGATTGATTATAAAGGGGAAAAACAAGAGCAGAGCTGATGTCATAAACTAATACAAATATAATGATTTTCTCAACACTTTTTCTACCATGACCCCCTCCCATGGCTATACCAACTTTTAAGGGCCTTGGCCCAGAGAGGATAAGCTGTATTTTATGTGACATTTCCTGAGCTTTCATCCTTTCCCTTCCCACTGAGCAAGAGCTTACAACTAAAGTGTGCCTCAACACAGAAGCTGAGCACCACTGTAATAATATGTACGGAACAGATGAACCCAGACTCAGACTGTGACTGAGGTCTCGTAGTCACTCACAAGGCATTAAGAATCACCGTCAGCATGATCCAATGTCCAGAGCTTAGAATTTGAAATGACTCAATGAAATATACTGTTCTATGCATCCCTACTTATTCCTGTGCACAGTGGCTTGTTGGCAGTGCCTCTTACTTCAGTCCCACAGCATCCTGTCCCACTGGCTCACGACGCTTGTGGTTGCTCGCATCTCGGCGAAGCGTGAAACCTTCAGGCAGCCAGAGAGAGCCATGCTTACGCTTTCGTTTTGCCATGATTACCCCCAGCAGAATAATAAACAGGATGATGACAACAGCAACAGCAAGTAGATAGAGGAGCTGAGTGCGTTTTGGAGTCAAGGATTCACCTGAAAGTCAGGAGAGACGGGGAAAGTGCTGAATAAAATATCAACCTCTTAGTATCATTTAGAGGGCAACTCTGACCTCACCAGCCCTGAGAAAGAGAGAGCTGCATGTTGAAAAGCATAACCCAATGCTGACTTTCCCGACCCTTCCCCTCCACACCAGTGTCACTCACTGACGACAGACACAAGAGGGTACGACAGGGTCCCCTGGATGGCGTGAGAAGCCAGCAGAGCTGCAGCAGCATCCGTGTTCTTGAAGCACTGGTCTGAGTCTTGAACACACTGGCGGTTGTCAATTTCCAGAAAGACCTTAGAGCTGTGGGATGCCAAGGGAAGAGGAGGAAGGGAAATGGGGGAAACAGAAGGGTGCAGGTCCAGCAGGTGAGTCCCAAAGGGTGACGTGGCCTTCCCTCCCCACCTTCAGCATCACGCTTCCCCACGTTGGGACACTGCCTTCAGAAAGGTCACAGACATCAGGATGCTGTCCCTTCAGGTGCTAAACACTAATTCTCATGTCGTAGATATTTCCCCTTCCTTCATCTGGCTGATCTAAGCCTTCTCATGGAGGCAACACTTGACAAAGCAAAAAGAGTGGTAAGGTTGGTATCTTTCCTTCTGAAGGTTTTGGGGGTCTTCTTCCACCCTTTCCTGTCTACTCAGTGGTACTCAGTGCTATCTAAAAATACACCCCTGCACATTTTTGGCCCTTATACTCCTTTGTCTCTGCATCTGTATCTCACCTAGCTGGAGGGCTGAAAGTTTGGGGATATACCAACAAATACTGGAGTGTGAATCGTAGAGCAACTGAAGATTATTATCCCTTGTCAAAGAGACTTATAATTAAAGGCCTGACAATAAGGCAAGGATTAATATGAAAGGGGAGTCACGAATAAAGGAATCTAAAGCAACTCTGTCAAAAGAGGGGGCTGGAGCAGTGGGCAGCACACTCCAGCTCACCTTTCAGGGCCCCAAGATCAAGGCAAGTCTTCACCCTGAAACAGAAGTACTGGGATAATGGGCTTGTCTTAAGTGGTGGGCCATTCCATTTGCCTGAGGTTTGCATTTTTGTAGGTTGAGTTACGGCTTCCACTGTGTATCAAAATGCTAAGCTTTATAAAATTAACCTTTAAGAAGTTCAGAAACCAAAAACCTTACCCAGCCACCTCCTGTTCTTGTTCACCAGGAAGGGACCTGCGTGTCATCCTCTGCTTCTTCATGGCAGCTGACTTCTCACCATAATATGGATACACCATGAGTTCTCCCTGGGAATCCCGTTTGATGCGCAGGTTGGTGTGGAGCAGGGTGCCCAGTGCCCGCAAGAAGCTGCGAGCATCCTGGAGCAGTTGTTCAGGTGGCATCAGCACCACAATAACCAGGGTACCCTCCGCCAGGTTCTCAGGCCGGTCAGCAGCACAGTCCAGCCCATCCCAGCCACACTCCTCACTATTGCATCCCTGGTCACAGTGGTTGTCTTTGAAGTGGTCCGCACAGTATTTGTCATACCTAGGTAGGGGGAAGCAAAGGAGGGAGAGAACAGGGAAAGGGGCTCAGACTAGACTGGAGCTCTGTTTGGTTTTTCATTTGGAACTACCGTGGATGGTCCTACCCAACTTCTGCGGCCCATATCAGGACCCAAATGCCCTGTGAAGCTTTCTTTGAATTTCCTATCCCTGACGTCATAGAGTCTACATAGTCTATGCCTCTCATCACTGTTGACCGCTCCCTGAATGAGGAACACTGTGCTCACTGTGCTGGGGCTTAGGGACTCCAAGGCAGGTCACAATCTTCAGTTTTTTAAACAAAGCTGCGTATCTGAAACAAAAGTCAACCTGGTTCACGCTTCCCTACTTTGTATCCGCTGCCCCTGATAGGGTAACAATGGCCTGTAGGAAGTGAAAGGCTCCTCCAGAAACTGGATAAATAGCCCTGAACCAACAAGAGTTGCTATACAGAGAACTATATCAATTTGGCCTCTTTCCCTTTCAGGACTGAATCCCAACTACAGAAGGTAAGGAGGAGAGGTATGTCCATATAGGATACCAGCTGTAACTTGCACAGCCTCTTTCAACTATTGGAAAAAGGAATTAGAACCCCCAAACTAAATAATGCACAAACCATTTCATCTATACCCTCCTCTCCTCCTGCCTCCACCTCCCACCCCTTGATATATTTACACCATTTGGAACAATTTGCCTTGACAGCTCAGAAAAAAGATTAGGAGTCAGGAATACTATATGTGCTTTTGGCAAGTTCTTTAACCTCCTGGGCCTTAGTTCCCTCACCTATGAAAGGTCACTAACAATACCTATGCCTCAGAAGGTTGTTAAGAAGTAAGTGGGCTACATCAGATGGAATGATTAACAAGAAAGTTACCATGTAAACCATAAAGCATCCTATAATTGCAATAATAAAGACCAGAATGGTTGAGAGGCCTAATCTAGCTCATGTTTCTTGATAAATCTAGCTGGGGAAAACCAGTCTTAGGGAACGGAATGGGGTAAAGAGAGAGAGATACAGACCTGTCCATCCATCCTGCAGGCAGGTTATGTGAGAGGCTGCCTGAGAGTGGGTAACACCACTTCCAAAAGTTATTTCCCTTGGGTCACGAGAGCAGCAGGTGAGAAGGCAGAGATAGGCAGATAGAGGGGGTGATTATGCAATGAGCATTTCCAGCCCTCTGTCAGCAAGGGAGAACACAGGGTAGCGTGTGATGGGACAAGGCTGGCACCATCTGAAAAGCAGAGGCAGCTTGGGCTGAAGCATTGGAGTGGTTAGAAGCAAGAACCAGAAACCAAGGTGTGTTAGTGACAGTTCCCCTCAGCTTCTGGAGGACCTGGATCCCTTACTTGCATGTCTTGCTGTTCCCCTGGCATTCAAAGTTGTCAAACAGGCACTCGGCTGTGTTACACAGCTCATCACATTGGTTGTTGATATAATCCCAGCAGGGAAGGGGGGAGGAGCAGTTGGCCCAGGGGTCCTCCATAGTGAGGGAACAGTCACCCCCATCCCACTGGCAGGCGTGGCTGTTGCAGGCCTCATCACAGACGCCATCCCGGGCTTTGTCGGCACAATACTGACTCAGACAGGTGGCCGGAGGGGTGCTGGTGGGGGCCATGTAGAGTTCACAGCGGCTGCCCCAGAATGGCGGCGGGCACTGGCAAGAGTAATAAGGAGGCTGGCGCTGAGGGTAGCAGCTGCCCCCGTGCTGGCAGGGGCCACTGGCACAGCCTGATTCACAGTCCCGGGGGTCGGGGCAGAAGCAGCGGGGTCCTGAGGCGGTGTGCACACACTGCTCCCCTCGCCTGCACTTCACGTGTCCACAGCTGCTCTGGCACCTTGCCCCAGAGAAGCCCTGTGGAAATCAGAGAAGAAATGAGGATGGCAGGCAGACTCTTGAGGGTATATCCCATTTTCCCTCCCAATCCCCTCTCTTTCAACCACTAGGGAGATAAAGACTAGGGGCACTTGGCTAAGATCCCTCCATTGAGCCTCCTGGACCAAGTTCAAGGAAAGAACTCTTCAAGTCAACCTACAGGTCAGGGCTGAAGGTTCCATGGGATGAATGTAGAGTTCTCTCACTTGAAGAGCTCACTTCTAGAAATTAAGTCCACAGGTCATGGTGGGATAAAAGTCAGGCGATCAGGTGACACTGTATCTCTCTCTCTCTCTCTCTATATATATATACACACACACACACACACATATGTATGTATGTATGTATATGTATGTGTGTGTATGTGTGTGTGTCTGTGTGTGTATGTATCTTCTCCAATCATTAAATCACTCATATAATGTATTTTGGGGGAAAAGTCATATTGAGAGTTTTGGGCTTCTAGATAATCCACATCTCACTTCATTTTTGTACTTCCTGTTCAGTCTAAGCCAAGGTTACTAGACAGGTTTCCTTTTGGTATCTCCCCCACACAGGGATCTCTGTTTTAGGGAGGTTTCTGCGTCTGGCAGTTGCAAAAAAGTTTATAGCAAACAGCTAAAATTAAGCTTCTTTCTATTAAGGGGCAACTTGCTCCCAAATGGTCTTGCTAAACAATGTAAGCAGACAGTGTTTCCACCAACTCTAGTCCAACCTGGGCAGTGAGACTGCCCTCCAGCATGGCACCAACGAGCCAGAGATATCAGTCCTAGGTCCAAGGGGACATTACACTACTTCCTGTAGTTTTCCCTTGGTGCTGCTGAAGGTTGACAGTCACAGGTTAGGAAGCTCATTGTTTCTTAAGAGTATCTAAACAGCTTTAAATGGGAAAACCCAAGCACTTTCTTCTGAAAGAGCTTAAAATCAAGAAACCTCTCCATCACAGAGCCTGATAAAACCAGGTTTAATTTCAGCTCTGTCACAGGTTGTATGGAAGGGAGAAGGCCACTTAAAACTGCAACAGGGCACTTACCGGGGGACAGCGACAAATGAAACCATCAGGCATGTTGCTGGCCACAGCACAAGTTCCTCCATTCAGGCAAGGCATCTGGGGACACACATCCACGAAGGTTTCACAGTGACGGCCTCAGAAGATAAAAAGGGGCTTTAAAAGGCGGAAGTAGTAATGGCAAGCTACTGAACAAAACCCTGCTGAGTGGGAACCAGCCACGCATGGCACAAAAGGTGTGAAGTTCAGGTTCTGAGCCTACAAGAATCTGAGTAGACAAAGAAAACACTCACTGGATCTCAACAAAAACTGTCCATTCCTGACTCAGACCAGTGCTCTCCTCTGTTATGCCTACACAATATGAATATGTGGTAAACATCTCCTAACCAACTCACACAGCAGGATGGATGTAAAATGTGACTCAAATCCCATCCAAAAAAAAAAAAAAGGTAAATCATACCTCACCTTATTGAAGTCACTTTAGCTTTTGTAAGTTGAGGTAAATAGTTGATAAATTGCTGTAGACAGATTGTCCATACTCTTTCTGTCCCACATTGCCTTAATAGGTACGATGTTTATAATGGAATATTTCTCTTTTGACATTAATGCATCCAGGCAGCTTCCATATTGCACAATCCACCCCCCAGCCCATTCTTTATAAAATTCCAAGATTCTTAAAGGTAGCATATCTTAAAAATTGGAAGGAAAAAAGGCTAGAGATGGGTTCGGGATGTAGCAGAGTTCAGTTTGTCAAATTATTAAGAGACTACCTCAGCCTATTATCTGACTCCCAAGGAACTTGATCATACCCTCAGTATAAAAAATACAACTACACCATCAAATTGGTATTAACTGACTTAACTGACCAAGACTTAAGTACACATATATCAGTAACATTCATCGGTGTCGGGCAGGTGGGGGGGGAGGAAGGGATGGGTATATTCACACCTAATGGGTGCAGTGTGCACTGTCTGGGGGATGGACACGCTTGAAGCTCTGACTTAGGTGGGGCAAAGGCAATATATGTAACCTAAACATTTGGACACCCCTAATATGTTGAAATAAAAATAAAAAAATTAAAAAAAAATACAGCTACAAACCCCAGAAAATGCAAGATAGATTTCAAATCTGACTATCTCATGATCTTGCCACATCTAGATACAAGAAACTATATTAGTCCCCAAAAGTCACCATGCTGCTCTTCTCCGGAAGTGACTAATAAGTGCCTGTGTTAAACCCTCTATCCCAAGGCAGGGCTTGGTCATCTTTATGTCCTATGATGAAAAGAAAGAAGCTTAAGAAAGACTAGCAAGGAGCCGGGGCAAGCCTTAGCTGGGGAGGGTGTATTTGTGACTACCGGAGCTTTCCTATCCATATCTCATTAACTGATTTTTGGTTAAACACACCCCAATTTGGACCTGTTCCCTTTGAGTATCCTAACAGGTCCTAAGTTTCTCTGGGTTCCAGGGGTGGAAAGATTCTAGTGGCAGGAACTACCCAGTAACTCATTACATGTCGAAGGACGCAGGGTGAGGAAACCAGAGTTAGACGTAAGGTTCCTGAAAACAAAATGTTATTTTGCTCAGATGAAAAGGGTTCTGTGGTTGGGTGACGGTGATGGCAGAAAAACAACGTGAATGCACTAAATGCCACTGAACTGTACACTTAAAAGTGGTTAAGATGGTAAATTTTAGGTTTTGTGTATTTTACCACAATAAAAAAAATGCTATTTTGCTCCACTATTCCCAACATACAATTTTTTTATATTCCTGCTATATCGTGATTAATCAATGCATAACAAAGAGTCCCTCAGAAAAAAATAAAGGTAGAGATTGATTACAACATCCATGGCACACAGACCTAGGAAAAAAACTGGGCCCTTAATTAAGCTGGTCTTGTTTTTTGTATACAAGAAAAGCTTCATTTGGGTCTGGGAAAAGTCATAGGACCTGCACTTCTCACTAAAATGCTCCTCCAGAGCAGAGTGGCCAGGAGGCTGCAGAGGCTCTCACCGGTGAAGGTGCTGCGGCAGACACACAGGTAGTCATTGGTGAGCTGTATGCAGTCCAGGCTGCCCTCAGAGCTGCAGGGGCTGGAGAGGCACTCGTTGATATCCCCTTCGCACCGCTCCCCAGCAAAGCCAGGCAGGCAGTGACAACTGTAGCCCCCAATCCTATCCACACACTGACCACCATTAAGGCAATGGGGGCCCCCAGCACAGTCGTCAATGTTCTCTTCACAAAGGAGGCCTGGGGAAAAGAGAAGAGATACAAAATTATGAAAATCCTTTGAACGCTGCTTCCCAGCAAGGGAAAACCACCCTTGTTGGCACTTTCACAATCAATCAGACGACACTCCTCAAACTGAAGTGTAACCGTTTAGGTTGGGCAGAGCAAAGCACATCCTCAATCCATGGCAGCTGCCATCCTCTGGTGAGCAGTATGAGCCAAGGAAAGACCAGGTTAGGGCTCCACATGTACTCTCCCACACAATCCACTGAAGTAGTACCCTAGGCTGTAGGTATTAATACTATTATTTGTCCTATTGCAAAGACAAGGAAGCTGGAGCTCAAGAGAGACTCAGTAATTTTTCATTAATTCATTCATTTTAATTCAAAATATAAAAACAGTTCAAAAAAGAACATAACTTAGTAAACACAGTTACACACCATATAATGATGTTTTGGTCAACGACAGACTGCATATCCTACAGTGGTCCTATAAGATTACAATGAAGCTGAAAAATTCCTATCACCTAATGACATCATAGCATTGTAATGTTGTAGCTCAATTACTTTATTTATAAATTTAGTGCAGTCTAAATGTACAGTGTTTATAAAGTCTATAGTACAGTAATGTCCTAGGCCTCCACATTCATTCACCACTCACCCACTGACTCACCCAAAGCAACCTCCAGTCCTGAAAACTCCCTTCATGGTAAATGCCCTTTACAGGTGTACCATTTTTTATCTTTCATATTGTATTTTTATTGTGCCTTTTACATTTTCTAGTGTATCTCTTCTTAAATATATTTAGATACATAAGTACCATTGTGTTGCAATTGCCTATTGTATTCAGTACAGTAATATCCTGTACAGGTTTGTAGCCTAGGAACAGTAGGCTACACCATATAGCCTAGGTATGCAGTAAGCTATATACTATCTAGGTTTGTGTTAATGCACTCTATGATGCTTAC
>NW_012144633.1:2733624-2780993 GCF_000956105.1 Propithecus coquereli | reverse complement strand
CAGAGTAAAAATTAGGGAAAATAAAAATATCTTTGTATTTGGCTTCTATATACATGAAGAAATCCAGAGGATATATATTTTAAAAACTCTACAAAGATATTTAAGAAACTAAAAGTGGCAGTTACCTATTTGTGGGAGAGGGAGAATTTGTTGTTGAGAGAGGGATGGGAATGAGAAGGAGTCTTTTTTACTGTATGCTTTTTCTATGAGTGTGTGTGTATATGTTTTTGGTCCATGTGTATATATGCATATATTACATTATCTGTGCACAAACTAAATCAAAAATAGGAAAGTAAAAACAAAGAAATAAAAACAAATAAAACCAGTGTGTGCTCCCAGCCTCACAGAATATTTGATACTTAGGGACTGCTTGTAAAATGAGCATAAATGCCTATCTTCTCGTCAGAATGGGATCACCAGTAATAAACAGACCTGTCAACTAAGAATGAATTCCAACCTCAGCCTAAAGCAAAGTAGTAGGGAGGGCAGAGAGTTTAGCCCTTGATCTGTGCAATTGGAGGGGTAAGCAGGCCAAGATCCAAAGCTCAGGAGTATAAAGACAAAAACACGTATTGTGGTAACTCTCACAATGAGGTTATGGGACTTTAAAGTTTCCTGTAATGTTCACTAAAGGTCAGAGAGGTTAAACCAGGATAGAAAAAATATTGTTCCACATATCTAAACAAGCACACATGGTATAATAATCCAAGGAATTCCAAGAAGGACAAACTCAAAAGAGATCCACACCTATGTACATCATAAACTGTCAAAAGATAAAGACAAAGAAAGAATCTTGAAAGCATCGAGAGAGGCAACTTACCACATACGAGAAGGAGCCTCAATGAGATTAGCAGCTGATTTCTCATTAAAAACCATGGACAAAAAAAAGCAGATGGGTAGCATATCCAAAGTGATGAAAGAAAAAAGATTGTCAATAATAGCAAAACTATTATTCTAAGCCATCCTTAACAAATGGTTAGAGGAGACAGAAATTTTGTTGTCTTCTGAAATGATCTATTCTATGACTGGACATATATAATTAATTAAAAAATTCATGACATAGCAGAGATTTTAGAGTTCCATGAATATCCATGTACTCTGCCACATTTCCCAGCCTCCCTTGAGAGTCAGGTGGAGACCATTTAATAATTCTGGCCAATATACTGTGAGCAATAGCGATGTGTGTTGCTTCCAGATTGAGCTAGTAAAAACCCACTGCACAACCCTGCAAGTGTCTCTTTTCCCTTGCTGTGGAGGCCTTGGAGGCCAAGTATTTCAAATCACATATCCAGAACACAGAGAAAGGTAGCCCAACACATATCTGATTTTATTTGAGTAACAAAATCCCTGTTGTGTTAAGCCTTGAGATTTGAGGTTGAATTAGCTACCACCAGAATTGTAGTTTGTCCTAACCAGTATAATTATGGAAAGGTGCAAACTAATAATGAATTGGAATTGATTTCTTCTCTTTCAACCATTGATTCCTCAAATATAGAACAACTCTCTTCTCAAATTACAAACCTTCCAATATTTAAAGGCTGTTTCTCCTTAGTTTTCTCTTCCTCTTTAATCTCATTCCTCAATAACTAGCCTACTAGTGGGATACTTTTCTATTTTAATTTAGCCAAACTGATCTCGAGTAAGGTAAATTATCAAAATTCACTGATTCAAAGGTCTAAGACCATATGAATACTTCTCTGACATTCTATGGTCTTTGACATTAGGAGAACAAATTTCCCACCATTGTGGGTGTCTGTTTACACTTTTTCCACAGCCTGCTCAGAACAGGCACCATCATAACCAGATTTCTTCCAATGAACAATACTCGAAGCTCTTTCACAAAGATGGTAGGTGGTAGGGAGGCAGAGGCAATGCCCTACCATCCACAGTCTTGGGTTGCATCTCATTAGGCCTCACTGCAATTACTAAGGTACAGCCTTAGGGCAGCAGCCTCCTCCCCTGGGCTTATAAAAGTAGGCAAATATTTTCATTTCATTCATCATCCTCCCACCTTATGGAGGCAAGACCTGGTTAGTTTAGAAAAATACAAAAGCAGGTAAATGTGAAGTATTTATTTAAGAGATCATTAGTTCCTTTCCCTTATCTTGATGATCAGCCTAATTTTGTTATAACATTATGTTAGTTCCACATTTTGTGTTTCATGGGACACAAGATGTCCAACAACTGCATAAACTCAGAACATAAAGCAGAGCATCAGAGCTACCAAGAGATGAGAGAATAAAATGGCCTGAATTACCAGGATGTAGACTATATGCTTGGAATGAAGCTAGTCTTACTGTCTTTAATTTTTAAAAATCCCTTCAATACTAAGAATGGATTTATAACTTAGAAAATGCTCTGGGTGGAAGATGGATGAGGCTGATTTCATACCCCGAGTGCCTGGTGGGCAGGAGCACTTGAAATGGTTCACAAGGTCGATACAGGTGCCTCCATTCTGGCATGGCTGATTCTGGCACTCATCCACTTCATACTCACAGTTGACACCCTGATATCCTGGGACACACTGCCAGGAGAAGCAAAAGGGACAAGGAATATTGCACCATTATTGGAAATAGACCATGAGAGCAAGTGAGATCTGGAACGTTACTGTGACCCTTTCCCTCCTCCCCATTTAGCTTTTACGTTTCTCTGGAATCATCACTTTCTGCTAATCATCCTGGGCAAGACAACCTGCAGCTTGCTGGCATTTGCCCAGCCCTCTTCCAACTAAAAAGCCCACTTGAAAGGGAAGGCAAGGACTGAATATTCTCGGGGATATTTCAGATATGACCCCTGTGCAAAACTTTAATTCCTCCTGTGTACAGGTTTCCCCATCTTTAAAATATAGATTCCTTTGTATGTGACGAAGACCCCATGACTCAGCTAGCCATATGTGTGGATGGTAGTACAGATAGAGCACTTACTGATCTCCAGGTTTGGGAAATTGCATGTGTGTGTAAGAAACTGGCTGAGACGGGGTAGGGGGGACGACAGACAGGGGGTGCTGGCTGGCTGTGGTAGGTATAGTGGTTGGAAGGATCTCAGGGCTGATCAAGAAAAAAGATACGACTGTGAGGTGGCTTTATTTGGGCAACACTTTGACGGATTTGCACATGAGGGATATCCCTCACAACATGAGGCCTTCCAGAAGGGGCAGGGTTGAGGGGAGGAGAGTGAGCAAACTCTAGGAGAGGAGGGGGGTTAGAGGGTGCTTATGAATCTTGAATCTAGTGATGTCCCCCAGCAGCCCCAGGGCAGGGCATAGGGTCAGAGAGCTCAATGAGCAGCATCAGCCTAGAGTCTTTATGGCCCCAGGGTTTATCCTAGCCTAACTTATCCTATGGCTAGCAGATGTTGGCAGTAGTTTGGCAGGATATGCAAAGCAGGCAGGCTCTAAGTGGCTAAAAGTCTGCTTATTTGGGCTATTTTTAAAACAATCATACGTATAAAAATTTGGGTTTGGTCCTGGCAGGCTTCTGATTTAATGGGCCCCACCTGCTGTAAAGAAATAAACAACCTGGGGGTCAAAACACAGAGGCTATCTTTGGCTCATTTGTATAACAGTAGAGAAGGCAAAGCTTTTCTCAGTGCTGTCTGATGGTCTGAATTGGTATCAAATTAATGTCTCTCGTGTTTTGTTAATATCTCACTCTAACAATTATCAGCCCAGACATTAAGAAGACAATGACATGTCCTTTAAAGACACCTACTTCCTCAAATATACACATGTAACACTTAGCATGGTGCTGTGGGGAACAGGCTGAGCAACATTTTTTGTTCTGAGAGAATTATTAGTTGACTGATCAATGACTGTACACAAAGGTGACATGGGCCAAGGGACACTCCTCAAAGCAGCTTCTCCTATATTAGCAGCTACTCAGGGAAGTGCCAGCGACTGCTGTGCTGCAGAGGCCTGTAAAATGCACTCTGTGGTGACTTTTGGCTCTGAATCCTGGAAGAAAGCCTGAGGGGGTGGGATGGTTCTAGACCTCTATAAAAAATATCTTACCAGGGCCATGCTGACTTACTGCATAGGGAGGCTGAAAGAAACAGTGATTGGTAAACACTATGATGGTGACTGTTAATAGATTTTTACCAGTCACCATCATAGTGTTTACCAATTGCAAACATAAGACCCAAGCTGCTAAATTCAATATCCTAGTGCTTACTAACAGTCGCACAATGTCCTGGGAGGTCTCTGACCTCTGCCCGCTCAGTGTCCTCACCTCACATCTGTATCCACCAATGAAGTCACTGCAGGTGGCCCCGTGCTGGCAGGGGTTGGACGTGCACTCATCGAGCTGCTCCTCACAGTAGCTCCCGGTGTAGCCCAGGGGGCACTGGCAGTGATGCGTGTTGCCAGCACTGATGCAGACACCTGAGTGCTGGCACAAGCGGTCAACGGGCACACCTGGGAAATCCAGGGAGGAAGAACTATCACAGAAGAGGACACAACACCCTCCGGGTTCAGACCAACCAATGAGTGAGCAAATCTTAAGCCAGCTGATTTACATCAAACTTTATTCTTGTCTAGTTCTTCACAACCCTCAGCAGGACACTGTATTGAAAATAAATAAGCCTCGAAAGTGGAATATGTCATAGTTTCATTTCAAATACATCTTTTTTTGGAATCTTTAAGCATGTTCCTCTACTCTTCCTTCTGTCTTGGGCCCTTTCTCCAGAGTCTTGCCTGTCCACTCTAATCCCACAATAACAACACCTGCCCTACATGAAGAGGGCAGGGCTTACCTTTGCGAGAGGCTGCCACCTCACAGGAGACATTGGGCACATCGCAGTAAGCACCAGCCCATCCAGATGGACACAGGCACCGAGACTCTGCTTTTTCCTGAACGCAAGTCCCTTTGTTTTTACATGGAGACCTGCTGCAGAGGTTTACCAGGGTCTGAAACAGAGGCAGAGGTGCACATACATCAAAATCCAAATACTAGAAATGAAGAAAACAAGTTCCATTGTATTACAAGAAATCAAAGGAAAAAACACAAATCAATTATCAAAAAAAAGAGCCCTTATCCAATCCTTAAACTAGATCAAGTGTTCCAAGGTACATCTAATCATTTTTATACACAGTAAGTTCACACTTAACATCATTAATAGAGTCTTGGAAACTACAACTGTAAGCAAAGTCAGTTTCCAAAATGTACAACGAAACCAATTTTACCATAGTTAATTGATATAAATGAGAGTAAAGTTCCTGCAGCATATTTCTGGTCAAAAAAAAATCATCAAACTTTAAAATAAAGACCCAAACCCTTCTAATATTAAATATTGAAATAAATGTGAGCTATACATACATTTATGAAAGATTAATAAAAACAAATCAGAGAATTATTTATCCAATTTTTGGTGAATCAGTGAGTGATAGCAGTCATAGTGGTGGCAGGTTAATTTAAGAAAGAAACGTTTGCAAAGTGAAAATTCTGAGGAGCACCTCCTACCACCACGCAGTTCAAAACCAGTAACAAATATGGTAGGCTACACTGAGCACTTTTTTACCACATTATTTACTGCCGTGTGCATTTGTATGATTATCGTAAACTTTATGAATTTTTATTTTATACTAATTTCTACATTCATTCATTCATTCATTTTCCAACCTGTTTATTCCAGTTCAGGGTTGAGTAGCTGGAGCCTCTCTGGCAGCTCCAGTAGCTCAGGCTAAGGTGGAAACCCATCTCATCACAGGGCATATTCACACCTACACTCACTCAAACCAGGACCATTTAGACACACCAGTTCACCTAATGTGCACGTCTCTGGGATGTGGGAGGAAACTGCACCTGGGGGAACCCACACAAACATGGGGAGAACATGCAAATTCCACACAGACAGTAGCCCCAGTCAGGAAACAATTTTTTTTCTCACGATTATAGCAAAATCATGTCGAACAAAAGGACGTTATTTAAGTCTAATACCCCTTAGCTCTGCTATTTAAAAAGTTCTTATCACAAAAGTTTAAGAATTCAAGGAAATCCAATACACTAAGTTATTCCTAATGCTCTAGACTTAATTGCATCTATATATATGGGCACCCTGTAGGCCTAGAAAGAGAGTTAAAGCTGTCACATAGGTTCATACTTCCTGTGCTAATTCCGTGTGAAAAATCCACATGGGTCTTGAGCAAATCTGTCTGTGGTAAATATGGGCTAAAGGGCTTAAAGGCTGTTAATAAACCTAAAACTGTCAAAGAGCTTACTTCAAAGGGGAGGCAATCAGGCTTATGAAAAATGTGAGGCAAAGAGTATAAGAGGACTAGCACCTTTCATCTTCTTTATTCACATGGAGTGGCTTGGCTCCCTGGAGAGAGGAAGGCCACACTCACTGTAGAGACTATTTGTTGGAGGAAGGGAAGAGTGCTTCACCAGCATGTCCAATCTACACTGTAAGAACAAGTAGGAACCCAAGGAAGAATGCTCTCCTGATCTACAGAATAAGCAACAAGCCACTTCCTATGAGGAGGTGGGGGTTTGCATGTCCAACACAGTCAAAGTCTTATTGAAGTGCACCCTCTAAGTCAAGTTAAATTTTGCCATTTATTCCTACGGTCTTTGGAATTCCATTATTCTATCATTGTTAAAGAAGTGAAATAGCATAAAATTAAACACAACGCTGTTTGGTATACAACCTTGGAAAAGTTACTCTGAGGCTTAGTTACTTCTTCATGAAATGAAAGGTTAGACTAGTTGTCTAGAAGGGCTCCTTCCATCCTAAGAGTCTATGAAAATGTATATTTACATATTTGAATTTAAAAGATATGCACATAGTTTGCTTTTCAGAATGTTACAGGACATAATTATTATTATCCCCTTAGATATTGCATCCACCCTTTAAAATTTTTGACTGTTTTTTCTCTCCTTCAGTGTTTTCTATGTAAAAGATATCTATAAATATGTGCTTACTTCCCACATGTATTTTTCTGCAGTTCTTGGTTAGTCTCTAATAATAATTTTACATGTGCTAATCCATATCATATTGCCGGTGTCACCATTTTAGAATCTACCAACTATTAAGAAGTTACCCAGATTTATCTCAGGGAAACTCCTGAGATCCATAATTTTCTCTTTTAGAAGGGGCTTATTCTGCCTAGAAAGTGAATAGGTGTAATACTCAGCTGCTCTTGGGGAGCTGAATGAATGGGAAGGAAGTTAATTACCTGACAGTTTTTCCCAGTGTAGCCCAAGGGGCAGGTGCAGTGGTAGGTACCCAGGCCATCAACACACGTTCCCTCGTTCAGGCATGGATGAGAGTTACATTCATTGATCTCATGGAGGCAGAAGGGACCCGTGAAACCCACAGGGCACAAGCAAGAGAAGGAGTTAATCCCATCCGCACACGTGCCACCATTGAAACAGGAGCTGAGGAACAAACAGGGAGAGCCACATCAGTTATGCATCTGGTTCCTCAGACCTGCTATTTGGAAAGCAAGATTTTTGGAATCTAAGATGTCACAAAGGCAAATACCCTTGAGTATCCCCAATTCCTATATCCAATAAATTTTACTTTTTCCCAAGCTAGACTGGGTGCCAGAAGCCCTGAGTGCCAACCTTTCTACAACCAAAAGGCTTGGGAGTATTTAAAAGACTGAATTTACTATAAATTTCTAGGGAAAATGAAGTTTTCCAGGTTTTACCCACTCCTTCTATGTTTTTCCATGTATCGTATTTCATTTTATCCCTAAGTCAATTTAATTTATATGAAAAGTGCTAAATAGCTTTTAACTCTAGACTTCTTTATGAAAGAGATATAGAACATATTCATAATATTAATATGATAAAAAGAATGAAACAAATCTCCCCAAAATTATTTAAAAAGTAGTAACAAATCTGCAGAGAAATAGGAATTTTTAGATTCATTGTCAACTAAAATAAACAAAAGACCAAGGGAAGAACAGAATAGAATTAATTGTAGATCTTTCTGTTCCCTAAATAAATGAGGATCCACTCCACTAAGCTTTTCAACCTCTGACTTTTGACCTTCTAACTATAATAACTATGTCTATCAGGAATCGGGAACTGGGCAATAGGAGATGATTGTGGAGTGGGGCCCAAGTGGATGACTCATCCCTGCCCCACAATCCTAGCATTGTGCTCTGAAGTTCCTCCACTTTCTCCCTTTTCCTCTTAAGACGCTGCTGCATTGGTTGCTTACCTCTCGGTGCACTCGTCAATGTTGTTCTCACAGTGGACTCCATCAAATCCCGCCTGGCACTTACAAGTATAACTGTTGACATAGTCAGAGCAGGTCCCTCCATTCTTACAGGGTTCACTCAGACACTCATTCATGTCTGTCTGGCACTTATCCCCAGTGAAGCCCGCAAGGCAGAGGCAGGAGAAAGTATTCACTCCATCCACACAGGAACCTCCATTCTGGCAAGGGTCTAAGCCATCATGCAAGAATAACAGCAGCGTCAATTTTATCTTAGATTCATAAAGGTGAATAACCTGAACTAAGTCACGCTGAGGGCAGCACAAGTCTTGACTTTTTTATACTTGACTTCTTTATGTCTATTTTGCCCTGACTTGTCCATTTATGAAAATGAATTCAGTAACACTTGCTTAAGATTTTTTACCTGTTTAATAAGTGGTATAAACTTCATCTTTATCATCACTTTTATAATTTTAGTCTTGTAAAATTTATGGAGTCATAAAACCTGCATTGGTCCCCCATACATTTTGCAAATCAAACATGTGCCCAAACACACAGAATATCAGAACTATCAATCAATATTTTCAAAAGCTATATGTGACAGTGGAGTGGGCAGAGGAAGACAAAATATATACATTCATTTTGTTCTAGGCATATAACAGAAATTAATCATCTCTCTCACTCTCCCTTTCTCTCTCTCCCCCCCAACCCCCCCTCTCTCATTAACTTTCTCTTTAAATTTAGGTAGCCTCACTCAACAAAGGTTTGGGTTTTTTTTTTATTTTAAATATCACATAGCTTGATCTTAACATACTTCACATTCATAGCAATTAACTGACAAATTTTGAGCTACAATCATGCCATAGCCTTCCACAACACAGATGGCATACAAATCAGAAAAAGAAAAACAGGATGTAGTTACTGCTCTTAAGGACCTTAAAATGTAATTGCAAAGACAGGTCATAAATGTAAAAAGAAAACTAAACACTAGAGGGCAATGTGACTCCTATTTTATTAGAGGGATATTGAATATACTTTATTCAGCTGTTGAACTAATTCCATTCTAAGGCTCATCTGCAGTCTCTGTTAGAGCAACTGTAAATATTATTTTATCCCTTCTTAACCACAGGACACAGATATTATAATTTCCACAGCATCTTTCAGAAAACTTACCATCCACAATTTACTGAATTATTTTAAACTCGCTGTAAATATTGCTGGTACTACTTCATATAGAAAAAAATTTTAAATACTAAATATTTTGACTGATATATCAATTAATATGAGAAAGGAATTCAAATAGTTTGATCCCACTTCTTAAAGTTCTCCATCAACTGTACCTTGGACATTTTTTTTTTTTTACTGTTTGTCACACAGTGTTAAAATTATTTAACTACATGTCTTTCTTCCCTAATAGACTATGAGCTTCATGAAGGCAGGAGCTAGGTTTTATTTATCTTGTCACTGCCAGCACCTAGCATGGTAGCCTTCAAATGATGATCTGAAATCATATATCCTGTGAATTAAGGTGCCATTATTATTAATGAATTGTGCTAACCTCATCTGAAGTTCAATGATTTAATCACCACGCAAGTAACTGAGGACTATCAGCATGCACATGAAGGCTGGGGGAAGAACCACCAGAAATAAGCAGGCAGAATAATCTCCAGAGTTTTCACTGGGCTGAGAATAGCACATGTTCATTCAGTCAGAATGAAGAAACTGTGGCATTGAGTAGAGTCCTAAGAGACTACTATCTTAGTAGTGAGGCATATTAGCCCTATTCTCAAGGCTGTTCTGGACCCACCTAACGTACTTGAAGTAAAGAATCAAGAGGATTAAACTATTTCCAAATAACTGAATTCCTGAGAAAAGATCAAAAGTATTTAAAAGATTTTTTAAAAATTCAGCACGCAATAATATAAAATTTACAATGTCTACATCTAATCAAAAATTACCAGGCAGGCAAAGAAAATACAATTTAATGAGTAGAAACACACAAAGGAATTTCCCATATGGCAGAATAGTTGGTAAGGACAAGAAAACAACTATTGTCGACTATAAAACAACTATACTCCATGTGTTCAAGAGGAAATAAAAGCATGAACATGACAAAGAGAAAGTTGTACGATAGACTCAAATCGAACTTCTAGATATAAAAATATAATATCTGAGGGAAAAACACACTAAATGGGATTAACAGTAAATAAGACACTACAGAGGAAGCAATTATTAATAGCTAACTTGAAAATATATTAAGATATCTTTAAATGATGAAATAATCTAAAATGAAAGACCAAGGAGGAAAAGACACCAAAAAGTGAATCCCAAACAAGAAACATGAAGAACACTACACCAACAGGAATCATAATAAAGTTGCTAAAAATCAGTGGAAAGAGGATTATCTTAAAAGCAGCCACAAGTGAGAAAATGACATATAAAGGAACAAATACAAGAATTACAGCAAATTTCTCCTCAGAAATAATACAAGCTGGAAGACAAGAGGATAGCTTTAAAGTGCTAAAGGGGAAAGTCAACTTAGAATTCTATTCCCTGTGAAAGTGTCTTTGAAAATTAAGGCAAAATGAAAGTATTTCAGACACACAAAAGCAGAAAAAATTCATCACCAGGAGATAAGAACTACATGAAATATTAAAGAAATTTCTTCGGACATAAGAAAAATGATACCTGATAGAAATGCAAATCTACACAAAAAAATGAAGAACAAGAATTATAAATATGTAGGTAACTATAAGGACTTCTAAATTATTTTTCAAATTTCCTGAAAAAAAATAATTCACCATTTAAAACAAAAATAATATATTTGGAGGGTTTCATAAATTGTATAACAAAAGAAAAGCAAACAGGAGGAATATAAATGTAAGTATACTGTTATAAAGCTCTTATACTCTATATGAAGTGGTATAATTGAAGGTAGATTATGATAAATTAAAGTTTCATACTGTAAATCCTACAACCATCACAAAAAAGATACAGCTAATATGCCAGGGAAGAAATAAAATGTAATCATAAAAATACTGAATTATTCCAAAAGATGACAGAAAAAGAGGGAAATGGAAACAAGAAACAGAAAGAACAAAGTTAAAGCAAATAGCTAGATGGCAAATTTTAAACCTAGTCATATAAAAAACTACATTAAATTTAAAGTCCCTAAACACCTCTATTAAAAGACAGATATTGTCATATTGGAGGAAAAAAGCAAGACTCAGTATATATTTTCTACAAGAAACCAATTTTAGAGACACAGGCCAAAAGTAAAAAGATGAAAAGAATATGCACCCTAATGGTAAACAGAATACAGCTAGAGTAGCTATATCAATATCAGGCAAAGCAGACTTCAGAGCAAGGAATATGATAAAATTTTTAAAAAGGCCATTCTGTAATGATAAAGGGGTCATTTCTTCAAAAGGGCACAACAATCTTAAATGTTTATGTACTGAATATCAGAGCTTCAAAATATATTAAACAAATATTAATAGAATTGCTAGAGAAATAGACAAATATACAATCACAGTGGAAGATTTCAATATCCCTCTATGAATAATTGATAGAATAAGCAGACAGAAAATCAGGGAGGATACAGAAGATCTAAATAACACTATTAACTAATTTGAATTAATAACATTTATAGAACATTCTACCAAAACAAACTCAAAATAGACATTCTTCTCTCTCAAAGGGAGAAGAGACAACTACTAATATCAGCAACAAGAGAAGGAAAATTACCACAGATCTTATAGACATTAAAAACACAGTAAGGGAATGTTATGAATTACTCTATGCCAGCCAATAGACACGTCTTACCAAAGCTCAATTAAAAATAGACAGCCTGTATGGCATTATATGTATTAAAGGAATTTATAGTTAAAAACTTTCCCAGAAAGAAAATTCCATGCCTAGATGTTTGGAAGAAATATATATTAATTATGTATGAACTCTTCAGAAAATAGAAGGGAACACTTCCCAATTTGTTCTATGAGGCCAGCACTGCCCTCCTATCAAAACCAGACAATTATGGTACAAGACAAGTGGAGAACAATATCTCTCACGAACACAGATACAAAAATCCTTAACGAAATTTTGGCAAGTCAAATCCAGTAATATATACAAAGGATAATACATGATGACCAAGTGGAATATATCCCAGGAATTTAAGATTAGTTTGACATTTGGAAAATTAATTAACATAATTCACTTATAATAAAAGACCAAAACCAAATTATATTACCATCTCAACAGATGCAGAGAAATCACTTGAAAAAAGAATCAACATTCATTCATTCATTGTACAAAGAAAAAAAATCTCAGTAAACCAGCAGTACAATGGTAAATCTCTCAACTTGGTAAAGGGTGTCTACGAAAACCCAACAGGTAACATGTTACTTAATGGTGAAAGACTACATGCTTTTCTCCCAGGATCAAGAACAGGGCAAGACTGGCTTCTTTCACCTCTGCTAGTCTACATTTTCTGAATGTCTTAGAGAATACAATAATGCAAAATAAAATAAAACAAAGGCACATATTGCTGAAATAACAGGCATAAAGGTTGTCCTTATTTATAGATGACATGATTGTCTCTGTAGAAAATTCTTGGACTCTACACTAATCTACAAGCTAACCTAGGAACCTAGAACTCATAAACTGAGTTTTTTAAAGTTACAAAAAAAATTACACTTGACTTTTAATTCATACTACATGTAAAAATTAACTCAAAATAGATCATATCCCTAAAGGTAACAGCTGAAAGTATAAAACTTTGAGAAAAATTTTAGGAGATAAACGTTGAGTTTAGATTAGGCAAAGGTTTGTTAAACAAGATACATTAAGCATGGATGATAAAAGAAAATCAGTACACTGAATTTCATCAATATTAAAGTCTTCCTCTTCAAAAGATAATCAAAAGACAAGCTATAAATTAGGAGGAAATCATTGTAAAGCAAACATCTAACAAAGAATTGGTATCTACAATATAAAGAACTTTTTCAACTCCATAATGAGAAGACAACCCAAATTTTTCAAATGGGCAAAAGATCTGAAGAGATGTTTCACCAAAGATATGCAGATGGGCAAAGAGCACACAAAAAGACGCTTAACATCATTAGTAAAGAGGTCAATACAAATGAAAATCACAAAGGAATACGTTTATATACCCACTGGAAGAGCTTAAGTTTAAATGACTGATATTATCAAGTGTTCCTGAGCATGTGGTTCAACCAGAGCTTTCATACAATTCTGGTAAAAATAAAAATGGGACAATCACCTTGGGAAACATTTTGGCAATTTCTTAAAAAGTTAAACATACACTTACCACATGATCCACCGATCCCGCTCCTATGTATTTACTTAAGACAAATAAAATCCTACGTCCACAAAAAGACTCTTTCACAGCAGCTTTGTTTTTAATACCCCCAAACTGGGAAAAAAAATCCCAAATGGCCATCAACTAATAAACTGTAGTATACCCGTATAATAGAATACTATGCAACTATAAAATAGAATGAACTATTGATATAAACAACATGGCCAAGTTTGAAATATTATGCTGACTGAAGTCCGAACCTTTCCCCCCTCAAAAAAATTATGCTTATATGATTGCATTTATATAAAATGGCAAAAAATATCATTTAATCTATAGTGACACAAAGTTAACCTATAGTTGTATGAAGCAAGAAAGCAGGAGGGAAGATTAAATTATAAAAGGATAAAGATATTTTTAAATATGTTCATTATCTTGTGTGATAGGTTCAATTGTCATATGTCAAAATTTGTCAAACTGACACTTAAAATACTTGCACTTCATTGCATGTTAATCATACCTCAACAAATTGTTTAAAAAAATGGCTATCCTGGCATTGTTCCCACTTTGTCAATGTTCAAAACTTCATAGAGAAATGAATGCTTAAAAAGGATTCCATTGCCACAAATCCTAAAGATACTATCTTCAAAAGAAACAGTTAAAACACTACTGTTAAATAGTCTCCATAAATGACTACTACAGCTGATGTCAGCATAAGAGGCGGCAGCCTACACCCAGCTCTCTCCTGCTCCCTGTGTGCCCTCCTCTTCCTCCAGGGCTCAGGACCTGCTCCATACTCACTGGCAAGGCAGTCATCGATGTCCTCCTCACAGTCCACACCACTGAAGCCTGGAGGACACTCACACATGTAGCTGCCCTGGGTGTTATGGCAGAGACCATGGTTCATGCAGGGCTTGGAGACACACTCGTCAATGTCAATTGTGCATCGCTGACCTAGAAACACAGGGCAATGAACAACCCAGTCTTTGGAAGCTGATTCCCATAGTAATCTATGCAGGGCCTGAGCTTAGCTGAGGTGGGTGGGGCTACTCCAAGGACATCCTGGTCGGTCTACTTTGGGAAGTTCCATGAAGGCTTCTGTGCCCCTGGGAAGTTATTGCCAAGGGGCTGAAACTTACTGTAGAAAGATAATCACGGTTTGAGACTCTCGGGTTGGAGTCTTCCAGGTGCTAGGGGGCCCCAAAGACATGGACGATGGAAAGGCTTTCTAAGTCATTCCAGTTAGCAGCTCCTGTGCAAAGCCTGTGCTCTTGACAGAGGTGGGCAGGCCCCAGAACACCAGGGCCTCTTATGTCATCTGATGCCCTCACCACTGTGTTCAAAGTTCAGAATGCATGTTCTTGGTATCTCCACCCCCATGTTGTTACCTTGCCAACCAGGAGCACACAAGCAGGTGTAACTCTCAAAATTTGGTGCCTCTTTGCAAACAGCAGCATTCTCACAAGGGTTTGGGGAACAGGGAGCCAATACAGTCTGACAATTCTTGCCTGGAAAGCAAATGACAGTGTTTATGATAAAGAACCAGCCAAGAAAATGAAAAATTCCCCAAATTGTATACCAAGGATGTTCTCAGAATTCAAGTCTAAAGTAGTGGTTAAGAGGCTTTGGAATCTGAGAGACTCATGGTCCTTTCTGTCTTGGCTCTGACATAGCTGTGTGATCTTGGGTAAGTTAATGATCTTACCTTAGCTCCTCATAAATAAAATGGGAATCAGAATAGTATGTAACTCATAAAGAATTTGTGTGCATTAAATGAAAAAATGCACACTAAGTCCTTATTCCCACAGAGCCTGGAGCACCGAGTAAGTGCTCAACCACTGTTGGGCTGCTGTCATCTTCACTGTTACATTGTGAGTGTTTACATGGATTTGGACGCCTGCATCAGTTGAGTGTGATGATTTCTGCATCTCTGTAGCTAAGATTCAGCTACTCAGAAATTCAGCCACACAGATCCACCTGTGTGTGGCAGGGAAGAGGCAAAAGCATGGCCTCTGCTCCTTGCAACCTGCGTTGGCCTATTCCATAAGGGAAAGGGGTTGAAAGAAAGCACTTCAGAGGAGGGAGGCAGGGAAGCAATTCTGACTGTCAGGCAACCTGTCTTCTCACGCCTATACCAATGACACCATCTGCCCACCGATACTTCCTACCTAGTATGCTGGGTATATGCTTAAAGCAAAAACAAACAAAAAATTAAATAAGAATGCTTTTATTAAAAGAGAGATGAGGTTTTCTTTAAAGTCAAGTTACAACTAGCTCAACTTTAAGTTTCAGCCGAAAATTTTGTATTCAGAAAGAAAACAGTTACCACAAAGTTTCCTCAATATAGCCTCCACCAGTTTCCAATGTATCTGATCAGATAGTGGCTCACATGGGCAAGCAATGCTGCTTATCTCTTATTCTGGGCAAACTCCACCAAGCTTAGAAGCCCTAGGCACACTGAGACCTAAAATGTGAATCTGCACAGGCTTTTGATCAGATATAACTTCTCCAGGGTCACACATAGTGAATTCTTTAATTGGGATCTTTCTCTGGAAAAAAAAAATCAACTGCCAGCATATAATCAAATATTCTCAGGTGTCTGAGCAGCATGTGACCAAATAAGTTATTGTCCAGATAATCTGTATACTTCTGAGACACACAGCAAGTAAGCGTAGGATGTGGTTCAACATGGTGACATCTCCTTATATCTCCCCACAGCCATCAATTCTCACTCTTTCTGGCAGTACATCAGATGATCTTCTCACTACCAACGAATGTGATCAGAATTGTCACCATGGAGTGACGTTACTTATACTGCCTTTGTCTGGGGATAGTTAGGAACCTCCTATAACTGATTTTATAAACCAAGCAGGTTAAATGCAGTTTCCCTACATTAAGATTTCTTCCATAAGGGGCGCAAAGGTAACAAGGTAAAATCAAGACCATCAGAAAACACAGTCATGCTTGTGGTCAGTCTGCTACTCTATACAGAGGTTAGAGTCACTATTAACAGCTACTATTAACACCCAAGACTCCAGGGAGGAAATACTCAGCCATGCGCCTGCCTGCATGCTGCAACCTGGTGAAATAGGCAAAGCCATTGTCCATGTTTGTGCTTTGTTCCCCCTGAATGAATAAAATGGAAGAAAAGAAGGTAAACAAGCCACAGAAATCCAATCACAAGATGACAGTAACAAGGCAAGACAAAACAAAGCACAAACATCCTAAGCATAACACAAACACAACACCTGAAAGAAAGAGCACCTGATGTGAAGTCACACTTGTGTCTTCTCCGTGTGCAACAGCCATCCAAGGGGTGACACCACTGAGTGAGTCACAGCGGAACTGAACGTGAGGAGCAGAATGGAAGTTAAGAGGAAAAGCTTTGGATTCAGAGACTTGTGGGTAAATCCTAGATGGACTGCTTACCTATGTGACCAGGAGCAAGTGAGCTCCCTTTGTCTCAGCCTCCTCACGTACAAAATGGCAATGGGAACTTCTACATTGTAGAATTACTGAAGGGTAGATTAAATAACCCAACATATAAAAATCATCTAGTACATGATAAATTATTATAAATGATAGCTTCATTATTGAAACTAAAACTAATAGGGCAAGTCCTGGAAATATAATGGAATAAACCACTAGCTATGTATCAGGTTCCAGCCATATGTAATTAAAAAAAAGAAACTCGAACATTAAAGTACAAAGAAGGCAAATGATTGCCCACCACTTGCACCTGAGGAGGCCACAATGCTTTTTTCAAAGCTCAAGATCCGGTCAGTGAGGTTGAGAAGGAAAACCAGGGAGGGAGTCCTCGGAGCAGCATCGTTGCCCCACAGACCTGGGTGCTGAGACTCAGGTCTTGGCAAGGCATGGCCAAGCATCCCCTCTGGTCCCTGCTGGCACCTGGAGGACCCACCTGTGTATGGCAGCACACAGTGGCAAGTGTAGCCATTTATGTCATCAAGGCAGGTCCCCTGGTTCAGGCACGGATTTGAGGCACATTCATCAATATTCACCTGGCAGTTATAGCCTATAGACAGAAAGGGAAAAGAACAGAAACAGTGAAACTTTCTCATTATCTTGATTTTTAAATACTAACCAATTTGCTTGGTTTTACCTAAAATGAAACACCTGTGAAACTGCATTCATTTCTTCAGGCTGCTGGAACACCAGTTCATTCACTTCAGCCGTAAGTCCATGATGTACAGTTAGTCAATAAATGGCAGCACTCAATGAGTTGAAAGATGAATGGCAGAATAGTCTGTTCTAATGACCAGAAAGCCTAATACTCTTGCAAATACATGTAACTTCTCAATCACGAACAGAGAAGTTCATTAAGGGTGAAAGCCTGTTCCTTGATCTAAACATAAGCCCTTTGCATACAAAGTTTCTGGTCAGGAAAAGGGATAACTTTTTAAATACATTAACCAAAGCCTCTGATTTCTGTCCACTCTTTCATATGTATAGTCTCTACCCAGCTGTTTTCTCCTGGTGCAAGGCATGAAACTTTCTCCCACTAAGAAAGTGAGAAAAGGAATGAAGGATTCGTGCGGACAGGACAATACCTAAATATTGCACACCTTTGCATCTTCAATAGGGCTTCGCATAGAGCCTCACACTATGGCACTGCGCAGAAGAAAACAATGATCTAGGAGTACAGAGGTCTGGGTTCAAGGTGTACTCTGCTCCTCAATGGGTTCAAGATGTACCCTGCACATGACTTTGGATTTTACTTGCTGATTTTTATTTTGCTCACTGATTAAGTAAGTCTCAATACGATAAAGAAATAAAAGTGCTTTTAAATTAATGAGTTTCTTTGGAAAAGTAATGCAATATATCAGAAAATTAAAGACTCGAATATGGTCTCAGAAAATTTTCAAGTAATCAAATAAATTGGCTCTAGAACATATTGATGTATCACAATAGCCTGGCACAATGTTTGAGTACGGAATCAATGAATAAGTGCACAGATGAGTACAAATATTAATATAAATGATTTAGCCATTTGTGTCTCTCTGGTGAGTATCCAAGAAAAAATGCAGAAATACAACAGTAGTAACTCAACTAAGCATCTAAGAATATTTCAATGTGTAAAAGAGTTTGTTGAAAGGGTTCTGATCACACAGATTCATCCATGATATTATTGCTACCATAATTACAGTAAGCACAATATTTTCATATATCTATTTAATTTAAATAGATAATTTAAATTATTAATTAAATAATTCCATGGTAATTTACCATGGAATTAAACCTGGTCCAGGAAGCACACAATTAGACACTTGTCCAAAGCTGTATAAGTGGAGTCTTAAACTGCTCATCTTAAATATTACTGCTTCAAAGCTCACCTCAGTGCTAGCTTGAAGGTAGAAATTATATTTATTCATGGTTTTATTCCCCAAGTGTCTTATAAGTAATAACTGATCAATATGTTTACTAAATGAATCAATGAGAATAAAGAAAAAAAGGAGTCAAGCAGTATGCAACAAGACAAAGAGCAGACAGAGAAAGAGGCACTTTTATTTTCACCTTTAAAGCCCTTCTTGCAAGTACACCTGTATCCATTCACCAGATTGTCACAAATTCCTCCATTCTGGCATGGGTTAGAAAGACATTCATCTTTGTCCACTTCACAGTTGATGCCAATCCAGCCTGCATCACAGAGGCACTTATATCTGAAAGAAGACAGAACCTTTTGCTGTGGGAGGTGCAAATGTACAACTGAGTCACAGAGAGAAATACAGAACTTGATTAAGAATTAGGGGATAGAGGAACTGATAAGGTAAACTAACCTCATTTCTACTTTTCTCTGGACCTGTACTTGTATCACGTTACACATGATATGAATCATGTGGACCACTAGGCATCTAGGAAAGACACCTACATGGTGCTTCCCTGGCTCACCAAGAAGCTAGTGAAATTAATTAACTGTAATGAAATGTCACATGTAAACAATGATTTGTACAATATATTGAAACAATCTGAAAGAAACATTTAAGTAGATAAATCTGCACAATGCATTTTATTACACATAAAACTAAAGTAAAACAAATCTTAGAATCACTTGTTTCTGGTGCAAAATAGACACCTAGGAAATAGGTCACCACCAGGGACTAAGCCACTCTGATGCAATGCTGGGATGTCTTACATCTAAGTCATGTTTTATTCTGACCTGAAACCTGGCCTCAGAAAGCACCTAGCAGGAAAATGTACAAGAATGAAGGAATCTGAAATATATAATCTCCAATTTGAAGATCATTAGCACTTAAATTGTAATGTCAGCAAATAATAGCCTCCCTCTCCGGAGATCTTTAAGAAAAAAGTAGATGAATAAGGGTGCTTTGAAACCTGCTTTACTCTAAAACAGGAATACTGAGTTAATTCATTTTGAAATAACCTTATTTCCCACTTACCTCTAAAAATACTGTTTATTGTTTTACCTGTTGGAAGTTTGGCAAATGGCAAGGCCCAAAGCCCTGTCCTATGGCAAGCATAGCAAGAGTATAAGATCATCTTATAGGACCTAAAGTCACACTCCATAATTCTAGAATACTGCCAACACTTCACATGATCCTAAGAGGCTTGCCAAGTGCATATGTTTTACCAGGGCCACGAATAAAGTTGTCTGAAGCAACTCTACTTCAGAGCATTCACTGGTTCTGTGAGGGAACAGAGCTGAGCTATGTTTAAGCAGAGGGGAAAAAAAATCAAATGCTAGAACATTCCTCAGAAATCAGTCCTATAGTAAGTACTGAAAGCACAATCACTAAAGCCTCATAAAATAAACTTGGGTTCTTCCCATGAGGTCCTTGCTGATGACCTGTATAAAGGAGGCATTCCTCTTCATTTTCCACCTAGGTCCTCAGTCATGGAAAGTTGGGGCCGGCTTCCAAGGATGAAGTGGTGATTCAGAAGGCTTTTTTTTTTTTTGAGACAGAGTCTCACTGTGTTGCCCGGGCTAGAGTGCCATGGCGTCATCCTAGCTCACAGCAACCTCAAACTCCTGGGCTCAAGCGATCCTACTGCCTCAGCCTCCCGAGTAGCTGGGACTACAGGCATGCGCCACCATGCCCGGCTAATTTTTTCTATATATTTTTAGTTGTTGAATTAATTTCTTTCTATTTTTAGTAGAGACGGGGTCTTGCTCTTGCTCAGGCTGGTTTCGAACTCCTGAGCCCAAACAATCTGCCCGCCTTGGCCTCCCAGAGAGCTAGGATTATAAGCATGAGCCACCGCGCCCAGCCGATTCAGAAGGCTTTGATGCAGACTATCAAAATCTTCAGTCAAGTCTCAGGTCATTTCCCCAACTGACTTCTTCAAGCTACTGCCTATACTAAAAACCACTGTCTTGACACAGGTCAATAAGAAACCATTCACATGTGGCAGCTGCTCACCCACTAAGGCCTCCGGTACAGTTTCCGTGGATGCAGGGATTGCTCAGGCACTCGTTCACCTGTGAGTAGCAGCTGGGGTGATGGGGCCCCTCAGGGCACATACAGCGAAAACCATTCACATCGTTGATACATGTGGCACCCTTGCGACAGGGATTAGAGACACACTCATCAATGTCAATGTTACATCTCTGCCCTGTAGAGAAGGAGGACAGTGTTATTCACATTCCAAATGCTTAGGGAATAGACCCAGAACTAGGAGATTATTGTGTTGACACTCTTCATCTGCATAGGCCTTGAGGTGCTTTGGGGCACCAAATGTCAAGATTTAAGGAAGAGATGCCCAATAGTACTTAATGCCAACCAAAGAAGGAGCACTGACTTTTGTTACTGAAGCAAAGTTAACGAAAGGCTCGAACGGTGCTGAAGCATTTTCATATGAATTTCTTTGTCCTTCCCTCCTGGAAATGGGGAAATTTCACAAGGTTTTAAAAAGGAATGTGAAATGTTACCAAAGACAGCTTCTCCTCTTATTGCTGTCCTGAGTATATTCAAAGAAGCTTTCCTTAACATCCTATCTGCTGACAAAATTCATTTTTTTCAGCTAGCCTCTTATATTTCTAGTCAAACTGAAATTAATTGGAATGTTTAATGAATGAATTATTAATTTAATGATTAAACTGATTATAAAGAAAAGCTATTTTGTTTTCGTTTTTAGAGTTGTATTAATCCATTTTTTTAATCTCAGGATACAGAGTCCCTAAGCATAATTTTATTGTCGTTCGATGACAGGGAAAACAATTCAAGGTCTCCCAGCCTAGACATGTGGTTCTCAAACTCTAATTAATGTAGAATACCTGCTTAAAGTACTGATTTTAAATGCCGATTTCTAGGCCCCATCCCTATAGACTGTGATGGGTAGAGTCCAGCAAAACACATTTTTTTTTTAAATATAGGGGGTACAAACAATACATTTTGATAAATTCTCTTCTAGACAATTATTACTTACCATCATCTAACAGTATAAATGCTGAGAGTGTATGAAATTGAAGTAAATATATGTCTTCCTCTAAGACATACACAAGATTGTACTTTGAAAAGATGTCTGCTCTAACAATATTTATTGCATCAGGCTAAATAAAGTAACATAGGACAGTTATATAAGTGTTTTGACTTGTTATGTTTCAAATAACTGAGATTTAACTACATATTCCAAAATGATATGAAATTTTAAAATTACCCATAATTACATAAATGAATAGCATCAAGCAACTGCTACTAAGGAATTTATAAATTTCAAAGAATACAATGTTCTGATTCAGATTAAAAAGCAGCCATTTTTTTCATTTAAGAAATAGCAACCCTGCATTTAGAACAGGATATTCCCAGTGAAACAGATACCCACCCATATAAAGTATGAGTATTAACCTTTTTCACCCTCCATTGCTCTCTAAGCCATAATTGGTGGTTCTTGTGGTAAAGACCCATAATCTGGAAGTGGTTGCTGTTTTCCTCTTAATTGTTTCATTAATAACTTATTTTGAAATACTATTTCCCTTGGCCTTGACCACTGATTCTTTGAGATGTTTGTCACTGGCACCAAGATATGAAACAGAGCTCTTCACCCAGAGCCAGTCTCAGCCTGCAATGCAGCAGAGGATAAGGAAAAGCCTTTTTCACTTTTGGTCTTTTTTGGAAACATCTCCTTGGAAGCTGCTCCTCCCAAGATTACTTCATTTTCTTTTAAATTCTTTGCAGAGTACATTTTCAAGCCATCTTTTTCTATGAGTGTTAAGTGCCTCCTTGTGCAGTCTACTGTGTTGATTGACAGATGCTCCACCAGCCAGGTTCACCCTCAAGGAGTTTCCACTGGGCATCAGAAATACCCTCTGCAAGGCCATGCACTCTTGTTGGACTCAGTAACTACTGAAATGAGAAGTTACCCAATGTTTCTTACTCCCTAGGTAGTCAATAAATTGGCGTTTAACAAATGAAGGTGTGGTATAGTCCACACTATAGTGTCTGGAGCTGGATAGCAAAAGTGCTGTATTGGAGTTCCATTCATTCACTCATTCAGCAACATATACCAGTGTCTCCTCTACGCTAGACACTGCTTTAGACACTTGCTATAATGATGATTAAAGGAGGTCTCTGCCTTCTGGGAATTCACAGTCCTTACTGTGTGACTCATTAACTAAACACGGGCATATATGAAGTTCCGCCTCTCAGTTGCCTTGTTAAATGATAGTAGTAGAACTTCCTTTCTGGACTGTTATGAGAATTCAGGAAGATAGTGAATATGAAGGTGCTTTATAAACCTGAAAAGTAGTTTATAGGAATATCACATAATTTCTTAGTTTCCCCCATTCAAAGAGGTCTTGGAAAACAGAGAACTTAAGTCTTAAAACCAAAAAACTCTCCCTAAAATCTGTCAAAGTTGTTTAAAATGGTAAATGAAAAAAGTATTAAAATAAAACAAGGGAAAGAATAAGATTCCTCACATTTACCACTCATGAGTAAGTATACCACAGTAGTCTGTAATATTTTCTGCAGGTCATTAAAAAAAAACATCTCAGACATAGCAAACAGTTTCAAGGACAGGGTACCACCTAGTAACCAAAACATTCCATTTCTTGGTTATGGAGTTTCATGCTACACCTCAAGTTTATTTTAGAATATTTTTAGCCTATGTCCTCCCTTCTTGACCTTCCTGGTTTTCTGACTCTTAAAAAGAGAAAGAATATGTTTCACCAGTATGTCAAAAAGGAAAAAAGAGTCCAGTAGAAGATTTGTATAAATCCAAAAAGACATTATGACAGGAACCTGCTCAGGTTGCCCAGTGTCGTGGGAATGAGCATGGCTCTGGGGTCAGGCTGTCTGGGGTAGAATCCTGGCTGCAGTGCACTGGTAACATTATCAACCTCTCTGAGCTCTGCGTTTCTCATCAGCATCATAGGAACAATAATGGTAATGACAAGTAAGTGACATTTTGCACTTAATTTAGTGCCCAGTTCAAAATAAGTCCTTAGTAAAGGTTAGCTATTCTCTTTATATCACCCATTGAACAACAATGCCCCTATTATCCCATCTAACAGGGATTTTTGTGTGTGTTCACTTAATTCCCACTTGATCTTGGGGTAACAAGCTTCAGGACACAGAAGTACATCAGGCTACCATGGCAGGGCTGGGCTGGCATGAAAGTTTTCATCACACCTGGCTTCTCAGTGATTGTGCACTGAGCAGGGATCCCTGTGGCCCATTTGGGCCACAAACTTTCTTAAGTGTCCACAATCATGCTAAGCAGGAGAAATGCTTGTGAAATAGAGACCAAAGGACATTCCTGGCAAGTGAATGACAGATACTCACTTTGCTTGACTCTGGCTGCCTTTTGCAGGCTCTGTCAAAAGCTGCAAAAGCTGTTTCTCAAACAGAGTACAAATGAGTGTATGGAAAGTATCAAAAGGCAAAATTATAGTGGCTGCTTGTTTGTGGCAATGTCCAGAAAGAACAGAATGCACAGTGTGTGCCCCATGATGGTGCCAACAACAAACTTAAGTGTGTCACTGAGGGGCTCCACGTCTCCACAGTAGTAGCCTCCAGTACTTTTGATGAGGAAGGTAAAAGGTAAAGGTAATCTAAACAAGTACAGAGAGGAAAGAGGTGGGTATGTGTGTGCAAACACGTATGTGTGTATGTGTAAGTGGCCTAGCTGTCTATGCTTTAAGAAGAGTAATATTCAAAATTATTTACTTTCTTCCTCCTGGACAGAATTATCTTACTTATGCCACCGAAATTAGGGGGAGGGTTCCCCAAATTCTGACTTCATCCAACAATCTCCTAGAAGAGGAAGTACCCAGAAACAAGCAGTTAGTGTTTTCATAGAACTGTACCTTAAGTATGGCTTTACAGAATGCATTGAGTACTACCTATAGAGGAATACAGTTGGCTTTGGAAGCCATATAATGCAAGTAAAAAAATGGAAACTTATGGTCCTTCTAGGAATTCTTTTTAGGTAACAATAAACACATGATTTAAAAATCCTAATTAATGAAAGGTATACTGTTTCAGTTTAGGAAAGGCATGTAAGAGGAAAACTGGTTCAAAGCATCAGAGAAACCCACTTCTAACCTTCTAGAGAGACATAGAAATGGGAGACATTTGAAAAATAACTTTCCTTTTGGTGCCATTTTCTTAAAGTGATAGGCTGAAGGAGGGGCTTTCTAATAAAAGGAGCATACCTGTGAATCCCGGTGAGCAGACACAAGTGTAACGATTAATGCCATCCATACAGACACCGTGGACACAAGGGCTACTTGCACAGTCATCAAAATTAATTTCACAATTAACCCCTACAGAGAAAACCAAAGAGAAACCATTGAGCGTTACCACAAAAATACCACGGCTTTCTGCCTGTGATGCTATGAGTTAAGAAATCTAAGAAGAATCTAGCCAACCTCGGACAGGATAAAGCAGCAGTTTTCAAAGTACAGCCCAGAGACTTGTTCAGGGGTATCCTGAGGTCCAGAGGATTTCATCAGTCATACTTAGCCATCATTTGCCTTTTTCACCGTGTTGACATTCATAGTGATGGTGTACAGGCAAACGGGGCAAAGCTGGTGGCATCATGGCACAAATCAGGGCAGTGGCACCAAACTGTACCAGCAGTCATTCTCTTCCCCACTTCCACGTGCCCACAGTAAAAGAAGCAAGCGAAAACACCAGGTTCATTTAAAGGATGGCTTTGACAAAGAAGTTAAAATGATTAGCTTTAAAATTTTATTCAGTCTCAAACCCTGTGTACTCTCCCATGTGGTGAAATGGGAAGTGCGTAAAGCACCTCTGTAGCATGCCAAGTACAAGAACTCTCTCCAGGAAAAGCAGTCGTGGGACTGCGGGTGTTGTGAGCTGAAATAGCTGCTTTCTTCATGGAACCTCATTTTAAATCAAGAAACAACTGACACACAAACCAGGGTTATTCAGAATTAGATTTATAGCAAGTATTAAGAGAAAGGAGTAAACTTGCGAGTTCAAAGAAAACAAATAACAGAATTTTATGCCAAAGGTAAAATTTGAACTTTCAAATAAAAATTAGAATTTTCAAACTTCTATCCACCATTGTAAGTTTGACACTGACCATCAGTGTTACGTGCTAAAGTTCAGGATAAATCTTAATGGACTTGGGTAACTTCCTCCTGACGTATGGTGCCTTATTCCAGGTCTATTCTGCAGACGACTGGAAGGGTTTGGCTACGTTGACACAAGTTTAGATTTGAATATGGATAACTAAATAGTAGGGATATATCAATAATTACTGTTAGTTTGTAAAAATACTCATGTTATTTCACTATTTTTTATGAATTTAGTGGTGCGCTTTCTGGGAATCACAGGAGAATACTTTGGCAGTTTAAAATGCCTAAAAATAAAAACTGGTAATAAGAATATAAAAAACAAACAAACAAAAAAGAATATAAAAAACATTCAGGACAAAATGCCATACTTATGATTCACTCACACTTTGTACTAATGTTTACTGATGATAATTACAAAGGGAACAGGCTGAGTTACACCCATTTTACATGTGACTTGTGCAGGGCCACACGGTCAGAGCAGGACAGCTAGGATCCAAACCCTGTCTCTCTGGCTCCACGGCTCTCTACTCTTTCCACAATGCCGTGCCGTTTTTCTGTGACTAATGGGGCTGCACCACCTCACTGACCAAGATGAGGAAAGGATTTCCACATTCCTTGCAGACCAGTGGGTATCCGCAGATGTTTCTAGCCCTTGACTAATAACCCCCCTTCACACTCAGTCCATGAAGGCAGCACCCCACCATAAAGCCCTGGTGATCCACTGTGACCCCAGACCCCTGTCCATGGTTTATTTGAGCAGGAACAGACATCTGGATCAAGCTGGGCCAACAACATTCTCTCCCTGCAAGGTTGAAATGTGGACCCTGTCCTCTGCTCTGCAAACCGCCCTGCTTCCTGCTAGTCTCTCCAAATCCTCATTATTCAATTCTTGCTTGGAATCTGTAAGAGGCTTCTGTGTGCTTTCACTACATTTGTTCTGTTTCTTGGTTTTGTTATTCTTTACTCGTTTGTAAATGATTCTTAAGTTAGCTCAGGTTGGTCTCTGTTACTTGAAAACCAAAGAAACTTACTTAAAACAGTTTTTATCACCATAAAAGCTCAGATGAGAGAAGGCAGATGAAAGTGACTCTAGGTAGTACACCTCACTTCAAGTACCCAGTGAGTGAACACCACAATTTTAAGGAGCAAATTGCAAAGTATCCTTTCCATCCACACCCCTATCCAAACACCAAACTACCAACTTAGACAATTTTGTAAATGGATCAGGGATTCTTACTGTAGAACTTGAGAGTCTACCCATAATACCTTACTTAACAGACTTTCCACCCAAGTCCCTGGTACATGCCAGCTCTTTCTCCAACCATTAAGGGATTCTTACTGTAGAACTTGAGAGTCTACCCATAATACCTTACTTAACAGACTTTCCACCCAAGTCCCTGGTACATGCCAGCTCTTTCTCCAACCATTACAGACCTATATTTCTTCATGTTGCCTGCATCTCTTTGCTTTAAGTCTCCAAACAGCTGCAGGAATGGATGTGGCAGGTTCTGAGAGATTCTGGGTCTTCCTTTCCTCACCCTGCCTGCAGACAACTCACACTGACTTCTTGCCTTCTCAGTGACAGCTACATACACCATGCCTCTGTGTTCTCCCCAGAAAACACACCTGATACAACCTGGCACGAGGATATAATCCCAGAGAAAACAACCTGCTTGCCAACCCACCCCTCACCCAGGTTTCCAGTATGTTTGTTATGATGGGAATGATAGCAAAGCCTTAAACAGTCCCTCCATTCTAAAGGCAGCCATTCAATTGCTTGTAAATCTCTCAAATTTCTTTTCGTACTGCAATTTCTCATGTCTGGGGACCAGCCCGGAAGCAAATTGCTTTTGAAAGTTTTCACAAAGATCTATTCAGCCCTTTTAGTGAGTTATCTAAACGTGGGGAGTCGAAGGCATTTTCATTTGTGACGGCATGAGATGTTTTTTGTATGCTTGAGCAATTCAAAAAGGACTTTGTTTTCAAACTTGGCATGTGTGAGGCCCTGGATAAAGACCAGGGCCTTTGACAAGTTTGAAGAAATAGATTTGGAAATAACAAAATAAAATGAGGGCAACTAACTACTTTTTTACCTCTGCCCCCTACATAGGTCATTTTCTTCAAGTCCAGAACGAGTTCTTAAAAAATCACTCCCTTATATTGGCAGGTTCCCTTCGAACAAAGGCACATAGTGGTTAATCTTCCACTAATGTATTTTCCTTTGATCTGGGACATAGTACTTCTCTGTCCATTAACTACAGTTGTGACCATAACCATTCATCTAATAAGTAAAACAGAATCCAGTGAAACCTGTGAGATGCTGCAGCCTGAGAAAATAGTTCAAAATTCACCCCCGACCCACAAGGAACAGGTGCCCTCACAACTAACAAGCAGAAGCAGTCATTCAACCAGGGTCAGGAACAGCAATGAACTCTGAGGATGGGAAATGGCAGTCCCACTTTCCAACTGCTGTGATGTGCTGCAAGTACCTTCTCTCCCTTAGAATCCCCCAAGATGCCTAAGGCCCCACCAGGGAGAGGGGCAGAAGAAAAGTGTCTCATTAAGGAGACTGGACTGTGAAAGAGAAAAGAGAGGAAAGAGAGGGAAGATAGGGAAGAGAGGAAAGAGGGAAGGAAGAAAGGGAAGAAGGGAGGAAGGGAGGGAGGGAAAGACTTCATCGATCTGGGTGGGGGTGGGGGATTAAAGAAAAACTAAAATCAAATCAAGCCACAAAACTAAGAGGGTTTTCAATTTTAAACAATAATTTTAATTTTTGAAGTGGTGTGCCTCCGTTTAACAAAAAACACATACACATAAAATCATCAGCTTTATAAAATTCTCCACTGGCTAGGGCCATCGTCTTTGAGATATTTATGTGTGTGGCTTTGGCTGTGCTTCTCGGAATCAGGACTATTCTTTACGTATCTGAGCATATGCCAACAGTCTGAGACATCTGTGTAAATTGTTTTTGAGAAACAGTGAAGACCCCAACCAAACATAAACAGAGTGGGCTTACCTGACGTGCCCGCCTGGCAGTTGCACTGGTAGCCATTCACCAGGTCGATGCAGCGACCATCGTTCAGGCAAGGGCTGCTGTAACATTCATCAATCTGGTCACTGCAGATGGCACCCATGTACCCGGGATTGCAGATGCAGGTGTAGGAATCAATACCATCCTGGCACTGGCCATGGTGGCAAGGATCGGGGTCACAGTTGTCGATGTTCTCCTCACACAGCACACCGGTGAAACCTTTGGAAGGAATTTTACCAAGGAGTCTCAAAAACCAAGGCAAATGCTCCACACCTGAACACAAGTGTAGCTATATATTATTTTTACCCCATACATCCCAAGAATGGTCAATTAAAACTGCTGGCGTTGAGCAATAGAAATTGACTATGTGCACTGATTTAGGAAGCATGTCTAGAGAGTCGTGCTTAAAATACAGACTTCCAAATCAAATTTTAGAACTGACATACCTTTATGACTGACCACTGGTTTCGCTGCAAAGAAGCTTTAACTACATCTTAATTTCTTATTGGGCTTCAGGTTGTAATAGCTCAAAACATTGTTACTTTATATATTTATCTCTGTATTCTTTTTCTCCCAAGCCCAACATACAGCTTAATTGTTTCATGTATCTTATCTTCCCATTTCTGACTCTGGGGGGGCAGAGAATTTTTTTATTTCTCTCAACCCCTCCCTAGAGTACTACGTATATATACTGGTTTTAATAAATACTTGTTGAATAAAATGAATGAAGCAATTATGAGCATTTAAAAGTAAAACAGACAAATAAGAGTTTCTGTATTCCAGGCTTAAATAGACCAACATCACACCTCTCCCTAAAAGGCTCCATTTGGCCTCTCCTCCCTTTCAAACATGAGTTCAAGGTTTTAATCTCCAGTGAAGCTTATCCTCCACAAAAAGAATTTGGCCAGGCAAAGACAAAACCTGCAACTTCTCCAAGAAGAGACAACTATTTGTAAAAAGAGAAAGAAGTTAAATGGATCTTCTTAACTTAGTAGGTCTACTATTAGAGACATTAACTTTTTGTACTGATTTTTGTGACTAAATTTGCCTTTCTGTGATTAGAAAGAAATCATACACATAATGCCTACAATCCTTTAATAATCAATTCTCTAAAATATAATAGTGTCTTGAATTATATTGATAACTTCTTTCTCAACCAATCAGATAACAAAGAAGTTAACCTCTTCTAATAATTTCTAGTCCTTTTCTATAATACTGGCCTGTGTAGAAGCAAATATGTAACAAGGAATGCTTGGTTTATTGAAATCCACTCCCAAGTGAGAAATATAAGTGCACACCCAAAAATGTGGAATATTTGTGAACAGATCCTTTTGACTCTAGTAGAAGTCAGCAAAGAGGACCCAAACTTTTCCAATTAGAGCTCTCACATGTGCGCGTGCTCGCTCGCTCGCTCGCGCTCTCTCTCTCTCTCTCCCCCCAAACCCCCCACCATTTACGCACCTGACTCTGAATAGCATTAGGTGCCTTTTACGCAAAAAAAAAATCTCTACACTTGTTCACATTCAGCCCTTAGATTTCTAGGCCTTTTTTCAGTCATTTGGCTCAAGAAATAAAGAGACAGGCCTCCTACTGAGAAGCCCTGGTGAAAAAATAGCTTTTAACTGGAATTCTTCTCTTTCCTAAAGGAGTAAATCAAGCCAGCTGGAAATCACTGCTGCCAAAATCTGTCCTAGAAAGACACAGACACCAAGGGGAAATATCCAGCCAGACCACTGTTATGGCAGAGAGGGAGGCAGGTGTTGTAGAAGGAGACAGTGACGGCATTAAAAAATCCTTTGGAAGAAGCTCTCTCTAAACACAGAGTAGCCCCTGGGAGTGCACTGGCCTGGTAGAGCAGATAGCAGAGGACAGTGACAGCCTATTTGTTCAGATGGACCTACCGCGGCGATGAAAAGTGATAAGAATCTCACCTGTGGCACACTGGCATTCATAGCCATTTGGGTGATCGATACACTTTGCCCCATTCAGACACGGAGTACTGGAACAGTCATCAATATCAATCTGGCAAACTGGCCCAGTAAAACCTTAAAAAGGCATAGCAATGACACAAGTCAATAGATTATCCTGTGTCTTCCTTTACTACGAGAATGACATCTAAGGAGGGGCGGGTTAGGTTACTGGCAGGGATTATACCAACGTGCCAGCAAGTATAGTCCCCATAAGGTCACTTGATTAACTGGATGAAGCTCAGGGCACTTGTGGTATGTATCCACCACTATTTCTTGACAGCACAGATTTTACCTCCAAATAAAGCAAGTAGGAACAAATGTTACAGGCAAAAACCTCAAACAAGTAACTGTAGCTTTACAGGCAACAGAAATCGTCTCTCTGAAGAAACAATGGGAGAGGCCATAGTCTATGGCAGACAATTTGGCACATATTCAACCATAGCTTGGGGGAAAAAGAGGTAAGACAGAAGATCTTGGAAAAAATTGACATGTGTTGTCTATTTCTGAACTCGTGGAGCAAAATGTCTAAAAATAATAATCTCATAGAGTGTATTCAAGAATATGACCCATGGGAAAAAATAAAATCCTGAATAGCCTACAACTAAGGCTTCTGTGAAGTATGAGCATTCTGAAATATATACACAGACAGAGAGGTCATGGGCCATTCAAGAATAGACTTGGACTTCTGGCCACAAAGGATTTGGAAGATATACTAGCTAAAACAAATTCCCCATTTCTGTACACACACACTCCTATCACCAAGTACTCATTTTAATGATTTCCTCATGTACAGCCCACACACATTCTCTCCCTCCTCCCTTCCCTGTGGTCAGTTGGCTTTATGCTTTAAGAGAAAACAGAGGCAGGGGGTGGGACTTACCAGGTGGACACAGACACTGGAAGCGATTGACTTTATCCACACACTGCCCATTGTTCACACAAGGATTACTTTGACATTCATTTATCTCCAATTCACAATGCACACCTTTGAAACCTGATCAAAATGGACCACACAAGTGGCTTAGAAGGAAAAAAAGGCGTATTCCAGCCAAGAAAGCACAAATTTGCAAAAATGGCAACATCTTCTATGAGCATGAACACTTCTGCAAAGAGAAAAGGGACTCTGCCCTGATGGGAACTAGTCACTCTAAGCATTAGCAGGACAAGGGAATTCTGTGAAACATCATGTCACTGCAAAGAGGGGTGAGGGGTTACCTCCAAAGACACTGGGAAGACCTAGCATGTAAACAAAGACTGTTCCACAGTTTTTGTGACCAATCCACACTTTCTGGACCATGCCAGACCCAAAGTGTCCCCACTCTATGTTCCCAAAGACCAGTTGGAGCTGTGGTTGCTCAAAGGATACAGGTCAAGGTCAAGAGGGCTTTCCAGGCTAGAGCAGCTGGCATCCTCAATTAGGCAGAGCAGCCAATGTCAGCCATCATTTCCAACTGGATTTGGCTGCATGCTCTGAGGATTCAAAACATGGTCTCTGCAGAAAAGCTCCAGAACACAACTAAACATGTGCCCCACTTTGGATAAATGGCAAGTTCCTATGTAACTGTAGGTAAAATTTATTTCTATAAATGGAATGCTATGGTATTTATGATAGATCAGGAAAGCTTGCTATATAAAGGATTCTTGTAGTAAATGATTTCTGAAATTTTCTATTATACATACTTGGATTTTAACATAATAGGCTTGTTTAATTTGGTCTATATAGCTCTAAGAATTCTAGCACTGTCTTACTCTTCAAGTAAGGGGTTTACCTGGCAACCCTGACTTCCTACAGTCCCCAGTCAGCATGAGGCATTAAATGTTGACAGAGCTCATGGAACTGCTATAGTACACCGACTGCTCTACTTAGAGAAGTGCAGTGCAGTCTCTCCTCTCTAATGGGCCCATTTACCTGGCATGCACAAACAAGTGAAGCCTCCAATCTTATCCAGGCAGGTGGCATCATTCTGGCAGGGGTCTGAGTGGCACTCATTGATGTCCATCTCACAGCGAGGCCCTGCATAACCCTTCAGACACTCACAGTGGAAGGCACCATCCGTGTTCACACATTTTCCTGCATGCTCACAAGGATTGCTATTGGCTGGAGACACAAACACTGATTACTGGGATCAAAGCACTTTGAAAAAGTTTCCAAAAATGTGAACTATAAAAGAGAGTCTGATGGTTATAACATAAGCACTAGGGCTTTAATAATCTCACTCTTAATTTTCTATTTTCTTCCTTAATTTAAAAAAAGAAATAAGACAAGAGTAATCTCAACTCTTGTGCATTTTTGCTATTTCAGTTTCTGCCCAAACTGTCACTGAGGTAGGACTTTCTATTAAGAATCAAGTACATATCTTCCATATACTTCATTCCCAGAATAGAATACACAGTTACAGTGACACTGAAAGGGTTAGTTGTAAACATGGAACAAGAGAAATCTGAGGTTTGGTGTAACACACTTTTAGAGTAAAATATGCTTCAGCTTCAACACTTGCTGAGTTGGACACACACTCGAAAGAACAAGAAAGGTTCTGTGTACTCACCCATGGCACACTCATCCACATCTTCTGTGCAGTCAGCCCCTTTGTAGCCTTGTGGGCACGTGCAAATATACTGCCCATTCAGGGGGTTGGTATCACACAGTGCCCCCTTGTGGCAAGGATTGCTGATGCATGCATCATCCAGATGACACAGGAGACCTGTCAGAGTGGGACAGAGGAGACTAAGAGAAATGTCCCTTGCCTGGGGAAGTGCTGTCTCTTTCACTAAGGAGGGAAAACCTTGTGATCAGTTCCTCACAATCCAACATGGAGATTTAGAGGCAACTTCTCCTTTGCCCGATCCTACCTTGGGGACATGTTGCAGCCATCAGCAGAGCAACTAGCTACTCTGGACAATCGTAGAGCTCTGACAGCGAGCTCTCATCTAGACCTCCCCTCCAGGGCAGAAACATCTACAGCCCAGAAAATAAGAAGAGGGAGACATGAAAATGGAGATATGCTCCAGATTTTGTGTCAGACTTAGCAAATAAAAATAGAAGATGCCCAGCTGAATTTGAATTTCAGATAAACAAAAGGTAATTTTTTAGCTTAAGTATGTCTCAAATATTCTACACATCCTGTATTTTATCTGGCACCCTACTTCCCCAAAATTATGTTACCTGATGATCATGGGGCCCCCAACATCTCACTTGCCTTAGAAGAAAAAAGCAACTGAACGTCATCAGCCTCTACTAGAGCAGCCTTCTTAATAGCATCAACATTCCTGGCTCAGGTGCCCTCAGGTCTCTAAAGATATTACTAGGCTTCCTGTTTTGTGTAGTTCACATGGGAACTAGATTTTCCAGTCTGCAAATTAACTTAAAAACAGGTAACCACAAAGCTGGAGGTGGGGCTTTTGGAAAGGCACAAGTATAAGAATATTTCAAAACTGTTGGGTAGAAGTTTTCCCAGCTAAACTATCTTCTTCCATCACATTCCTCCTTACATTGCTCTTCTACTCCTAGAACTAGTAGCTGTTAAATTGAGAGGCTAGTGCAATGTTAAACTTTGTCTGTAAAAATCTTTCCTTACAGTAATATTTTCATAGACATTGAGGGTTCAAACACACTTCAATGCTTCTCTCCTGCCAACTCCTTCTGAGAAATAAATGCATTATTTCTTCTTAAAATGAAGTCTGTGAATCCATTTATTAGTCATTTTGTCTTAATGTCTGAGGTGCTTTTCAGTCTAAGATCATAAGGAGTTTAGCAGATACTTCAAAGACAGTAGTTACTAACTTGCCTTTTTTGGAATGAAAAACTGAAATACGTAGAGTTGAGAGCTGAAGTTTTAAGGAAAAAAGACTAACTTCATAGCACTCTGGCTAGTAGATTACATTTCCAGAAGAACAGTCCTGAGTGAAACGTTTCTACAGATGATAATTCAAAAAACACAGCTATTGAAATGAAGGAGAAGACAGAAGTCCTGAATGCTCCCTGACCCCTCCCTGTTTTCCAGCTCTGTCCTGCTGGCCTTACCTGCCTTCCCCTCTGGGCACATGCAAGAGAAGGAGGCCACGCGGTCAATGCAGGTGGATCCTGGAGTGCAGGAGGCGAAGGCACAGTCATCGATGTTCTCACTGCAGTCATCTCCGCTCCAGCCATTCACACACACACAGCCATAGCCTCCATTGCGGTTGGTACAGGTGCCCCCATTCTGACAGGCATTGGGTTGCAGCAGGCACTCATCCACGTCCTCTGTGCAGAACTGTCCTTTTGGGGGAAAAGTACCTTTGATTAGGGCTCTTGAGTCTCAAAACATTAGTACTGTACCAGTCCCTGTACACCTTTATGTGGCCTGCCTGAAATTAAGGCAGGTAGAGCTCATGGTGGGGCAGACACTCACATGAATTTTAAGGCCACTTTGAGCCTTCTAAATGATATTTTTTCAGGGTAACTCATTTCAAGAATAACTCTGTGCTCAGAAGTTGCCATCCCTAGAATCTCTGACAACCTATTAAAGAGAAGGTAAGACCTGTAGGACCCTTGACTCAGTTAAATCCCTGGGTCAATGAGTATATAAGCAAAAAGAACAAGACAAGTCTAGGAAATGAGTAAGAAGAAAATGAGAAGGAATCTACATGTCAAAATGTTAGGGAAACTGTCTCACATCTTGACTGTATAAAATGTCAATATCCTGGTTATACTGTAGAACAGTTCTGTAAGATGTCCTACAATACATATCTATAATACATCTACAATACAAAGCGTCCAAGGTATCTCTCCATATTAATTCTGGTAACTGTATGTGAAACCACAATTTTCGCAAAATAAAAAGAATAATTTTTTAAAATGTTAGGGCAAGCAAGGATAGAGAGAAGAGATTAAGGACAGTGAAAAGCCCTAGTAAAGTATGGATGTGAAAGGTAAGGCCAAGAATAATGAGATTGGAGTAAACTGTGCTCAGCCTGAGGCAGTCAAGCTTGAAGGATGTGGATTTGTGGAATAAGACACCGGAAGTCCACCCAATGTAATAAGAGATGAAAAAAGGACTAGTTTGCTGTACCTGAAAAAGAGCTCACTGAAGAATGCTAAACGTGAGACCACCTGTGGCTATGCTGCAGCAACCATGGGGACCATGGCAAAGGCTCTCGGGCCCTTAACAAAGAATAAGAGGATGTCATCAACTTACAACCAAGAAATTTTTGACTAACAAAAGCAGTTTAGCGCCAGGCCACATGCTACAAAATAAATTAATGAATTGGTCCTGCGTAAGGTCTTCTAAAACCAGCTTAAAGAGCTATCAAGAGGAACTAAAATTTAGATCATCTGAATTCTTTAAAACATGAAAAGTTGCTGACACTCAAAAAAGATCAAGGTGTCCTTCATTCTTCCTTTGTAAATGAAACTCAACAAATAATTTAAAAAGGCATTCTGATGAAGAGGCCTATTAATGAAAAAATACATAATGTTTATACTTTGATACTTTGAAAATTCCAAGGCTAGCCCTAGTCCCCAGAATACCTAACACCTCAACTGGCTCATATATTCATTGAAGGCCTATACTGCTGGCAGATGCTTGTTGTGTCTGACCTAACCTAACTGACCACCTTTTCTTTACTCCTATCCAACATGCACCTCCATTACTACAGAACCGACATCACTCTATTCCAATTATTTGGTTGCACATCCATCTCCCACGACTTGGCTCCAAGCAGCCTCGGTTTCGAGATTTCTTTTTCCCAGTGAAGAGCCCACTGCCTAGGATGGCAGGATAGGTATGTGGAAGTCTCTGGAACTCTGTGCTCAGCATCCCCCTTCCGTGCTCCTCTCCTCACTCTATGCACACAATTCCTGAAGGAACCACCATGTCTTTACACGATTGCACCCTCCTGGCCATAACTGACTGATCTAGGATCAGCATCTGATCCAAGCTACATCGCTGTGTCTCTTTTCCAAATTATTGGACTAGAGATACTTTGCCACGTGGCCCAAAAGGATGAGGAGGCTGGTCTGCAGAGAAAGTGGTAAGAATGAATCAGCAGTGCACAGAGAGAAAAATAAAATCATGGTGGCATTCAAGTTCTTGGTTAAAGTTGTTCATGAAACCCAACACCTCCTGAGTTCACTCAGTGGCACAGCCATTCTGAGAGATTGTCTCTTGCAAAGGGTTGTCCTAATTTGAGATGAAGAATTGCAGCCAAAAGTATTAACCAATACAAACTGAGTGAGTGAGGAAGGGAGGGAGCGAACAAGGGAGTGAGTGAGTGAAACAGTGAGGAAGGCAGTGAATGAGTGAATGAGTAAGGCAGTGAGTGAGGGAAGGAGTGAGGGGGTGAGTGAAAGGGGGAGTGAATGAGTGAATGATTAAGGTAGGGAGGGAGGGAGAACTCATCGGCAATCCTCTCTCCCAGGGCGGATAATGTCATTTACTATACAAACTTTCGCTCCCTTACAGTGCTAGCAGAAATGCTACCTCAAAGCAATGACAGCTGTGTTATCAGGATGCAGGCAGGATTGAGAAATGAAAACATGAACGAGAAGTAGAAGAAGAGTCGCTGTAACTTGGAAAATTGCTGAGTCTTGCCTATTGTATCTGTGCTGCTCCCCAACCAATTTACAGGTCATTTTTCTTTATTGAGGCTCTGTGATAATTCTGAGTACTATAAGACACTGTGTGTTTAAAAATATTTTGTATGCATTTCTTTTTTTTTAAGAGATGAGATCCTGCTCTGTTCCCAAGGCTGGAGAGTACACTGGCATGATCACCGCTCATTGTCTCCTGGGCTCAAGCAACCCTCCTGCCTCAGCTGAGGATTCCTGAGTACCTGAGCTATCGGCACGTACCACAAAGCCCACCTAATTTTTATTTTTTGGTAGAGATGGGATCTCCCTGTGTTGCCCAGGCTGGCCTTGAACTCCTGTCCTCAAGCGATTCCTGTATCAGTCTCCTAAAGTGCTGGGATTACTGGCATGAGCCACCATGTCCAGCCCTACATTTCTTATGCATTATAATAGACACTGAGATAATGTAGTAAGACAGACTAGATAAATAAAACAATGCCTGCAATGGAAATCTGGCACTCTAAGGAAAGGGAACCAGTAGACACTGATTGATTACTATGAAGCAGACATTGTGCTTGGGACTGTCACAAAACTCATTTATAGCTGAGGGAACAGTCTCAGAGAGGTAAAATAACTTATCCATATGAGGCAGTGAGTGCAGGAGAGCTGGGATTTGAACTGGGCTGCCTGACTCAAAAATTCTTAACAAAGACTTGAGGTATGAACCTGACCATATCAAACGGTCTCTGCGTGCCTCAGTTTTCCTAAGGGCACATAGACATGGGGAAGTAGAGAGCATGGAGGAGGGGAGGACTAAGACAATGACTCAAACAACAGGTTACTCGAAAATCTTGTGACTGCAAATTCCTGTGAAAAATGAAAATGCACTTTTGGGTACAGCTGATTATTTTTTCAATGAGACTGAATTTTGAGGATTAGATGTCTTCTCTGAACACCTTAGCACTGTGTATCTGTTGGATAGTGTTTGTTAGAGATGGGAAATCCAGAGACCCAAGAGCATACTGGCTTGTAAGTACCTTTCCGCAGGATGTATCACCGTCCCTAAGGTTCAGGCACATTTCTCTAGAACATTCTATCTCAGTCTTATTTTGGCCAGATGTTTCTTCCCCCTTATTACAATTCTATCAACCAGTTCTAAAATTCAGAATAAGGAAAATGGTAACCAGGTTGGCCATTATTACAATTGCCTGTCCCAAAATTCCCAATGGGACATCTGCCGAGACACTGTACTTCCTTCATGTCACCACCCTCCTGGCACAGGAGAAAACCAATGCAGAGGCCCAAAAATAAGAAACTCAAGACTCAGAAAAGTAAATAAGCTTCCCAAGTTCACAAAGGTCATGAGTGAGAGCGCTGTCATTCCAACACAGTCAATCTGACGGTAAATCTGACACTCTTTGGCTGCTGCACAGTTGAGTATCCAGCCCTGGATTTGATCAATAGCATCTACAGACTGCGTTCCTGATCCCAGGGTCTTACAGCACCCTGAGAAGCCATAAATGCATAGGATGGTGGAGGGACACCAATAGCAGAGAGGAATAAAGGCAGAAGATCACTAGATATTAGGATAGGAAAAGTTCTTGGCAATCACCTATAGGTGTTAGGTATATGGTCCAAGGTCATTGGCTTTTCCCCACTACTCCATGGCAAGAAAGACCAGCCTGGGCTGGAGGGAGAAGGCTTGCTGAGGGCGGCAGGGTCTTGAAGATAACAAAATGACTGGAGTGGATTCTTTGGCTGGGGTATTACAAGAAGGAAAGATTGGAGGTCATTTGAGGCTTTGAATTTGAATATGAATTCTAAATTTGATACAACAAATGAGGGTGGGGATGACATGATCAACACTCTGTCTGAAGATGAACTGTACAACAGAACATAGGAGGGACTAAAAGCAAACACCTTTCTTTTAGTAGGGAGAGGGGGAGAGAGCATTAAATTATGAGCTACCTAGCATATAAAAGCCTATGTTGAAAAGCGAGAGCTGAGTTGTTTCCATGCCCAACCAAGCTACTGAATCTTCAATTCAAACAAGTCTCAGCATGTATCATCACCTCTGTAAACACACAAACTTAGCTGGTGAACTCACAAAATGTTGCACAAAGCTCAGTTAGGCAAGTTTTCCAGGGCAATAATTATCCTCTTAGTAATTTCCACCTGCCAGATATTACAGGGTACTACCGTTTACCATAAGTAGTAAGGCCTAGTTAAGTCCTTTCAATTTTCTATGGACAAAAGAGAAAGGAAACAACTTGTTTTAAAAACTACCCTCTTGGCCGGGCATGGTGGCTCACACCTGTAATCCTAGCACTCTGGGAGGCTGAGGCGGGCGGACTGTTTGAGCTGAGGAGTTTGAAACCAGCCTGAGCAAGAGCGAGACCCCGTTTCTACTAAAAACAGAAAGAAATTAATCGGACAACTAAAAATATATAGAAAAAAATTAACGAGGCATGGTGGTGCATGCCTGTAGTCCCAGCTACTCGGAAGGCTGAGACAGTAGGATCGCTTGAGCCCAGGAGTTTGAGGTTGCTGTGAGCTAGGCTGACGCCACTGCACTCACTCTAGCCTGGGCAAAAAGAGTGAGACTCTGTCTCAAAAAAACAAAAAAAAAACAAACAAAAAAAACTACCCTCTTGAATGCCACCATGAGTCTGGACCAATCTGAAATGGAATGTGAAACTACAAAATGCTTAGGTGATACCTTAAACACTGAGAGCCACCTATTCCTGTAGACAGTTTTCTAGCTGACCATTTTTGCCTCGTAAATATACTCAAATCCATAGCCCTTCTTCACACATTTTACCCTCGCCACAATGGCTTCCTACTGGATCCTCAAACATTAAGTTCTTTCTGACTTCAGTGCCTCTGCATATACTGCTTTCTACACACAAAACACTCTTTCCCCTTCTTCATAGGACTAGTTACGTGTCTTGTGACTAAAATACATCTCCAAGTGCACACTTCCCATGATTCTCTAACACTGCATCTACTCCATTCAATTTGTTCTGGAATATACCACACACTGTGATTTTATATTTATTCGCTCTTTACAGGCTCTTTCGACATTGCACTATTAGCTCCAGGAGGGCAGGGACAGTGTCTGCCACTCACCTCAGTATACACGTCAGGCACTGCACTAGACCCTGGGTGTCAGTGGAGGATCGACTTCAGACAACATCTAATCTAACGTGCTCAGTTGACAGATGAGGAAACAAGAACCAGGGAGGTTCAGTGACTTATCCAAGTTTGCACAGCCAGGTGGCAGAAGAATTGGAAATGGAAATCATTATATCCTAAAAAACACTTTGGGGATCTGAGATTCCTGCAGATCAAGTTAGTTTTCAAAATGGAGAAGGGGAATCTCAACTGACTGTTGGGGGAAGTACAGGAAGACAAAATAGCTCACTGTGCCACAAGTCAGATGACATGACACTACTAACCCGCCATTACTGAAATGAGTAGTGGGTACTGGCTTTGCAGGAGTAGGATCACTTTCACGTTCATCTTTTCTTGTTGCCCCATCCTATGGTTTTAGGATGAACAAGTGAGTCTATGGACACAGCCTGTGGCAGTAAATAGAACAGAGTGAAGCTAAGAGCGTACTCACATGAAAACCATGGCCCGGCCCTCATCGACACCACGCTCTAGTCAAGTGAGCCGGGACCACCGAACAGGCACCATTTACGGGCCGTAGCACACAGGGACACAAACACTCACTGTGGCTCTCTCAAGGTACCACCAGCGACCGTCAATCTGACAGGTGACTGGAAAGAGGAAAGACAAGGACAAGGAAAGGAAAGGAAGGGAAAGGCAAGGAAAGATTGCTGAGCCTCAGCAGTCTGTGGAGAAGCCCTCACCCTTCCCAGCCATCTCTCAACTGTGAGGTCTGTGGGAAAAGTTTCATCACATCACTGGTCCTGTTAAGGGTCAACTCTCATTGCAACAACGATCCCCACACGAGGAACATATAGAAAATGAGCTCGGCTGGCCCTTGCCCTGGCCCTGCTACCTTCCCCTTCATGGTTAAGTCAGGAGAATTCAGTCTCTGATACATCCTTCCGATCTGCAGTCACCCGGGCTCCTGAGCTCTGGAGTTTCATCCCTTTCCATACACAACAGAGCATTCTTGTCATCTCTATGCTGTAAAACCTCTGCCACACATTCCCATGCTGCTGCTGGAGCTAAAGGATAGAGGACACGCCTGACTGTTCCACGACCTGCTGGGACTAAGGCTGGGTGAAATACTCTGTATGAGCACTGGCGTTCGCAGGGCTGCCCAATCTGAATGTCACAGCTGAAATGTCACTTTCTGAGAGACATCACCTTGCCTACACCAACCTCAATTATCTCTGCCTATTAATATGCTCTACTAACATTCTTTACTTTCTCTGCAAGGCATTTATTATAGTTCAAAATTTCTCAAGTACTTATATGATATCTGCCTGTGTTTCTCAATAGACTGTCAGTTCCATGAAGAAATGGGCCGTAGCTTGTTCCCCTCATCACTGAGACCCCAGCACTTAGGAGAGTGCCCAGCTAATGCTACTAGTTGAGAAGTGTTCAATAAGTACTTGCTGAATGAATGTTCACCTGCTTCTGTTTTCTCTTACTTAAATAACGTAACCCCCTAATAATAACCAGCTTGCCCCTCTCACTGTAGTAAAGGCTGTCTCTATTCTGTTCATACTCAAAGTTTCCATCAGCCCCTTATCTATACCCACCAGTCCACACTCAAACTTTGTGTCCCAGTCCCCTTCCTTTGCCACTAAACTCCATCTCATCTATGCCACACCCAAGTTCCCCTTGCCTTTGCCCACTAACCCCCCACCTATGTCCCAAGGGCGACTCTCCATTACGGTGGACACCGTCCTCCTTTAACTGAAACCTAAGCTTCCCCTACAGACATCATCCCAGTCGGCCTTCTCCGGCAGACCTCTTCTGGTCCTCCTCTTCCAGACACTGCCACCGACAGGAAACTCACGGCGAAAGGACAGACTTTCTTTTACTCCCCGATGCCACTACTGACCTCAAACACTAGAAATAGATGGAGTTAAGTTATTTCTAGGTGCAGGACATGGTGACAAGTGCTTCACATTGATTGTCAAATATAATCTTCATATACCATTAGTCTAGTTTTATACATTTAGCACAAACCTGGGCCACACTGGGAAAAAAAACATACTAAAGTATCTCAGGGAGGTAAGAAGAGCTATGAATTGGGAGAGACGAGCTCAAGCCAGGAAGTGAACAGCTGAACACTACCATTCATTCCTTTATTCAACAAATATATACATAGACACACACCCACACATGCACACCACGGGCCAGGCCCTGACCTGTGCACACTGGGATTATAATGGTGAACCCAACAGTCATGCCTTCTACCCTGCAGACCTTACAAATAGAAGTTTCATAACCACACAAACAATGATAACATAGGATGATAACTGCTTTAACAGACACTTGTTGCCTTGGGAGCACAGAGTAGGGACAATAGAGAAAACTAGAGAATGAAACCTTTATGGGAAAGCCTGCAGAGCACGTAGCAGGAGTCTGCCAGGTTGCGTATGAGTGTGCAAGTGTGTGAGAGTGTGTGTAGAGAAGGGGGTGGGGTAAGAGTATTCCAGGCAGAAGGAAGTGATGTGTGTGGGCTTGAATAGAAGAGAGAACACGGCTCATTTGAGGCAATGAAAAAAAAATCAGTGTGGTTGAATTACAAGGCATGCATGGGAGAGCGGAGAGAGATGTGGCTGGAGAGGGAGTGACACGCAAAGCCATGGAACTTGATCCAAAGACAAGGAGGACCCACTGAAGCGTTGTCAGCAGAGAAACAACTCGACCCAATTTGTGTTTCAGAAAGCCCACTGTGCTGCAGTGAGGAGAATGGACTGAACTCCATCTCACCCTTCCAGGTCAACAGCAATTTCAAGCACTGGGGAGTCTGGCCCCCGTGGCCGCTACAGCAGCAAGAAGTCTGCAGTGCATCGGGGGCAAATTCCAGATGCAGCTGCATCAAAAAGCACCCAGGCTCAGCCACTGCACGGAGAGCCGTGAAGCCGGGCCAGGGCTGGGCATTCGGAAAGCTCACCCCTGCCACAGAGGCTTGTCCACACAGAGGGGAAAGGGTTGCCAAGCTTGGTCCCCTGGGAGGGGGCCCTCACTCTCTGGCTCTCTCCCCACTGCCTTAGGCTGCTGGGCTGTTACGCCAGTTTACATAAGAGAGCCCCTCACCTCACTGGGGGGGAAAACTGGCTGTAGCCAGGGTGAGAGTGAGGGGATCCATAGAGCACCTACCTCCCCTATTTACGAGTAAGCAGTTACTCTGCACAGAATGAGTAAAATGGAAAAACCTAACGTGGCACATATGAAAACATTCTACGACATAAAACATGGAGGACAGAACACTTGAGACGTAATGAAAAGCATACTGTGAAAATTATTCACTTCTGAAGCTAATCCATTTTAGAAAAAATTGGTTCTGTGCTCTCAAGACGTGCACATACGTAGGTTTTATAACGAAATGGAAAATAACGTAGGACATCAGACGCTGATGAAAAGAGGGAAGGCTGAGAGGCAGAGGATCTAAATGAGAAGAGTAATTATTAAAGCAAATAAGAATGCAATAGAAAGAAAAACCAGGATCGGAAGCCATAAAGGACGGAACTGACACTGCGCAAAAGGAACATAAGAAATGAAAAGTTTAAGAAGCTCTTGTAAATACAAAGGGAAAAACGAGCAAGTTAAAATATTAAGAGAAGATCTGAGCCGTGGAGAAGAAAGATTGAAGACCCAATGCAAAGGCAACGGTTGTTCCTGAAGGCACTAGGCATATAGCAAGGGCACTGTTTTCTGAGCTGAGAATAGATCTAAGTCTGCAAATCCAAGGGGCTCAACAAGTACCCAGATGGAAATAATAAAAAAAGAGAGTACACCTAGACAAACAGTGACTGAAGACTTGTTTTGAAAGAGAGAAAGAGAGAGGAGGGCAGGGTAGCTACCAAGAAGAGGAAACCCCACTCTGACACGACATTTCTCTACTCTCCACAAGAAGCAAAGGAATTGTCTGGGAGCTTCATGAGATGAATTTTTGACCCAAGAATGCAATACCTAGGGAGCCAAGTGAATCTTTTTCTTCTTTCTGTCTCTTATAGCACCTAGCATATACATAGGATATAATAGTTCTTCAAGAAATATCTGTTGTCGAAGCTACTTACAACCATTCTGTGGGAACGTGAAAAACCATGAAGTGACGCTGGATCTTGCCAGGAATGGAGCCAAAGCTAGTCACTGAGTAGATGCCATTTGTGTATGAAGCCACTAGATCAAAAGAGATTTCCTAAATATCCAAGAGCTCTGAATATATGCCAACATTTACCTATCCTGCAAAAAAATTACTCAAAGATATGGCTATTTGACTGAAAAAAATAATCTAAAGAACTCAGGAATGAAAAAATTGTGACATAAATATTATGATGGTTAATGCACATCAAGTTATATATAAAAGTATGTCTAAAAGATTATAAAACACTGTAAATATGAAGAATAATTTTTAAAAAGATGCACGGCATTTTAAAATTCAATCATCGTAATAATACTATGAAATGAATTTTTCAATCCCAGATTATATAAACAAAATCTGCAGAGTGAAAGGAAAACAGAGAAGAGGAAATAAACCTATTCTAACTCCTCATTTTACATAGGAGGGAATCAGTAAATACAGTGTCATTTTTGACACAACTAATTAGGGAAGTTGATTGATTCAAGTCCAAACTTGGCTAAGCCTGTTTTCCTATAAAAATGAAAATACTAAATACTGTAATTTCAGTCATCTCACTTCTGTCGGTTGTGCTCACGGACCAATTTCCACTTCCTTGAATGACTTTATGCACACAGCTTCTATTCTCCTCCCTCTTTCCCCTCCTGTCTCCCAGGAAGTCAACATCTGGGCTGAGGGTAAATAAGGTCACCCGAGACAAGAGTTCTTACTTTTGTCAAGTTGACAAACCTCCACATCCACTCCAGATCACAGCACACGCACCTTCTGGACCTCGCTACAAGACATTCATTGTTCTAGTCCAGGTTCTCACACGTGGCACTTCTGCTCTCTGACTATAACTTCCTGTCTTCTTCCTTTCCCATTCCCAGCAACAATTCCACCTAATTTACCCCCCACTAACAAGTGTAAGAGGAAACCCCTCCCAACAAGCTGGTTCTTAGCCAACCCTCTTCTAGCTGCCTGATCTCCTAGTCTAGCCAAGGCTCTATGGTGGGTCACAGGAACAAAGTTTCGTCCCCTATAGCTCTGGCCTGTACCTCTCTCTCTCTTCCTCTTTAGGAAACCCTTTCTGTGCAAAGTCCTGAATAACTCATCCAAATCCATCGCTACACCTTTCCTCCTTCCTCAACACCCACTTTTCTCTTTAACTTCCTGCAGTTCAGCTTCTCTTCTTTGTATTGGAACTGCATTTCAGAAGATATCTAATAGCCTCAAAAATTCTGATTAAACTTTTGCAGTTATCGTACTTATCTGGGTCCACTGCTTGTCACTCATTCAATAACCATAGTTTGTTAAAAATCTGTCCTGGGATTGTCAAAATAAGAGAAGTTCCCAATCCTCCAGAGGCTGACAGTCCATTCGGTGAGCTTAGCACCTAAACCAGTAAGAGACGTAAAACAGTACAGGAGCTGCCCAGAGGCACGCAGAGTTGAGTCAGGGGCAATCTTATGGTGCTGATCCCTTTGACTCGGTGGTACTATCATGGCCCAGCTCTCTTCCCACCTATCATGCCTCTCCTTTGCTTGCCTCCCTTCTTTGGATCCCCTTCCCCATCCATTTCTGAAGTGTATATGTTTCTTACACTTCATGTCTAAACTCTCCCTTCTTTTCACTCCACATACTGTCCCCTACAGACTTGATACATTCCCATGATACCCAAAATATAACTTAGAATCTGAGTCTCTAGCCACTACCTTTATTCTCAGCTTGTGGGTTTTCCTGCTTTATGTTTTTCACTTGGGAAACTCACCTTAAACCTACCATCATCTCTACCCTATTTCTCTATCTCTGTCAATAGCCCCCGCATTCTCCCATTACTCAGATTAAAAGCAGAATTTAACTCTTGTCAATCTCCTTCCTTACCCCACCCAGTACTTACATGATTCCCAATTCCTACCCATGCTTCTTTCAAATTCACATTCATTCATACTTCTACCACCTATTGTGGCTGTGTGTAGACTTTCTTATCTCTTCTAGTAAATTTTACCATTCTTTAAACATAGAAATTAATATTTTTTCTTTGTGTCTCTTATAGTATCTAGCACAGTATATTGAATGGAGTAGTTAATTGTCCAGTAAATATCTGTTATTGAACCTACTCACAACCATTCCATTGGAACTTGAAAAACATGAAGTTAAGTCAAAGCTAGACACTGAGTCATGGACCACAGGGCAGGAAAGATCCTTTAGTGTCACCTCTAGCATTCTGCAGGGCTATAGTATCCACTCACCCCTGTTTCTACCACGTTGGCCACTAATCATCACTGACTCTGGGATGAGGGTGCTTCAGGTTAGCACTCCAGCAGTCTGCCCAACTGATGAGAGACTGGAATTGGGGTGAGGAGGCAGAATTCGAGAGAAGAGGCTTATTGTAGAGTCCTCATAATCAAGTTGACAGCAAAGAAATTGAAATTTGAGATGTATTTCCCCATGTGGAATATAAATGAGAATACCTTTGCAGTCCCAGATATAATTAAACCACTTCCATTCTCAAACAAAAGTTCCATCCCGATATTTAAAA